>NC_054469.1:91259293-91561403 GCF_017639515.1 Carcharodon carcharias
AAGCAGTTGTAATTTATTGCATTAGTATTAATTAATGCCATATTTTTTTAATATTTTTGTTTGCTACATACTTGTTATTTAGTACTTAACGTGGGCCATGTAAACTTACTCAAGCTTTAATTTGTTTCAACATTGGGTTAATTTCTCCCATTTAAAATCTGTCATTCAAACACAGGAGGGAATAAAAAAATATTCACTGTTGAGCAAAGCAAAAAAGTTTCTTGAAGGAGTTTCTTTGATGAATTCTGCAGCATGAGGTTGTCAATGCTGAATAACTTGGAGGACGAAGAACAGCTACAGAATGAGACGACGGTCCAGCCTGGGAGGTTTTTGGCAATAGAATATGTCACTCACCTAGACTCCAGCAGGGAATGGTGCCTGAGAGAATTCTCATTGCCAAGGATGAAATCTCATATTTATGCTAATTTCTAGAACAAAATCTGCAGCCACAGAGAAATCTGGATAGTATTTTCAGTAGAAGTCACATTGACTATCATAATTAATAGTACTATGCACAGTTTTGGACCCCTTACTTGAGGAAGGATGTAATTGCAGTGGAGGCAGTTCAGAGGATGTTCACTAGTTTCATTCCAGAGATGCAGGGCTTGCCTTATGAGGAGAGATTGAGCAGTTTAGGCCTATACTTGCTGGAGTTTAGAAGAATGAGAGGAGACTTAATTGAGGTATATAAGATGCTAAAGGGGATCGATAAAGCAGATGTGGAGCAGATGTTCCCCTTGTGGGACATTCTAGGACAAGAGGCCGTAGTTTTAGGCTAAGGGGTGGTAGATTTAAATCAGAGATGAGGAGGAATTACTCTACTCAAAGGGTCATGAATCTGTGGAATTCACTACCAGAGTGCAGTGGATGCTGGGACACTGAATAAATTTAAGAAGGAGCCAGACAGGTTTTTAATTAGTAACGGATTGAAAAGTTATGGGGAAAGGGTGGTACATTGGAGTTGAGGCCGAAATGATCGTATTGAATGGGGGGCAGGCTCGAGGGGCTGAATTGCCTACTCATGCTTCTAGTCCTTATGTTCTTATTTGCTCCCAGGCATCAATAGTAGCTATATCTTATAATAGCCAGTGTGCAGTTCACCCTTGTACCACTGATATTACAAGATTCCCAACTCTACTATGATATGTTAGTTATTAATTACAGCAGTAGTGTAGAGCACTAGCTGAAGAGGTTGCAGTAACTTGCCTAAGCCCTACACTCTGGAGTTCCCTCCCAAAACCTTTCCACCTCGCTAACTTTGACTCCTCCTTTAAAACCTTCATTTAAAGCCAACATCCTTGAGCAAGCTTTTGTTCACCTGTCCTTATATCTCATGTGCCTCAGTGTCAAAGTTTGTTTTAATAAAGCACCTATGAAGTGCCTTGGAATATTTCACCATATACATACTATATAAATGCAAGTTGTTGATCCAATGTTTCCAGTTGCCTGGCATCCCCGGCACACGACTTATAAGAGTTACAACCATTTGTTCACCTGCTAATAATGCCCACAATTTTACAAAGAGAGGGTGACTGTTACCTCAATATTCAGATGCTATCCACATAGAAGATTATGTATATCACAGAATCACACAGTGCAGAAGAGGCCTTTTGGCCCATCGAGTCTGCACGGACATGTGAGCAACACCTGACCTACCTACCTAATTCCATTTATCAGCACTTGGCCCATGGCCTTGAATGTTATGATGTGCCAACTGCTCATCCAGGTACTTCTTAAAGGATGTGAGGCAACCCACCTCCACCACCCTCACAGGCAGCGCATTCCAGTCCATCACCACCCTCTGGGTAAAAAAGTTTTTCCTCACATCGCCCCTCAGTATTCTCTGCTCCAACGAAAACAACCCAAGTCTATCCAACCTCCCTTCATAAATGTTTCATCCCAAGCAACATCCTGGTGAATCTCCTCTGCACCCCCTCCAGTGCAATCACATCCTTCCTATAATGTGACAACCAGAACTATACACAGTACTCCAGCTGTGGCCTCACTAACTCCAACATGATCTCCCTACTTTTGTAATCGATGTCTCGATTGGTAAAGGCAAGTGCCCCATATGCCTTTTTTACCACCCCACTAACATGCCCCTCTGCCTTCAGCGATCTATGGACACACGCTCCAAGGTCCCTTTATTCCTCAGAACTTCCTAGTGTCATGCCGTTCATTGAATACTTCCTTGTCAAATTAGTCCTTCCAAAGTGTATCACCTCACACTTTTCAGGGTTAAATTCCATCTGCCACTTATCTGCCCATTTGACCATCTCATCTTTAACTTCTTGTAGCCCAGGACACACAATCTCACTGTTAACCACCCGGTCATCCGGAAACTTACTAATCCTACCTCCCGCATAGTCATCTATGTCATTTATATAAATCCCTGTGGTCCGCCACTGGACACTGGCTTCCAGTCACTAAAGCAGGCTTCTGTCATCACCCTCTGTCTCCTACAACTAAGCGAATTTTGAATCCACCTTATCAAATTACCCTGTATCCCATGTGCATTTGTCTTCTTTATAAGTCTCCCATGTGAGACCTTGTCAAAGGCTTTGCTGAAATCCATATAAACTACACCATCTGCACTACCCTCATCTATACACCTGGTCACCTCCGCAAAAACTTAAATTTGTTAGGTATGTCCTCCCTCTGACAAAGCCATGCTGACTATCCCTGATCAAACCTTGCTTCTCTAAGTGGAGATAGATTGTCTCCTTCAGACTTTTCTCCAATAGTTTCCCTACCACTGACGTGTGACTCACTGATCTGTAGTTCCCTGGCTTATCTCTACAACCCTTGTTAAATAGCAGAACCACATTAGCTGTTCTCTAATCCTCTGACATCTCTCCTGTGGCCAGAGATGAATTAAAAATTTGGGTCAGAGCCCCTGCGATCTCCTCCCTTGCCTCCCTCAGTAGTCTGGGACACAATTCATTATTCTCTTGGGTGAAGACGGATGTGAAGTATTCATTCAACACCCTACCGATGTCCTCTGGCTCCGCTCATAGATTGCCCCCTTGGTCCCTAATAGGCCCTACTCTTTCCCTGGTTATCCTCTTCCCATTGATATACTTATAAAATATCTTGGGATTTTCCCTACTTTTACCAGCCAGAGCTTTCTCGTATCCCCTCTTTGCTCTCCGAATTGCTTTCTTAAGCTCCACCCTGCACTTTCTGTACTCCACTCATGCCTCTGCTGATTTGTTCTCTTTATACCTGCTAAAAGCCTCTCTTTTCCTTCTCATCGTATCCTGAATATCTCTGGTTGTCCATTGTTCTCTGGGCTTGTTACTCCTTCCTATCGCCCTAGAGGGAACATGTTGAGCCTGTACCCTCCCCATTTCCTTTCTGAACGCCCCCCCATTGCTCTTCTGTAGATTTCCACACAAGTAACTGTTCCCAGTCTATCTTGGCCAGATCCTGCCTTATTTTACTAAAGTCCACTCTCTCACAATCTAAAACATTTTTTTGCAACTTGTCAATTTCTTTGTCCATAACAAGCTTAAACTGTACCATGTTGTGGTTGCTATCACTAAAATGTTCCCCCACCACTACCTCAGCCGTCTGTCCAGCTTCATTCCCCAGAATTAGGTCCAGCACTGCGCTGTCCCTTGTTGGACCCTCAACATATTGACCTAAAAAGTTCTCCTGTACATATTTCAAGAAATCCACTCCATTCACGCCTTTAACACTGTGTTTATCACAGTTAATGTTGGGAAAGTTGAAATCACCTATTATAATTACCCTATTGTTATTGTCTTTACATACCTCTGCGAATTGTGCACATATTTGCTCTTCAATTTCCCACTGACTATCTGGGGGTCTATAATAAACACTTAACAATGTGGCTGCCCCTTTTTTATTCCTTAGCCCAACCCACAAAACTTCATTCAATGCTCCGTCCAATATATCATCTCTCCTTATTGCAGTAACTGACTCCTTAACTAATAATGCAATGCCTCCTCCTCTTTTACCCCTCCCCTGCTCTCCCCTGTCTCACCTGAAGATTCTATATCCCAGAATGTTGAGCTGCCAATCCTGCCCCTCCCTCAACCATGTCTCAGTGATGGCTACTATATCACAATTCCATGTGTCAATCCTCACCCTTAGCTCATCCGTTTTACCTGTAATACTCCTGGCATTAAAGTAGAGGCCATCCAGCCTTGCCTTACTCCCTTGAAACTTAATGCAGCCATACTCCCTCTGACTTGATTGTTTTACTGTATTATGATGTGTCCCTATTCTGCTAACATTCTGTGTCACCTCCCCCTGCCGAATTAGTTTAAACTCCTCCCAACAGCACTAGCAAACCCACCTGCAAGAATCTTAGTCCCGCTCTGGTTCAGATGTAGACCGTCCCGCTTGTACAGGTCCCACCTTCCCCAGAAACGGTACGTGATCCAGAATCTAAAACCCTTCCTCTTGCACCAACTCTTAAGCCACGTATTCATCTGCGCTATTCTCCTATTCGTGAGCTCGGTTACACATGGCACTAGGAGTAACCCAGGGATTACAACCAGAGAGGTCCTGCTTTTTAGTCTACTGCCTAACTCCCTGAATTCTTGATGTAAGACCTCATCCCTCTTTCTACCTATGTCATTGGCACCAACATGTACCAAAACCTCTGCCTTATCACCCTCCTCCTTCAGGATACTCTGCAGCCGTTCAGTGACATCCCGGACCCTGGCACCAGGGAGACAACACACCATCTGGAGTCACATTGACGGCCACAGTAGCGCCTATCTGTTCCCCTGACTATAGAGTCCCCTATTACTATTGTTCTTCCTCTCTTCTTCCCCTCCTGTACAGGCAGACTGCTTGTGGTGCCAGAAGCTTGGCTCTGTCTGCATTCCCTGGAGGAACCAGCGCCCTCATCAGCCTCCAAAATGGAATATTGATTTGTGAGCAGGACCCCAGGGGATTTCTAAACTACCTGCCTGTTTCTCTTGGACTGCCTGGTGGTTCCCATTCCCTTCCTTCCTCAAATCCCTTCATCTGCTGTGTGACCACATCTGTAAACGTGCTATTCACGATGCTGTCAGAGTCGTGGATGCTCCACAGTGTCCCCATTCACCGTTCCAGCTCTAAAACCCAAGTTTCCAGGAGCTGCAGCTGGACACACTTCCTATCAATAGTATATCAATACTTATTTTCTGAAAATGGTGTACAATGCACACATCTTGTGGGAATTCACAATGTCCTTACTGTACAAGGAGAAATCCACGATGCTTCTAAAGATGGGGATTGAAGCAGCACTATACAGGTTACTTTGGCAGGAACACTGGGGCTGCTGCAGTTTCATTTCAACATTAATATATCCTTCCAAAACATTGACACGGAACATTGGCTCAAAAGCTTCAAAAATCATTTTTCCTTCCTATTGATCTCTATTCTATGATCGGATTGTCACCACGCAAAATTTCTTTTTTTCATTCATTCACAGGATGTGGCCACCCTTAATTACCCTTGAAGGTGGTGGTGCGCTGCAGTCCATGTAGTCAGCATACTCCCAAAGTGAAACTCCCACAGGAAGTTTCAGTAATTTGACACAGCAATGATGAAAGAACAGCAATATACCTCCAAGTCAGGATTGTGTGTAACTTGCTGCGGAACCGGTGGTCATGTTCTCTTGTAACTGCTGTCCTTGTCCTACTAGGTGATAGAGGTTGCAGGCTTGGGGGGTGCTGCCTAAGAAACCTTGGTGCGTAGCTGCAGTGCATCTTGTAGCTGGAACATTCTACAGTAATGGTGTGTCGGTGGTAAAGGGAGTGAATGTTTTATGTGGTGTATTGGTACGAGTCCAGCAGGTTGCTTTGTCTTGCATGGTATCAAGCTCCATGAGTGTTGTTGCAATTACATTCATTCAAGGGAATGGAGGTTATTCAATCACACTCCCAACTTATGCTTTGTGCATGGTGGACAGGCTTTGAAGAGTCAGAGGGTGAGTTGTTCATTAAAATAAATCCAAACCTTGTCCTGTTCCTATAGCCACAGTATTTATATGGCTGGTCCATTTAAGTACCTGGTCAATGGTTTGGAGTTGTGACTGGAACTGAACATTATGCAATCGTCAGTGAACATCCCCACTTCTGACCTTATAATGGAGGGAAGGCTCTTGATGATCTTTGTCTACAGATATTCAAAAGTAGAGTTAACTATCCTATGCACACACAATTCTCAAATTAAATGTAACAGGGATGTAGATATCAAATTACATTGATTTGAGCCATGTGGTTCTTTGTTATAGTCGTTGAATTTTCTTATACCATCCATCATAAACTCACCAGCACATGAGAAGAGTTAATGCCTTGTTAGGTATTCCATTGAGATATCAGAAAACTAGTAACCTTTGCCATGTACCTGACCTTGGTGAAATCACATCCAGAGCACTGTATTCCAGAATACGGGAAATATATAGACATTTGGAAGAATTCTATAAGAAGGATACAAGGATGATTCCTGAATTTAAGAGCTGAGTTTCTCAGCAAGATTATCTGTTCTGTAGAAAAGAGGACAATGTGTAGGATCTTAATGGACTTCTTTAGATTTTTATTGTTTGGAAGAACTTAGATCCAGAAATCATTTGTCAGGCACAGGATTCAAGAATTAAGAAAAACACTTCCAACATTAAGAGTGTCAAAATAATTTAGAAAATTTAGGCAACTTTTATTTTTAATAAGAGGGTGATGGAATAGCGGAAGAGATTCCAAGAGGGCTTGGTAGAAAAGAAAATAAAAGGCTTTAAGAAGGACAGGATGAATTCAAGTTGAAAAAGATGTTGGAGGGAAATTACTTCCAGAACCATTAAACTAATAGGAGGCTTGGAAGGGTGGGCTATATAGACCAATGTTCTTCCCCATCCAAAAAAAATACTGTGACTACATGCTATGCTTCAAATATTGCCACATAGGTCATATTGAAATTTGCCTGCAAGCGATATTCAAATGTCCACATCCTGTTCGTTTAAGTTAAAGGTGATTTGTTAAATGGCTTCCAGCATAACAACCTATCCATTGACCATACAGAACAGCAATCCCAACCAACATGGTTTCCTGCCTTTTTCTCCACATTCTCAAACAAATTAACTGCAATGACCCTTTGCCTTGCATTGTTCTCACAAATCCATGCATGCCAAGAAGCCTGGGTACATTAATCCATTGTTCGCACAAACGATGTTCAACACTTTTGAGAATTCAATTTAAAATAAGCATTTTCTCTCTTCCCCCCTTTCCTGTCTGTCCCTATACCGCCAATTATCCCTGGCTAAAAGTAAAGGTTTCCAAAGGATCATTGTTACAATCCCTGTAGAGAGTAATAACTTTTAAAAAGAAATTTGAACTTCCAGTGACTGAACAAGAGGATCAAGAGACAAGATTTCAAGTTTTAAGACTTTTATGGTATTAAATGAATTGAAAGCAACATTGACTGAATCTATTTTTGTAGGCAACTTATATTTTAAACTACAGAAAACAACTTCCCCATTTGACTGTTCACATGTTTGAAAATCCTAAATTACAATTGTACCTTGTAAGGTCTCATAAGTGAACACTTTATTCTTCAGCAACCAGTCCAAATTGATTCTTAGCTCCTGTGGGCTTTCTTTCTTTCTTTCCCTTTCCCAGCTGGGTAACTCATAAGAACAGGCTGTCTTTCAAGGTGAGGTGTGAACTGGAGTTCCTTCCCTCTAGCCAAGCTAGGAAAATCTTCCAGTCTCTTTAAACCCTCACAAACTTGGTCTCGTCAATCGAACATGAGATTCTACATGCGCATTGCATGGTGACCAACAGGGCCAGCATTTTTTCTATTTAAGGTGCAGGACTAGCTGCCTTTATCTTTCTGCTCTCTCGCTCTCGCTTAGATTCTTGTAGACTTGACTGTGTGAGAATCAGGAATATGTTAGGAAAACCTGCAACCTGATCCTATGATGGCTTCCTGTGAACTCTTCCCCTCTCAAAGCCCATCTCCATGGCAATGTGAATCACATGGGTCTTTTTTCCAGGTAGGGATGCTAATTACCTATCCTTTAGACCCCCAACTACATGCTATCTTGAAAATTAAATAGGCTTTTAAAAGTATAACCATTTATAACACCTCCCTGTGAGACTTGGAAACCTACAACCTACCCATTGCGTGGCCTAAATAGCCAAGTGGTTATGGTACTGGGCTTGTAACCCCAAGATCAAGAGTTCAAATCTCACAATGGCAAACTATGAAACAATGTAACTTCATCTGAAACAGATGGAAACAGGTTTACTCAAAAAGAGTATCAAGAGTTCAAATCTCACAATGGCGAACTATGAAACAATGTAACTTCATCTGAACAGGAACAGATGGAAATGTGTTTGTACTCGAAAGAGTTACAACCTACCCATTATCAGCACAGATATTCCTACAGGTGTGAACATCTTTAACCTTCTTCCCAGTAAAACAACCTTGGCCCCATTTTAACCTTTTAACAACCAAGCCACCCAAGCTTGTTGCCAGGTAGTATTCAGAGCAGGTCGTATGAATCCCTTCATTCCTCCGGCCTAACATCTATCATAGGTAAGATGCTAGAATTTATTATTATTAAGAAGGTTAAAGCAGAGCAGTTAGAAAATCTTAATGCAATCAGGCAGATGTTTTGAAAAGGAAAGCATGTTTGATTACTTAATTAGAGTTCTTTGAAGAAATAACAAGCAACATGGATTAAAGGGAACATGTAGATGTTTGTACTTAGATTTCCAAAAGGCAATAGATAGAGTTAAAGGCTACTGCCCAAAATAAGAGCTCATGTTGTAGGGGGTAACATATTAGCATGGATAAAGAAGTGGTTACCTAACAAGAAGCAGAGAATAGGTATAAATGGGTCATTTTCAAGTTGGTAAGCTGTAACTGGTGGAGTGCCACAGGGATCAATGCTGGGGCCTCAACTATTTACAGTCTATATCAATGATTTGGATAAAGGGACCAATAGGTAGGAGAGTAAATTGTAAAGATTACATAAGGATTCTGCAAAGGGATATGGATAGGTTAAGTGAGAGGGTAAAAATTTGGCAGAAGGAGTATAATGTGGGAAAATGTGAACTAATCCACTTTGCAGGAAGAGTAGAAAAACCATATATTATTTAAATGGAAAGAGAATGCAGGATTCTGCAGTACAGAGATCTGGTTATCCTGGTACATGAATCACAAAAAGGTTAGTATGCAAGTACAACAAGTGATTAAGAAGGCAAACGAAATCTTGTAATTTGTTGCAAGGGGAATAGAATATAAAAATAGGGAAGTTTTGCCACAGTTGTACAGGGCCTTGGTGAAATCACATCTGGAATACTGTGTATAGCTTTGGTCTCCTTACTTCAGAAAATATATAATTGCATTAGAAGCAGTACAGAGAAGCTTCACTTGGCTGACTCCTATGAAGAAGGGGTTGTCTTAAGAGGAAAGGTTGGACAGGTTGGGCCTGTACCCATTGGAGTTTAGAAGATTGAGAGGTGACCTTATTGAAACATATAAGATCCTGAGGGGACTTATCAGAGTGCATGCTGAGAGATTGTTTCCCCTAATGGGAGGGACTAGAACCAGGAGACACAATTAAAAATAAAGGGTTTCCCTTTTAAAACAGAAGTAGGGAGTTTTTTTTCTCTGAAGGTCATTAGACTGTGGAATTTTCTTCCCCAGAGACCAATGGAGGTAGGATCATTGAATATTTTTAAGGCTGAATTAGATAGATTCTTGATTGACAAGGGAACCAAAGGTTGCAGGGGGTAGATAGGAACGTAGAGTTGAAGCCACAATCAGATCAAAAGATGGAGTAGGCTCGAGGGGCCAAATGGCTGACTCCTGCTCCTAATTTGTATGTTTGTATGTTCCATTTTACTGTAAATTAAAGAGTCAGTCCCAAAACATAACAATTCTATAAACTTAATATTTGTAACAGTGTCTCTTAAATCAATCACTCGGACATCAAGGTTCACTGTTTAACCATCATAATGCCTTGGTGTAGACTATCTGGATTTGATTGTGAAGGGGTGGAAATTTAGTCCTCCTTTATTCTGGGTCAAAATTAAGTCCATTTATTGACTGCTAATGAATCAATTTCTTAATGAGGGGAGGTTTTCATGTGCCTCCATTCAGGCACAGTTGGTGACTGGACTCAATAAATATCGCAAAGTTGGACCAGTCAAATCATATGCCTGTAAAATTACCAGCCTGATTTTCCTTCCATTATTTCAACAGGTAAATCTTCCCCTACAGATGTTTCGGGGCATGGATACTTCTAGTTAAAAATTGGCAAAAAATTTCAATTGAAAACGTTCAGTGTTTGGAGTATGTGAAATTATGTCACATGTTAAGCAGAAGATTTAATGTGTAACTTAATCTATAAATGATTTTTATTTTGTCTCTGCTACCTCCTATGCAGTGGGGCTGTTCAGCTTATATTATATAAAAGAACTCTACAAAACCCCTACAGACAATTAATTTTGTATAAAAATGAGTTATACAATTGAACCTAAATATATTATATGTATTATTCATTCATTGGATGTGGGCAGTGCTGGTAAGGCCAGCATTTATAGCCCATCTCTAATTGTCCTTGAGAAGATGCTGGTGATTATTATTACTTTATTTACTAAATGTGCAACTTGGATGATTGAATTAAGGTCTGGTGAATGGCCTACCTCATCTGTAATTATCATGATCTTGTGAAAAAACCCACAGACATCATTCTGTTAATACTAAATGAGCCTAGTCAGACCTGGAAGTGAGGCCCATGGTATTCGACAGATGAACTCTGGTGCACTATGACCCCGAAAGTTCTCAGCTTGCGGCAGGGCAGGAAAATGTCCCAAGTAATTTGCCCAGCTTCCATTATAAAAGTAGAAATAATGTATCCCATGAAGAGCTGTATGTTTCTAAATCTATGCAGAACTTGACATTAGTGGCAATGTCTATAAATATGTGAATAAACATTCAGCATAATATTTTAAAAATTAAGAAGAAGCAGCAAAATTCTGAAAGGGGTTTTTAAAACTTTTAATCGATGGATAGTTTGCACCGAACAGTTGAAACAAATCTGGCAGGATGCCCAGCCATTTTATAAGAAAATGGCAGCCAAAAATTAATGCAGCTTCTACTGCAATTTCTTTAAGCATTTATTCAGTTCATTTCTAAGACCACCTATTTTCAGCTCTGTAACATCACCCAACTTCACTGCGGATGCTGGAAATCCAAAACAAAAACAGAATTACCTGGAAAAACTCAGCAGGTCTGGCAGCATCGGCGGAGAAGAAAAGAGTTGACGTTTCGAGTCCTCATGACCCTTCGACAGAACTTGAGTTCGAGTCCAGGAAAGAGCTGAAATATAAGCTGGTTTAAGGTGTGTGTGTGGGGGGCGGAGAGATAGAGAGACAGAGAGGTGGAGGGGGTTGGTGTGGTTGTAGGGACAAACAAGCAGTGATAGAAGCAGATCATCAAAAGATGCCAACGACAATAGTACAATAGAACACATAGGTGTTAAAGTTAAAGTTGGTGATATTATCTAAACGAATGTGCTAATTAAGAATGGATGGTAGGGCACTCAAGGTATAGCTCTAGTGGGTTTTTTTTTTTATTTTTTTTTTATATAATGGAAATAGGTGGGAAAAGGAAAATCTTTATAATTTATTGGGAAAAAAAAGAAGGGGGAAACAGAAAGGGGGTGGGGATGGGGGAGGGAGCTCACGACCTAAAGTTGTTGAATTCAATATTCAGTCCGGAAGGCTGTAAAGTCCCTAGTCGGAAGATGAGGTGTTGTTCCTCCAGTTTGCGTTGGGCTTCACTGGAACAATGCAGCAAGCCAAGGCAGACATGTGGGCAAGAGAGGCTCGGCATGATACTGAACTCTTCTTCCGCCGTCTTCGTCTCCGGGCTCACTTCTTTGGGCAGGAGTCCTCTCCCAGTTCAACGGATCCTTTTACCCATCTTCAATATTCTCCCTCCACCTGGATCCCTCCCTCTGGATTCTTACCTTCTCTCGATCTTTTCATTGAGAACTGTCGGCGCGACATTAGTCGTCTCAATTTCTCTGCTCCTCTCACCCATTCTAACCTGTCTCTCTCTGAACTTACTGCACTCCATTCTCTCAGGTCCAACCCTGACATTGTCATCAAACCCGCTGACAAGGGTGGTGCTGTTGTCTGGCGCACTGACCTCTACCTCGCGGAGGCTGAGCGTCAACTCGCAGACACTTCCTCCTACCTCTCCCTGGACCATGACCCCACCACTGAGCATCAAGCCATTGTTTCCAGGACTGTCACTGACCTCATCTCCTCTGGGGATCTCCCTCCCACAGCTTCCAACCTGATAGTCGCCCAACCTCGGACGGCCCGCTTCTATCTCCTACCCAAAATCCACAAACAGAACAGACCGATCGTCTCAGCTTGCTCCTGCCCCACAGAACTCATTTCTCGTTATCTTGACTCCCTTCTCTCTCCCCTTGTCCAGTCCCTTCCCACCTACATCCGTGATTCCTCTGACACCTTACGTCACATCAACAATTTCCAGTTCCCTGGCCCCTACCGCTTCCTCTTCACCATGGACGTCCAATCCCTCTACACCTCCATCCCCCACCAGGATGGTCTGAGGGCTCTTAGCTTCTTCCTCGAACAGAGGCCCGAACAATCCCCATCCACCACTACTCTCCTCCGTCTGGCTGAACTTGTTCTCACGCTGAACAATTTCTCCTTCAACTCCTCTCACTTCCTCCAAATAAAAGGTGTGGCTATGGGTACCCGCATGGGCCCCAGCTATGCCTGTCTCTTTATGGGGTATGTGGAACATTCCTTGTTGCAGTCCTACTCCGGCCCCCTTCCACAACTATTTCTCCGGTACATCGATGATTATTTCGGTGCTGCTTCATGCTCTCGTCAGGACTTGGAAAAATTTATTAATTTTGCTTCCAATCTCCACCCCTCCATCATTTTCAAGTGGTCCATCTCTGACACTTCCCTTCCCTTCCTTGACCTCTCTGTCTCAATCTCTGGTGATAGACTGTCCACCAATATCCATTACAAACCCACCGACTCCCACAGCTATCTCGACTACAGCTCCTCACACCCCACTTCCTGTAAGGACTCCATCCCATTCTCTCAGTTCCTTCGCCTCCGTCGCATCTGTTCTGATGATGCTACATTCAAAAACAGTTCCTCTGACATGTCCTCCTTCTTCCTTAACCGAGGTTTTCCACCCACGGTCGTTGACAGGGCCCTCAACCGTGTCCGGCCCATCTCCCGCGCATCCGCCCTCACTCCTTCTCCTCCCTCCCAGAAACATGATAGGGTCCCCCTTGTCCTCACTTATCACCCCACCAGCCTCCGCATTCAAAGGATCATCCTCCGCCATTTCCGCCAACTCCAGCATGATGCCACTACCAAACACATCTTCCCTTCACCCCCCTTATCGGCAGTCCGTAGGGATCGCTCCCTCCGGGACACCCTGGTCCACTCCTCCATCACCCCCTACTCCTCAACCCCCTCCTATGGCACAACCCCATGCCCACGCAAAAGATGCAACACCTGCCCCTTCACTTCCTCTCTCCTCACCGTCCAAGGACCCAAACACTCCTTTCAAGTGAAGCAGCATTTCACTTGCATTTCCCCCAACTTAGTCTACTGCATTCGTTGCTCCCAATGTGGTCTCCTCTACATTGGAGAGACCAAACGTAAACTGGGCGACCGCTTTGCAGAACACCTGCGGTCTGTCCGCAAGAATGACCCAAACCTCCCTGTCGCTTGCCATTTTAACACTCCACCCTGCTCTCTTGCCCACATGTCTGTCCTTGGCTTGCTGCATTGTTCCAGTGAAGCCCAACGCAAACTGGAGGAACAACACCTCATCTTCCGACTAGGGACTTTACAGCCTTCCGGACTGAATATTGAATTCAACAACTTTAGGTCGTGAGCTCCCTCCCCCATCCCCACCCCCTTTCTGTTTCCCCCTTCTTTTTTTTCCCAATAAATTATAAAGATTTTCCTTTTCCCACCTATTTCCATTATATAAAAAAAAATAAAAAAAAAAAACCCACTAGAGCTATACCTTGAGTGCCCTACCATCCATTCTTAATTAGCACATTCGTTTAGATAATATCACCAACTTTAACTTTAACACCTATGTGTTCTATTGTACTATTGTCATTGGCATCTTTTGATGATCTGCTTCTATCACTGCTTGTTTGTCCCTACAACCACACCAACCCCCTCCACCTCTCTGTCTCTCTATCTCTCCGCCCCCCACACACACACCTTAAACCAGCTTATATTTCAGCTCTTTCCTGGACTCGAACTCAAGTTCTGTCGAAGGGTCATGAGGACTCGAAACGTCAACTCTTTTCTTCTCCGCCGATGCTGCCAGACCTGCTGAGTTTTTCCAGGTAATTCTGTTTTTGTTTTGGATTTCCAGCATCCGCAGTTTTTTTGTTTTTATCTCTGTGTTTAATTGACTGCCACTGCTCTTCAAGAAATGCCTACCTCCTTGAAGAAGTTCTGTTCCTCTCTGCGACAAGATTTCCGGATCTCTCTGTTGCCTTGTTCACCTTCATTGCTTTCCATTTCTCTCCTAGTGTTTGACAAGGTGTTTACTAAAACCCGCTTTCACAGCCATATCTCCTTTCTCAGTGACTGTCTCCGTCTCCGACTTACCCCACGTGGATTTCAACTGAAATTCCACCCCTCATGTTTCGAACCCACCCAGGATTACAGGTATCTCCGGGACATAAAACGTTTCTCGGACTGCTGTTCCCGTCACATTCTGAAATCCACTCTCAGTGCCATGCGCCGCCATATGAACACACTCGACCTCTCCCTCCAGCAGCACCGCCGTACCCTTTTTCAAAGCTGCGCGTGCCCCCAATTTCATTTTATCCTTCGGCTCATCCGACGCCTCAACAAGAAACTTTTTCTCTTTCTCTCAAGTGCTAAGGAACGCAAGCTCCAACAACTCATCAACACCAACACCCATCTAGGACCCTCCACCCCTGCCTGTCCCTCCGTCCCTACCCTTTCTTCCAGTCCCAACCCCAGCCGTGTATTCACTATACCCCCTGACCTTCCCCTCTCCGATGCTGAACGTTCAGTGCTCAGCAAAGGACTTAGTTTCATACCCTTACGCCCTCACCTCAATGAATTTCGGGCTCGGCATGATACTGAACTCTTCTTCCGCCGTCTTCGTCTCCAGGCTCACTTCTTTGGGCAGGAGTCCTCTCCCAGTTCAACGGATCCTTTTACCCATCTTCAATATTCTCCCTCCACCTGGATCCCTCCCTCTGGATTCTTACCTTCTCTCGATCTTTTCATTGAGAACTGTCGGCGCGACATTAGTCGTCTCAATTTCTCTGCTCCTCTCACCCATTCTAACCTGTCTCTCTCTGAACTTACTGCACTTCATTCTCTCAGGTCCAACCCTGACATTGTCATCAAACCCGCTGACAAGGGTGGTGCTATTGTTGTCTGGCGCACTGACCTCTACCTCGCGGAGGCTGAGCGTCAACTCGCAGACACTTCCTCCTACCTCTCCCTGGACCATGACCCCACCACTGAGCATCAAGCCATTGTTTCCAGGACTGTCACTGACCTCATCTCCTCTGGGGATCTCCCTCCCACAGCTTCCAACCTGATAGTCGCCCAACCTCGGACGGCCCGCTTCTATCTCCTACCCAAAATCCACAAACAGAACTGCCCCGGTAGACCGATCATCTCAGCTTGCTCCTGCCCCACAGAACTCATTTCTCGTTATCTTGACTCCCTTCTCTCTTCCCTTGTCCAGTCCCTTCCCACCTACATCCGTGATTCCTCTGACACCTTACGTCACATCAACAATTTCCAGTTCCCTGGCCCCTACCGTTTCCTCTTCACCATGGACGTCCAATCCCTCTACACCTCCATCCCCCACCAGGATGGTCTGAGGGCTCTTAGCTTCTTCCTCGAACAGAGGCCCGAACAATCCCCATCCACCACTACTCTCCTCCGTCTGGCTGAACTTGTTCTCACGCTGAACAATTTCTCCTTCAACTCCTCTCATTTCCTCCAAATAAAAGGTGTGGCTATGGGTACCCGCATGGGCCCCAGCTATGCCTGTCTCTTTATGGGGTATGTGGAACATTCCTTGTTGCAGTCCTACTCCGGCCCCCTTCCACAACTCTTTCTCCGGTACATCGATGATTATTTCGGTGCTGCTTCATGCTCTCGTCAGGACTTGGAAAAATTTATTAATTTTGCTTCCAATCTCCACCCCTCCATCATTTTCACGTGGTCCATCTCTGACACTTCCCTTCCCTTCCTTGACCTCTCTGTCTCAATCTCTGGTGATAGACTGTCCACCAATATCCATTACAAACCCACCGACTCCCACAGCTATCTCGACTACAGCTCCTCACACCCCACTTCCTGTAAGGACTCCATCCCATTCTCTCAGTTCCTTCGCCTCCGTCGCATCTGTTCCGATGATGCTACATTCAAAAACAGTTCCTCCGACATGTCCTCCTTCTTCCTTAACCGAGGTTTTCCACCCACGGTCGTTGACAGGGCCCTCAACCGTGTCCGGCCCATCTCCCGCGCATCCGCCCTCACTCCTTCTCCTCCCTCCCAGAAACATGATAGGGTCCCCCTTGTCCTCACTTATCACCCCACCAGCCTCCGCATTCAAAGGATCATCCTCCGCCATTTCCGCCAACTCCAGCATGATGCCACTACCAAACACATCTTCCCTTCACCCCCCTTATCGGCATTCCGTAGGGATCGCTCCCTCCGGGACACCCTGGTCCACTCCTCCATCACCCCCTACTCCTCAACCCCCTCCTATGGCACAACCCCATGCCCACGCAAAAGATGCAACACCTGCCCCTTCACTTCCTCTCTCCTCACCGTCCAAGGACCCAAACACTCCTTTCAAGTGAAGCAGCATTTCACTTGCATTTCCCCCAACTTAGTCTACTGCATTCGTTGCTCCCAATGTGGTCTCCTCTACATTGGAGAGACCAAACGTAAACTGGGCGACCGCTTTGCAGAACACCTGCGGTCTGTCCGCAAGAATGACCCAAACCTCCCTGTCGCTTGCCATTTTAACACTCCACCCTGCTCTCTTGCCCACATGTCTGTCCTTGGCTTGCTGCATTGTTCCAGTGAAGCCCAACGCAAACTGGAGGAACAACACCTCATCTTCCGACTAGGGACTTTACAGCCTTCCGGACTGAATATTGAATTCAACAACTTTAGGTCGTGAGCTCCCTCCCCCATCCCCACCCCCTTTCTGTTTCCCCCTTCTTTTTTTTCCCAATAAATTATAAAGATTTTCCTTTTCCCACCTATTTCCATTATATAAAAAAAAATAAAAAAAAAAACCCACTAGAGCTATACCTTGAGTGCCCTACCATCCATTCTTAATTAGCACATTAGTTTAGATAATATCACCAACTTTAACTTTAACACCTATGTGTTCTATTGTACTATTGTCGTTGGCATCTTTTGATGATCTGCTTCTATCACTGCTTGTTTGTCCCTACAACCACACCAACCCCCTCCACCTCTCTGTCTCTCTATCTCTCCGCCCCCCACACACACACCTTAAACCAGCTTATATTTCAGCTCTTTCCTGGACTCGAACTCAAATTCTGTCGAAGGGTCATGAGGACTCGAAACGTCAACTCTTTTCTTCTCCGCCGATGCTGCTGAGTTTTTCCAGGTAATTCTGTTTTTGTTTTTCCCAACTTCACTGTCCTGTCTTAGCTCATCTGCTGGTGGAAGCCTCATTAAAATCTTTGGTGCCTCTAGACTTGATTCACGGCTGGTCTCCCACATTCTAACTCTGTAAATTTGAGGACATCCAAAACCTTGCTGCCCTCTTAACTCACACCAAGTCCTCTTCCCCTATCGTCCCTGTGCTCAGTAAAATACACTGTCTTCTGGTTAAGTGATATCTCGATTTTAAAAAGAAAAAACATTTATGGGATATGGGCATTGCTGGCTAGGCCAGAAATTATTGCCCATCCCTAATTGTCCTTGAGAAGGTGGTGGTGAGCTGCCTCCTTGAACCGCTGCAGTCCATGTGGTGTAGGTACACCCACAGTGCTGTTAGGGAGGGAGTTCCAGGATTTTTGACCTAGTGACAGTGAAAGAACGGCGATATATTTCCAAATCTGGATGGTGAGTGGCTTGAAAGGGAACTTCCAGGTGGTTGTATTCCCATGTATCTGATACTATTGTTCTTCTAGATTGTAGCAATATTGAGTTTGGGTTCAGCAAGTAATTAAGAAGGCTAATGGAATGCTTTATTACGAAAGGGATTGAACATAAAAGTAAGGGTGTTATGCTTCAGTTATACAGGGCATTGGTGAGACTGCACCTCGAATACTATGTGCAGTTTTGGTCTCCTTCTTTAAGGAAGGATGTAAACGCATTGGAGGTGGTTCAAAGGAAGTTTACCAGATTGATACCTGGAATGAGTGGGTTGTCTTATGAGGAAAGGCTGGACAGACTGGGCTTGTTTCCTCTGGTATTTAGAAGAGTGAGTGGTGATTTGATTGAAGTATACAAGATCCTAAATGGCCTTGACAAGGTGGATGTTGAATGGATGTTTCCTCTTGTGGGTGAGTCCAGAACTAGGGGGCACTGTTTTAAAATTAGGGATCGCCCTTTTAGGACAGAGATGAGAAGAATTTTTTTCTCTCAGATGGTTGTGCAACTTTGGAATTCTCTGCCTCAAAAGGTGGTGGAGGCGGGGTCATTGAATATTTTTAAGGCAGAGGTAGATAGATTCTTGTTAGGCAAGGGAATCAAAGGTTATCAGAGTTAGATGGGAATGTGGAAATCGAAAC
Source organism: Carcharodon carcharias (assembly GCF_017639515.1). Taxonomy (NCBI): domain Eukaryota; kingdom Metazoa; phylum Chordata; class Chondrichthyes; order Lamniformes; family Lamnidae; genus Carcharodon; species Carcharodon carcharias. Next base: position 91,278,129 of record NC_054469.1, read on the forward strand.
ACAAGAAGATCAGCCATGATTTTATTGAATGGTGGAGCAGGCTCGAGGGGCCAAATGGTCTACCCCTGTTGCTATTTATTACGTCCTTAGGTTATATGTTCTTATGTGCTGCCTAAGGAGGTTTGGTGAGTTCCTCCGGTGCAACTTGTAGATGGTGCACACTGCTGCCACTGTGCATCAGTGGTGGAGGAAGTGAATATTTGTGGATGGGGTGCTAGTCAAACAGGTTGCTTTGTCCTGGATGGTGTCAAGCTTCTTTTCAAGCTGCACTCATCCAGGCAAGTGGCGAGTATTCCACCACACTCCTGACTTGTGCCTTGTAGATTCTGGACAGGCTTTGGGGAGTCAGGAGGTGACTCCTGCAGCATTCCTAGACTCTGACCTGCTCTTGTAACCACAGTATTTATATAGCTCATCCAGTTCAGTTTCTGGTCAATGGTAAGCCCCAGGATGTTGATTGTGATGGATTCAGTGATGGTAATGCCATCAAATGACAAGGGGCGATGGTTGGATTCTCTCTTGTTGGAGATGGTCATTGGCTGGCCCTTGTGTGGCATGACTGTTACTTGTCACTCATCAGCCCAACTCTGGATATTGTCCAGGTCTTGCTGCATTTGGACATGGACTGTTTCAGTATCTGAGGAGTTGCGAATGGTGCTGAACATTGCACAATTATCAGTGAGCATCCCCACTTCTGACCTTTTGATGGAAGTAAGGTCATTGATGAAGCAGCTGAGGATGGTTGGGGCTAGGACACTACCCTGATGAACTCCTGAAGTGAGGTTCTTGAACTGAGATGACTGACCTTCAACATTTATCGTCCTGATTTTCAAATCTCTCTATGGTCTTGCCCCTCTCTGTTTCTGTAATCTCCTCCAGACCCACAATATTCCAGGAGGGTCCCAATTGATTGGAAAACCATTAATGTGACACCCCTGTTCAAGAAGGGAGGGAGACAAAAAACAGGAAACCATAGGCCAGTCAGCCTAACGTCTGTCGTTGGGAAAATGCTAGAGTCCATTATTAAGGAAAAATAGCAGGACATTTAGAAAAACTTAACAAAACCAAACAGAGTCAACCAAACAGTTTTGTGAAAGGGAAATCATGTTTGACAAATTTGCTAGAGTTCTTTGAGGATATAACAAGCAGAGTTCATAAAGGGGAATCAGCAGATGTGTATTTGGATTTCCAGAAGGCATTTGATAAGGTGCCACATAAAAGCCCAAAATAGGAGCTCACAGTATTGGGGTAATGTACTAGCATAGATTGAGGATTAGTTAACACACAGAAGACAGAGAGTCGAGATTAATAGGTTTTTTTCAGGTTGGAAAGACCTAACTAGTGGAGTGCCACAAGGATCAGTTATCTATGTTAATGACTTGGAGGAGGAGGCAGAGTGTAATGTATCCAAATTTGCTTATGATACAAAAATAGGTGAGAGGCATGTTGTGATGAAGACATAAGGAATCTGCAAGGAGATGTAGATAAGTTGAGTGAGTCGGCAAAAACTTGGCAGATGGAGTTTAATGTAGCAAAGTGTGGGGTCATGCACTTTGGTAGGAAGAATCAAAAGGCAGACTATTATCTAAATGGAGAGAGACTTCAAAAAAATGCAGCACAGAGAGACCTGGGTGTTCTTGTGCATGAAACACAAAAAGTTAGCATGCAGGTGCAGCAAGTAATTAAGAAGGCAAATGGAATTTTGCCCTGTATTGCGAGGGGGTTGGAATTTAAAAATAGGGAAGTCTTATTACAACTGTACAGGGTGTTGGTGGGGCCGTATCTGGAGTACTGAGTACAGTTTTGGTCCCCATATTTAAGAAAGGATATACTAGCATTAGAAGTAGTTTAAAAGAGATTCACTAGACTAATTCCTGGGATGAAGAGGTTGACTTATCAGGAACGGCTAAACAGGTTAGGCCTTTATCATTAAAGTTTAGAAGAATGAGGGGTGATCTTATTGAAATGTACAAGATTCTGAGGGGGCTTGACAGGGTAGCTGTTGAGAAGGTGTTTCCACTAGTGGAGGAATCTCGAACTAGGGGACGTAGTTACAGAATAAGGGGGCACTCATTTAAAACTGAGATGCGAAGGAATTTCTTCTCTCAGAGAGTAATGAATGTCTGGAATTCTCTACCCCAGAGAGTTGAGAAGACTAGATCACTGAAAGTATTTAAAGAGGAGGTAGATAGATTTTTGAAATATTGGGGCGATGAGGGCAATGAGGAGCTGGCAAGAAGGAGGATTTGAGGCCTGGGGCAGATCAGCCATGATCTTATTGAATGGCGGGGCAGGCTTGAGGGGCCAAATGGCCTACTCTTGCTCCTATTTCTTATATTCTTATGTTCTAATCCTCTGAGATATCTGTGCTTCTCTAATCCTGGCCTCGCATGCACCCCCCATTTTAATTGCGCCACCATTGCTCGTTGTGCCTTCAGTTGCTTTGGCTGAAGTGTTATATGTTGTTTTATAATACTCCTGTGCAGCACCTTGGGACCTTTTATTATGTTAAGGGTACCATATAAATATAAGTTGTTGTTGCTTAAATTGAACCTCAGTAACAAAAGCTAAGAGTGATAGAGCAGCACACAATATGTGCTCCGATGTTAAGATCAGCTTGACAGTGGACCCTGCCTCTGCCACTTGTGCTATCCAGCACTTTACACAGAGATTAATTCCTCCTTTTATTTCTGCTTTGTGTTGTATTCTCCAGGCTCTGTAACTGTGCTGTGTGTTCACCTCTCAACTGCAGTCAGTACTTGGGTTAGGGTGAGCCGTGTTGTACGTATTGAATGCAGAGGAGCTGCACAGACTTCTCACCGACCTTGGTCAGGATGAAGGCCACAATCTCTTGTGCAAGTTAACAAATATGATGTAGCAGATCTGTGGACAACCCAATCTCAGCCTGCATGAGCTGGTGTATGAACTACATGTTGCAGGTTCAGATACCCTTGACTTAGAGGCTCTGCGCTCCTCATTCTTAATCTTTATTGATTGAACTGAACTGTTATTCCACAGCTCCACTCTCCCACTATAAATATGTACACAAAGGACCTCACTACCAATCAGTGATAAGAAATAGTGCTAGGCAGAGGGCAGTGTAAGCCGCAGCCTATTTTTAGCAACCAACTTGAAACATTCTCATGGACACCTAGTGGTCCGCAAACCCTCAGTTGGGAAATCCTGCTGTAGACCATTTAAACATGATACTCACTTTCAATTTTCCCTCTATCCCAATGGAACATGTGACTGTGCATTGAACCTCTTGATGCTGCTCAGATATAGAATTCAGTAAAGTCTCAACTTTGCATCCATTACCCATGTGCTGCAACATCATTGAGAATAGCATTTTAGCTTCTGTTTAACAGTAGGTGCAGAAGCTGGTAAAGGTTTTTTGACTCATGAATGTTGGCATTAGGGAATGGAACATCTTTTCATTTTCACATCCTCAGTATTATCATCAAACACTCATAATCCAAATATAAAATGGGCTAGTCATATGGCAGAGCTCTCTCTAATCTATCTTAACAATATACTTTCGCCAAGCATCTGAAGAGCAATCCCTCCAGCACCAGGTTGACATTTCCATTCTCATTTCATATACCAACTAACCTAAGGGAATCTTTTAGTAGTTCTGCCAATTTGATGCCAATTAGTATTGACTTGTGGAGAGTTCTGTGCTTTGGGCTTGTGCTCATTGCAAAATGGGTTGAGACAGTTCAAGTTATGCAAAGAAATACATAGAAGGTGCAACAAGGAAATAGGCTGTTTGGTCCAATTAATCCCTATTCAGTCCATTTAGTCGCTATTGGTGTTTACCTTTCACTTGAGTCAATAGTTTTAATCACAATTGCTAACGCTGTCCTCGTAACCCTTTAACCCCTTCTTCACCCAGCTATCCGACTTGATTGTGAAGGTTGACAGTTCCTGCCTCAGCTTTAACCTTGAAAATTAATGCTTCTGTTTCTCAATTCTTTGCATGAAGACGTTTTTGCTGCCCTCTGATCTAAATCTTTCATTTAGTCTGATACGTATTTTTGACTCCTCAACTCTTTTATCTACCCTTACCTTTCCTTAATTTTAAAAAGTTCTGTTATTATTAACCTGTAATCTATTATCTTACGACTAAAAAAAAAGCCCCCAGCTTTGTTCATATGTGTATTTTGATAGCAGGTAGCGTCCTAATAAATCTGTATTGTATTCTTATTAAGTCTCAATATCCTTCCCTTGGTACGAAGCTCAATAATGTGTGTGGTATTCTAATGGAGGTCTTAGTAAGGTTTTATATAGTTCGTCATTACCTCTTGGTTTTTATATTTTCTGCCTCTTGAAATCAAAGTTAGAATTTGATTTGTTTTCTTTTCACAGCCCTATGAACCTGAGGTGTTACCTTTAATGTTTTGTAATCCTTTCCGAAATGTCAAGCCTACTTCTGTTCAGAGTATAATTACTGCTGATATTTCTTTTATCAAAACATATCACCATACACTTACTAACACTAAATTCCATCTGCAACTTTTTAACTCATTCCCCATCATATCAATATCTCTTTTGCATTTTCCTTTAGTCTTCTAAAGAATTGACTATAAACCTTTACATCAGAAGAGAGGGTGGATACTTCTTCTTCCTACTTGATTTGAAGACAGCTCTTGGATGATAGGAAATCATTTAAACATATACATAACCTGTCTTAAAACTGCAGTACATTGCTTGTTACATTGATTATTTTCTCCTTTTGACAGATTTTTCCTGGATTGATTCTCTCAGATATAAAACCAGCAAAGAGGATGAAATTTAAAACCGTCTGTTACTTACTTGTTCAACTTATGCATTGTCGGAAGATGTTCAAAGCTGAAATCCCCTTTTCCAATGTGATGACATGTGAGGATGATGATAAGGTAAGTGATGAATCTGAATAATTTTATTCTGACATTTTTCAAACAGTGTCTGACTGTTTTTAGCTAATGAGATCCTAATTTGACAAGGAAATGTTTCAAGGAGGAAGTGTTATTTTCCTCTATTCCTGCCTATTTCTTTTGAAAGTCATTGCCTTCTATATATTCTTGCGCAACAGAATCTCTCAACATGCCCATTGTGCTGATTGAAAGCTGCTGTTTATTTCTGCCCTCATCACCCTACCCAGCTGGCATGAAGCGAATTAAGCTTTGTTATTTGCTTCCTAAATGACCACTGCACAGATGTGGATTAACATCAGCAAAAGGAAGTCACTAATTCAAATGTAAATATAGGCTCCTGCTATAAATTAGGATATTTAAATATATAATGGCATTATCAAAATAGTTTGCTTATATTTAAATCAGCACAACTGGAGAGCGTTAAAAGAATATGATAGTTTGTAAGGGATTGAATATAATACATTAAGTAAATTATGAAAGTGTTGGATTTTATGGTGCACAGACATCGCACATGAATGAACTCCAGATCTCCAAATTCAATGGCCTGTTTCAATTCAATTCAGTTATTTTCAAGAAGCATATCATTTGCCTTGGATATGTTGCTGGCTAAAAAGCAGCTTTTTACTTACAATAGAACATTGCTTATCCAGCTAAAAAATCACTAGTTTGGACTAAAACTGACATTCTACATTTTTTACATTCGGTAGGTAAGGTTTGACATTTCTTGGTCAGGCCTTTAATTGCTGTACTAGGCAGCAATGAAGTGTTGTATTTCAGGGCAAATCAAACCTGGTAGAACCCTTCTCATCCCATGGATAGCTGGCGGTGGCAGTGGGGAAGTTTGGATTCTATTGCCTTCACCTTTCCACATGGCTTGCTGACTTAAAATATGTAGCGTTGGGAGGGAGCAGATGAGAGAACATAGAATGGGAAAGAACAAAATAGAACCATCAGCAAGGCAGGAATATAATGAATTTTTGCCTGCTAAAAAACAATGCAACAGGCCACTGCTTCATTCCTGTGAAAGATGAGCTTTAGAAATTGGTAGATTTTAGCATTTGAAGCTAAGTTCCTTTGTATGTTTTACAGTACACACCAAATAAAAGCTGTCAGTTCACTCACATCTGTGTGCATCAGACTTGATACATTAATGCTGTACACTGAATAAACAGTGCCAACCATTAATATCTGAGATGAACACGCAATGTGTTGCTGTTGGAAAAGTTGATGTTTCTTTACATTTTTAAGGTATTTTGATACTCCCAATATAATGGGTAAATGTTCCTCTGTTCTTTAATACCTGTATTAGCAGAAACAGAGTGTGAGTACATAAGATTCCCAATTTCTTTGAGTCATCAGTGAATCAGGGAAATTAAGTTAAATATTAAAAAGTGTACTACAATGTGTGATAACACTGTAATAAAAGCAACATTCTATGGATGCCAGAAATAAAATAAAACCAAAGTGTTGGAAATAATCAGCACACCTAACAGCACCTGTGGAGAGAGAAAAAGTTAACATTTCGACTCAATTCTGTTGTACTCGAAACATAGCTCGGTTTCTCTCTCCACAGATGCTGATAGGCCTGCTGAGTATTTCCAGCACTTTCTGCTCTTATGTGTGATAATACTGTAACTGGACCCACTGATGGTATGGACCCATTGCCTGCAGAATTCGGCACCAAAGCGCCTATAATGTTGGTGCTATGGAGGCCATTTTGATATCAAAATGATGCCTGCGCTCAGCACATTACTGGTGTGGGACGAGCCAGACGCTATTTTGTGAGGGTATGCTGGAAGTGTGCAGTGGAGGCAGATCAGTGCCCCAGTTATCACCCTGTCTTACTCCTCACACAGCTGAACATGTGTTCAGCAACAGGAAGGACCCCCCAGCCACATTATTTAGAGGGATCATCAACTACTTTCAGGTTACACGCTGCTTAATTTCTACTGTCTCAGCTTGTAGAAGTGCTCTGAGTTTTCTAAAGTTGAAATTGACAAGGAGTGATGCTGCATGTGAAGAAAGATTGGGTTCTGACTTCAAGAGTCCTGGTCAGCTTGCTTGTTCCCAGTCATGGATACTATCATTGCAATTTACCTTGGAATTTATGAGATGGAGAATGAGCAGAATCAACACAGGGGAGGACAAGTTATTCACAGAGGGAGAAGGTGGAAGAAGAGAAGGGATCTCAGCAGGAGGCCTTATCCACCTAGGGTCTTCCAGGAGCATTTCTCTAAGCCAGGAACAGTGTGTGCGCATTGTCTGTGTTTTATGAAGGAGGTGCACAGTGAAATGTGCCACCTCTTGCAGGTGGACCTGAACTCTCAGATGGGCAAGGATTGTGCTGCCAATGGCTGTGAAGTTGAATGTGGCCAAGAGTTTCTTTACATCAGGATCCTTCCAGGCTGGAGGAGGTGACATCTCCAACATCTCTGTTTGCTGTCGCTGCTGCAGAAGAGTGGCGACTGATGGAGTGCAACTGAGCAAACTGAGTGAAGACTTGGAGTTTAGAGAGAGGAGAGTTTTTAGTGTTAATTTTGTTCTTAGATTTTGCTGTTAAGATCTAATCTGGTCTGTAATTAGCAGTAACTGGAAAGTATTGTGTAAACAGGCTAAGTTCTTTCTTTCTTGCAGTTTAGACAGGGTAAACTCACTCTCAGCTGTAGGAGCTGGGTAGTTAATTAGCTAACTGGTTGAAGCTGGTTACTGCAACCCAGTTCAGTTTACTATAAAATCAGGGGTATTTAGTGCAGCCTTGACAAATTGAGTGAAGTTTGGTGAGAGGAGAGTTTGGAAAAGGACGTATTTGTTTCCTTTTTCTCTCTTACCCCATAGGGGAAGGAGCTAGCTGTTTGGTGAGTATCTGGAATTGGTAAGTTCTATTCTATCCGTAATATTTAAAATAGTACACAAATTGGTGATAAAGTTAACAAAATATATAAGAAAGCAACATAAAAACTGATTCATATACTTAAGCAATTATTTAAACCACATTAAGATGGCAGGACAAATGATGTGTCAAGGCTGCAGCATGTGGGAGCTCCTGGATAGCATTGTGATCCAGGGAAAACACATCTGCAGTGAGAGTTTGGGGCTTGAGGAACTTTGGCTCAATGTCATTGAGCTGGAAGCTGAGCTGCTGACTCTGCAACACATCAGGGAGTGGGAAAGTTACCTGGATGCTTTAGACCTGGAGGATAGGGCTTCCAGTGTGGCCATTGGTCAGCGACAGCAGGGTGTGACTGTGAGTGAGGCAGGTAAGGGGACCCAGAGGGCCAGTGTGCAGGATTGTGAGTCTTTGCAATTGTCGAATAGGTTTGAGGTTTTGTCAGCTTGTTTGGATGAGAGTGGGGGCTGCAGGGTGGATGAGCTAACTGACTGTGGCACCATGGTACAGGAAGCCATTCAAATGGGGGGAGCAAATTGGAACATAGGTGGTAATATGGGAAAGGAAAGTGAGGGGTATTGACAATGTCCTCTGCAGCAAAGAGTGAGAGTTCAGACGGCTAAATTGCCTGGGTTTGGGACATTTGCACAGGGCTGGAGAGGAACTTGCAGTGGCAGGGGGGAGGATCCAGTAGTGATGGTCCATATAGGTACCAACAACATAGGCAGGATGAGGAAGGAGGCTCTGCATAGTCAGAGTGAGGAGCTAGGTGGCAAATTAAGAAGCAGAACCTCAAAGGTAATATTTTCTGGATTATTACCTGAGCCATGTGCAAATTGGCAAAGGATATATAAGATTGGGAAATGAATGTGTAGCTCAAAGACTGGTGCAGGAGAAGTGGGTTCCGGTTTGTGGGGCACTGGCACCAGTATTGGGGAAAGTGGGATCTGTACTGTTGGGATCATCTACACTTGAATGTGCTGGGGCTAGTGTCCTCATGAGCTGCATAACTAGGCAAGTAGAGAGGGTTTTAAACTGAATAGTGGGAGCAAGAGATCAAATTTGGGAAGATGTGGTGAACCAAGAGGCAAGGCAAAAGAGAAAGATATTAATATGGGAAACGATAAACAGGCCGTGACAGGGAGGGACAGAAAGTACAAGCTAAGAGTAAATCAGCAGATAAGGTTAAATGCTGCAAGAATAATAAAATGGCAAAACTAAAGGCTCTGTATCTAAATGCATGTAGCATTCAAAACAAAACAGATGCACTGATAGCGTAAATATAAATAAATAAATACGATCTGATGGCCATTACAGAGACATGGCTACAGGATGACATAGATTGGGACCTGAATATTGAAGGGTACTTGACATTTAGGAAGGATTGAAGTTAGGAAAAGGTGAAGGGGTGACTCTGTTAATTCATGATGGTATTAGAAAGAGATGACATAAGTTCAGGAAACCATGATGTAGAAGCGGTTTGGGTTGAGATGAGGAATGATAAAGGCAAGAAGTCGCTTGTGGGAGTGGTGTACAGACCCTCTAATTGTAGCTACATGTTAGGACAGAGTATAGAAGAAGAGATAATGGGAGCTTGCCAGAAAAGTACAGCAATAATTATGGGGGATTTTAATCTACATATAGACTGGAAAAATCAGATGGGCAAAGGTAGCAGAGATGAAGAGTTCATAGAATGTTTTTGGAATAGCTTCTTAGAACAGCACATTCTGGAGCCAACCAGCAAGCGGGTTATGCTAGACCTGGTATTGAGCGACAAGATCAAATTAGTTGATAACCTCCTAGTGAAAGCACCCCTAGCTAGCAGCGATCATAATATGATTGAATTTTACATTCATTCTCAGGGAGAAACAAATGTGTCTAAAACTAGTACTTTAATTTTAAATAAGGGCAATTATGAGGGCATGAAAGTGGAGCGAGCTAAAGTGAACTGGCAAATGAGGTTAAGGGATAGGTCAATAGAGGTTCAGTGACAGACATTTAAAGGGATATTTCAAGAATACACAGAATAGATGCATTCCAATGAGAAAGAAAAATTCCAAGAAGAGGACCCGCCATTCGTGGTTAACTAAAAATCGTTAAAGACAGTATCAAACTTTTTTAAAAAGCATATAATTATACAAAGACAGGAGGCAGGTCAGAAGATTGGAAAGAATATGAAGAACAGCAAAGAATGGCAAAAAGATTAGTAAAAAGAGGGAAAAATTAGAGTATGAGAGAAAGCTAGCTAGTAATATAAAGACAGATAGTAAGAGTTTCTATAGATATTTAAATAAGGAAAGAGTTAACAAAGTGAGCATTGGACCTATAGAAAGTATGTCTGGGGAATTGATAATGACCAACAAGCATTTAATGAAAGCCATTCTGCCTCATGAAACATAATGGTCTCACTACCTGGACCAGCCAGAAGGATTACTGCAGTAACTTGCTTGAGTGTGTATAACTGTTTTGCCCAAGAAAGACATATTCTTAACCTTCAAGACAAGACATTGAACTTTATTCAATGTGGATGCTTTGAAATTGGCCATTTGTAATCTGCTGCAAAGATGACAACTGAAGGTCAGATGACCTGGCTTGGGTATTCAGAAACTGCCTCATTGTCTCACAGAGGCAAAAAGGCACATCCCAGATGAAAATATGTTAACTGCACATATCCTGAGACCATCAAGAGACGTTTCCAAATTGAATGAGTCTTTTTTGAAACAAACAAGCTGATCATCTTAACCCCCCCTCAGGATGAATGTCTAAAAACACTAAACCAGGATGTAGCAGATCAACCCAAGACCACCATCATATTTGGAAGAGGAACTGCCATTGTGAGGAGTCATATGATAAGGCAGCCATGTTTTTATATTTATAATCTTTAAAATGTTGACTGCTCAAAGTAAGAAACAGCAGCAGCAAAATAAGCAGTAAGACCTATGCCTTAAGAACCGGAGGCTATAACATTGCCAAGATCCCCAAGCCTATTCCTTTTCAAGTCCACCAATACAGCAAACTGACCTCCTGGTAATGAGAATACAAGAAGCTAAATGTGTAACCTGCAGGAAGTCCATCTGTTGATAGAATCCTGAAATGACTTTGGCTGTTGAATTCATCTAAACCACCCCTCAGGGGTGAAGATGTCCTCCTCATCAGGACTGCAACTCATCTTTTCCAGAACAAGACAATCAATTGAATGATGAACTTTTGTTTTTGCTTATAACTTGTAAAAGTTCACTATTCTATTCAAACTGTACTTTCCTTGACTTTTGTGTGATTCTGTGAGCGATTGCTGCTGCATTAAATTTCAAGGCTCTTTATTTAAATCAGTTTATTTAAACAATCCTCTTTATTTAAACCCACAAAGAGCTTGCTGTTGGCTAAAGAAATTGTTCACACACTCAGGTTTAAAAACACACACACTGTTTACAGACAGTTGGGAAGGGAACAGGGATTTCAGCAGTTCTCCCTCACCCTGTCCATAAGAGTCCAAGATTAGGACTGATTGGATTAAACAAGTTGAATTTGACATTAAAATAATAAATTGGAAGCAAAAGAGCAAAGTTCAGTAGCTGAAATTGTATCTTTCACAAAGTAGAATACAGCAGCAGGCTTCACATATATTAGCATTAGAAAATAGAATGATTTTAACATGAAATTATTTATTGAACAGGCAATTGTATTCTACAAGCGAGAAAGAGGAAGAAACAGGAAGAGAAGTGTGTCAGTGCATGTGATAAAATCTGTTTAGATGATCTGCCTGTCAGGGCTGAATATTTGGTAATGTGTGTGGCTTGGAGCTTGCAATGAGGTGAAGCTATGATGGCGAGGGTGAGGTGTAGCAATGATGCTGAGAGTGAGAATCTAAGATGTTGAGAGTAAGGTAAAGTTGTGATGGTGGAAGTGAGCTGAGGCCCTGATGGTGAGAGTGAGGTGTAGCCGCGATGGTGAGAGTGAGGTGCAACTTTAGAACTAGGATGACGAGCGTGAGGCGGAGCTAGGATGGCGAGCGTGAAACGGAGCTAGGGTGGCGAGCATGAGGCGGAGCTAGGGTGGCCAAGTTTGAGTCGTGCTTGACAGAATTTTGGTAGATAAGTGAAAGTGAGATTGATGAATGGAACAATGTATGAGGCAAGTGGTTCATATGTAAGTATGTGGCATGTGAAAATGCATTCACTGTCCTTGGCTTCATGTGAACTTGTTAAGTTTCTCCCTGCACTGCAGGGACTAGACTGCTTGCATTGATTGTGATGGCTTTCTGCTCCCAACATTTGCTCAGTGCCTAGTCAGAGAGTCTCCTGTTCACACCCTGCACCAAAGCCTCCAGTGCTGCAATACCAAATCTTGATGCGTGTTATCTACCCTGTTGGGCCATTTTTTCTCCTCTTCCTATCAAAAAGTCTCCTGCAATTAGTACCAGCATCTGCTGAAGCCAGAATTTATCTCCCATTTAAGAGTTACAGGTTGGCTTTAAGAAGTACAGGTTATCTTTAAGAAGTGCCAGCCTTGCAGGAACAATGGCTCCCCTGTAAAGGCTTGCCCCCCCCCAACCATCACCCCCCCTCCTACCCCCCCCACCCTCAGCAGCATGTTTAGTGCTGGACTGCACACTCTAATTATTTAAATTAGCAGGCAGCACTGAGTTTTGCTTGCTGTCTATATCAGAAACGGATGGAGGTTAATTGCTGATCACAATCCCCATGCCCGCTTTTGAGTCTAATCCAGTTTTTCCCCATTATCTTCATCTGCACAATACCGTTAGTGTTCATGGCCTGCTGTGTAGTATTAAATCAAAGCAGCATAGCTGACAACATATTTGAAAACTTTTTTAATTTATGTTTTGACCATGTTCCTTGAATGCAATATCATAGATGCATGATTCATTTGTGAAAATAATAGTCTTAGAGCTGAACTGCTCGTGCGAACTTTCTCCAGAATACTTCGGTTTTCCAAGAATTGGCCTGTCAGAAGAAGTAAAAGACAATTTGCACAACATAATGAAGATTATCAAGACTGTTCATACCTTCAAAATTATAACAGGTCTAAAAATAACAAAGTAATGATTTAATTCATTAAAGAACAGTGGGTGGTATTTTCCTGTTTGCAATATGTTTGCATGTGTCTCATGCCCTCACTATCTAAGGTAAGTTTTTCATTTTAAAGTATGTCTCTTGTTATTTTTTTTGTAAGATGATCCAGTGAGGGATACTCCTTCAGAATTATATCCACTTGATTGTTGGATCACTTATCACGGTGCCAGAAGATGTCTGCCCCATCTATTTCCTCCACTTCTACCCCTCCTATTTATCCTTAAACTTAAGCACAACAATGTCACCTTTTGAGGCATGTGTTGGGATATCATAAGCCATCTAGGTAAATATAATAAAACGGGGCTGAGTTTTCACTTTGAGGCTGGCAAACAGGCCAGAACTGTTTCTATGTCGGAAACCCATCCTTAGGAAACAATCCTTAATTTGGGATTTTTACGGAGTTGCTTCCTTAATTGGCAGGGGGACAGGTTCCCAGTCCAAATAAGTGCAGCAGGCAGGCTTTCGAAGGTGGTGTTTCACGGGGTGGGAGAGATGGGGAATTAGATCGACGTGATTCACAACTGCATATAAGCGACATGCGCCTGGTGACCTGCACTTCTCTCGTCACTTAGAGCTTTGTTTGCCTACCTTGCACTGCACAATACTCGCCGCATCTCGGGCTCCACACAGCTTCGCAGGCAGCACCACTTCCCATCAGGAGGGTTTACAGAGGCAAGGCTCAATATACCAGAAAAGTGGTAAGTGGGGGTGGATTATAATGTGCTGCAGGGTAAGGACTCGACTGGAGCAGGGGAAGACAAGACAGAGGCAAGGAAGTGGCTGGAGGGCAAGGGCTCGACTTGGATGGGTTGGTGGAGACAGAACAAAGGCAAGGAAGAAAAGGGGCTGGAGGGCAAGGGCTCGACTGCAGGGGCCAGGAGGGAGGCTGGGGAAGGTTGCACTCAGACACAGGGCTATGGGGGCAGACTGTGGGGGAGGTGAGAAGGGTTCTCTGGGCTGGAATTTGGAGAAAGTCTCTTACAGAAGGACATAAGCAAGTCAGGGGCAGACTGGGGTGGATAGTGGAGTGAAGAAGCGCTTCAGCTTACATTGCTGAGCTTCCAAAGACAGTCTTTGTCCCATTCCAGGGAGGGGGAGGGCATGTCAGTCCACTGTCAGTCGTGGACTGTTGTGCCATTTTGTGAGCTGGGCGTGGTCATTACCTCATGCATGACAGTCCAGGGGATTTCTGGCATAGTACTGAACCAGAGATGATAGTCACAGTCAGGGGAGGCATGTGCAGCCTGTAGATTGGAACAGATAGTGTAGGGGCAGCAACTCGATGGTCTCATGGGGGTCCCTAATATGTGATGGTACTGTAGTTCTCAAGATGGGGAAGGGGAAGGTCTACATGGGGCATAGGCACATTTACTTCAAATGACTCAATGGCTAACACAGAGATATCAACCACAATTACAATGGGATCAAGAATTCAGCGGGGAGCACTGACTGTATTAGGAGGAAGGGAAACCTGACCGTTATGCTCCTCCATGACAATGGGTGGGATTTCCACAGTCACACAAGGAAGGTCAAAGCTGGTCTGAAAATAAAACCTGAGGACCACCATCTTGGAACCTCAAGCAATGGTGCAGCAGAAAGTGAGGCTAAGAAAATGCACTGCTGGGACGGCTGTTAGGGTTTCTGGGAGGAGTGGATCACAGCACTGGGAGGGCTGATTAAAGGCCCATCTATCTGGAATCTGTATTACCAAATGAGGACGAATGCACAGCTGAGACATATTAGTAGCACCTCGATGTCTAAAGAGGCAATCTGGAGCCTTCAGTGTGATGGTGCATTCATGAGAGATTAATTCTGGTGCCAATCATTGATCACCCTGCATTGTACTAATCATGTAATTCCTCAATGCGATAATGACTCCAAAAACAAGTGGGCACCTGGACAAACAGGAGAAGCCTCTTGGAAACCCCACCTCAGGACCTTGCAGCTGCCGGGTTCAGAGATGGGAACTGCCAGGCCCTCCAAACAGAATCTCAACCCCTCACAGAGCACGTGCCCTCATGTGTATTCCAAAGGATGTAGCCATGGGGTGGGATTTCCCGGCCCAATCCACCACCTGGATCATCCAGTATCCAGTCCCATCAAAAGGCAACGGACTTTAGGCTGGGTGACCGAATCTCCCGTGGTGGCTCCCACTACGACAGGGCCAGAAAATCCCGGCCATAGAGTTCACTGAATGAGTCATTTATCAACTCGAATAAAAGCAGGACGTCCAAGCGCCTGGCCAACTCCATCTCACAGCAGGAGGTCTACTGAAATGGGGCTGGGTGGTGAGGAGGATGCACACTGTGGCACTAAGAGCGGCCATTGCAATGGCCATGGTTGTATTGGCTAATAGGTGCCTGGACTGTAACCAAGACCTTTAACCCAAAGTCACTCGAGAGTCAGTGATAGAAAGAGAAGTTTTGGAGGCTGATGTTCAGTCATGTCTTTCTTTCACTGTTCCAGCAGAGAGGAAACATTCAGGGAGATGAAGGGTGCATTCAATGTTGCCTGCATCATCATTTGCAGGCAGGAGGAAAGACGGAGAAGAGTGCTACAGTGGTGCCAAGTTTGTCAAAGAGAGGGGCATCACCCTGATGAGCAAGGAGCAGCAGGGCCCCCTCCAGACCCAGAGGATGAGGCTCACAGAAATGCTGCATGTAGGAGCTTCTTAAGACTGAGGCTGCACAGAAGATGTATGCCTTCTGTAGATGAGCAAGAGCCAGTGTCATCAATGCCTCCGCATGTCCTAGGATTTGGTGGCTCACATCTACCACATTCTCCAGGAGTTGACACTGTGGGAACTGTTAGGCCATCTTTTGTCAGTTGTTCTGAAAGTCATCTCTTCATTCCTCTTCATTCTCAGATTGAGTATGTACACATTCTGCTCACCATGTCCTCATCCTTTGAAGAATGATGAAGCCTTGGGGGCTTGTGTCCTTCCTGAGATAAGGTACCGACTGTATGAGGTCGTTCCGCCATCACAGAACAGAAGGTGCTGCCTCTTCAAGCTTCTCTCCAGCATCCCAGTCACTAGGCAGCGCACAAGAGGCAGGAGTTGCATGCAGCACACAGTGGGATCATGGCAATGTACCTTCATTCTGACAAAGCGCCTCAAGGAGATCCATCTCTAGTGAGGGAAAAATATCTTATTTGTCACTTTGGTGATGAGGCTGTGAGGCTAGACTTGGACCAGTCCTCGGCAGTACCTTAATCCCCATTACATTGAAACCCTCCGCTCTCAGTGAGGGATGCGGGGCACCTGTTAGCCTGACCTTTCAATGGACATAGGTCATCTCACAATGACCATCTTCACACATTTGCCTGACAGGCATGAAAAAGCCTCCTTTTCAACACCATCAGTTTCCCATAATGTTCAGCCCTGGCTCTTACAACCCTGAAAATGCAGATGCACCATGAAGCCCTCAAGGTTCCAAAGAGCACAGATCAGCTGCATTACATCCTAGCTCCTAGCCCATTTCCGTTCTGAGCACTGACTTAAATTCAAGCTAACATATGAATAATGAGACCATGTTTAATGGTTCCATTGATCGCCTCACATCTCCATATGGATGTAGTATCGCTGAGCTCGGCGAGTGTTTAGTGGAGGGGAGGCTAAGTAGATTGAAGGGGCCGGTGCTGCTTTCCTTCTTTTTGACGATAGCCTTGTTGGCACTATGCAGACAATTCCAAACAATTAAAGCTGTAGCTTTGAGCACCAGGACAAAATTGTGCCCGTGAGGGACAGAGCACCGTCACATTGAGGTGCTCATTGGTCAGCCTAGCAGATGGACACTCGTAGAGTCAACAACACGCAAGGCTGGCAGGAGCGCACACGACCTCTGAGTACGGGCTTATAGATTGCAAACCCTCACAGATGACAGAGAGCATAGAGTTCAAGGAAAGATTACCTTTCTCCATGCGCACCTATATCGCTCCTTCTACACTATACCTTCAACCTGTCCTCCACGTAGTCATCAACTTGCAGACAAGCCAGAGACTACATGACCCTCCATCTTACAGAGCCAAGGATGAACATCACCTGAACCTGCAATGCACATCGATGAGATACTTTGCACAAGCACTTTACAGTGGGGGTGAGGCATCACTGATGTCGGACATGAACTGAGAAGGGACACACGCTGTGATGAGATGGCGACACACAATATCGACCAGAGGCACGTGATGCAAAATCAGCAACACGTGTGGGGAGGGAACATGGTGTGACATCTGATCGAGCACAACGCAGCTCAGCTCACAGAGGAGGCATACACAAGAGGAGATGTGGAAGGGGTGCAGTTCAATTCACATTGGTGGAAAGTATATGCATGCGGTGAACACCCGTGCCACTATTATGCTCCGAGTATTTCTTGATCTTCCTAACCCTACCGTTATTTCTTGGTGCATCCTTGACATCCACAGGAGGCAGCCTGCTGACTGCTACACCCTGTCCTCTGTGATGACCTTGGCAGACATCCTCTGGATGGTCAGGGCTTGGAGGGTCCCGACCTGCTTTGGTTCTCCTGCTGTGGGGCAGGTTGCACCCTCCTCAGTTTGTGGAACTGTAGCTGATGGGGTCACAGAGAGAGAGGATTGGGATCAGCGGGACAATTGGCTAGAGTAACCTGGGCGGATGGCCCTGAGGTGTCCAGTACTGGTCCTCGTCCCTATAGATGCCCGAGAATCCACGGCTGACTCTTTGAGGTGAAGGGGCAGCTGGAGTGAGATTGAGGTGTCCTGTCCCCCGCTCTCATGTAGCTGCTGCTGTATGCCACCAATATCTATAGCAAGTGAGTGCAACTCCTGCAGCAGCACAGGCGCAATGTCCTGGACCAAGGTCTCCATGGGTGCCACCATCCTACGAGTGTTGACCTCGGTACTCTGTCACATCAGCACTATTACCTCAGGCTGAACGTGGTCGGACTCCCCCATCATACATTACAATGTGTGGAATGTAGCTGACAATCCTGCCTGATATTCCCATATCTGTTGCTGCAGCTACAACATCTGTGTTAAGACCGAGTCCACAGGTACCTCATCAGACTGGGACTCAGCAGAATCCTGGCCACCAGCAGTCCTCTGAGTTTCAGTGACCTTGGAATTCCCTGCCTCTGCCTGCGTGGACCAGAATTGTGCTGTGCTCACCATATTGTGACACCAAGCCTTTTGTAGTTTTAAGTCGCACCATGGTGTGTGTCTCTGCTTAGGTGGAGGGTGTGGGTGAGCACTGTAATGTGTCTTCCACAAGTCAGTCCTCAAGATCCTCATCTGAGGTGCCTTCGGGGCTGGATATGAGGGTCTGTCTCCCAGTGTCCCTAGGGCATTTAGCTGTGGTGCTTATGAAAGTGAGTTGAGATAATTAGTGCATGGCAACAGACTCCAAGACATAACATTGCATTCACAGAGATCCTTCTCGCTGTCTGAAGGATCAGCTGCACATGAGTGTGCGCTGCCGACCTCATCATCGCCACAGTCACAGTTCCGGTCTTCTCCAGCTAGGTGTACTGAATGCTCCTCATACTGAGTTAGGGCTCTGATCTCTGGCATCCTACCACCAGTCTGGGATCTCTCCCTCTTCTTGTGGGTGAGCTTGGCCTGCATGAAGACAGATGGAGAGAGTGTGAGCAGGAAGCTTGCCAAGGCAGATGATAAGGATGCCTGCCCTGTGTAAGTGCTGAAAGGAGCTGAGTACGGGGTGAGGGCATGAACTGCATAGGATGTGAGCCCAGATGGAGATGTCAGGGTGAGGGTGAGAGAGTGAGTGGTGATGTCTCTTGTGCTGGGCAGTGTGGTGAGGTGCCTGTAGACTGTCATGCTATGAATGTGTAAAGGGCTTGTGAAAGTGTGAGCTGAGAGGGATGAGAAGGTTGACTTACCCTGGCTGTGCAGATGAGATCATTCATCCATTTGTGGCACTGTATCACTGTTCTCCTGCGGGCTGAGCTGACGCTCACTGCCACAGACATGTCCTCCCAAGCCGGATTGGTGATCTTGTTGAACCTCCACCAGCCATCCCTCGGGGAGAGAAGATCATGGTGGGTCTCGACAGCACCCAGCAAGGTGTCACTAAACTTGGGGGCTGCACTCTTCCTGCTTTTGGGGGACATCTCTCACCTGGAGCAGTTCTGGGATGCAGACATTGAAAGATCTGCATGTGGGTGCAGTTTAAATATGGTGCCTGGAGCAAGGATTCGTGGAGTTCACAGCGGGTGAATCACAGGCTGTCCGCCAGCTTTCCAGCTGATGAATGTTTAATGAGGTGAGAGGCGGACAATCGGGCGTAAACATGCCATTTGTGGTGGGCAGGGAAAATGCCGCTTTTCCTGCCCACCACCGCACTTATTCGGTGGAAGGGAAAATCCTGCCCCATACTATACATCTATATAGATAACTTCTAAATTGCCAATGCCATGCCTCATTCTTTGGATGTAATGCACTGATGTGGTCTTTTCTTTGTTCAAAAGATAAAAAAATATGACCAATGTTCCCTGCAAGCTGCATGCTCAAAAGCCCTGAAGGTACCACAAAGGGTGACCCTACTTAAGATCCTTCAAATTTTAAATTTAAGCACACATTCAGATGAACAGGCTGTGGCAACTAAAAGTTCTTCAAGGGATGTTGAATATGATCAATTTTCTTTTTGCTGAAGGAAATTTTCAGTGGTGCAGCTCTACCATTACCTTCCCTCAAACACTCTACTGTGAGCAAAATCCTGCAACGCCTTCAGACCAATTTCATTTCTGCAGAATATCTAACCAAATTGAGTAAGGCAAAGAAACCCACATTCTGCTGTGCTAAAGGATCCCGGTGTCAGTGCTTTCCATCACTTCCCTTTCTTCTGTATCGGTGACACAAAGGAGATGTAGATGTTGCCTGATTCTCCTAGATACAGAAAATTGCTGCAGAAAGAACAATCACATTGACAACACTTAGTAGCCATGAAGAATTTGGTGTGTTGGATTCTCTTCCAAGGAGGCAGAAGGAGATGCTGTTCATAATTTTGAGCTGATAGGGATGTGTGCAAATTAATTTGTTTCACTCAGACTTCATGCTGTCTGAAATTCATTGCATGTGTTCAACTTAGAGCATGTAGCAGGCATTGTAAGCACAAGAGGAAGGTGGATCGTGAGACGGAATTGAATTAAAACGGTACCTGAACAGCAGCACTCTTGGGGCAGAATATGAGACCCACAGAGATGGGGCTGAAGGTGGGCCTGACAAGGAAATCTAAAAGGTTGCCGTATTTGGATTAGTGAGCCAATGTGTTTCTGCCTTTGGATAATCTTGCTAGAGGCAGTGATCATCAAAAGCAGCTACCCAGCTCGTAGCAGTGGGTGGCCTATTGAAGGAAATTAACTGACCGCTTTAAGCCAGAATGAGGACGCTGCTAGAAGGGGGATTGTTGGCAGCGGATAGGCTCCATATTGTGGGTGAAGCATGACACGTGGAGATGGCCTCCTGGCAGTAGACAGGGGTTGGGGTCAGTGGGGTGGCAGTGAAGGCCCTTTTATTTATTCCACCCCCAATTCCAAAGAGACTTCTGCCACAAGATCACAACTGTGGCAATGGTGATGCTATGAAGGGGGTTCCCCTCTTCAATGATGGCCTGGCAGCTGTAACCACAAGTAATTTCAATAATTTCATACATCTTTCAAGTTTGGCTCCATCCTTTGTATTCTCCTGCCTGCACAGCAATGCCCATCTCACCCGGTGGGGTTGCCACATGGACATTGATGCAGGCCCTCCATTGCGCAGGTGGGTGCTTATTCCACCCACTATCCTTATTTGAATGGTGTTCCCAGAGGCCTCCTAATGGACAAACCTCAGAAAATCTTCAAAGGTGGTAAAATTCCACCCATAATGTGGAGAGAAAGAAGAGATAAAATCAAGGGAGAAATCTTTGGGTGGTTTCCATAGCTGCGGAACCTTGGGACACTCTCAGCATTGACTATAGACAAACGCTTCCTTTGCCACTCTTTTGAAGTGCAGTTATGCTGTCATTTATGTATCAGCCTGAAGTGACTTTGGACCTGCAGCTATGCAAAATTGTGAATATATCTCAGGGCACTGAAAAACACATGAAAGCACTGAGCTCTAAGATTCTCTTTGAGTCACAGAATCAGAGAGTCATAGAATGGTTACAGCACAGAAGGAAGATATTCTATTTGCCCTGTCCATGCTGGCTACCTGCAAGAACAACTCACCTGGTCCCATATACCTGCCTTTTCTCCATAGCCCTACAAATCTTGTCTCTTCAGATAATTCTCCAATTCTCTTTTGAAGACAGCAATCAAATCTACCTCCATGATACTCTCAGAAAGTGCATTCCATATCCTAACCACTCACCATATATAAGAGCTTTTCCCTATTTGGCTGCTGCTTCTTTTGTCAATAACCTTAAATCAGTATCCTCGGTTCCCGATTTTTCCACCAATGGAAGCAATTTCTCCGTATCTGCTCTGTCCCGATCCCTCATTATTTTGAACACCTCCATCAAATCTCCTCTTAATTTTTTCTTCTCCAAGGAGAACAACAGCTTCCCCAATTCTCCAATTGTTACGATCCCTATAGAGACCAGTAACTTTTGAAAAGAAATTCAAACTTCCAGCTAACAGTTGAAAGGATGACAAAGGATTTAGCATTTTTAGACTTTTACTATAACAAGCAAATTAGGAGCAACATTGACTAAACACTTTAACTTACACTTTAAACTACTGAACAGAATTTTCCCCTTTTACTTTTAACACAACCGAAAATCACATTTCACAATTATATTTTACACTTTCCCCTAGGAAGATATTCAATTCTCCCAGAACTAGCCCAAAGTGATTCTTAGCTCCTGAGGGTTTATTTCTGTTATTTTCCAGCCTGGTAACTTTTAACCTCAGAACTATCTTTCATGGTCAGGATTTTCCCTGTAGTTTCTCTGCCTAGCTTAAGTTGGGCAAGTCTTCTGACCTCTTTTTAAATCCTCACAAATTTTGTATTTTCAGTCTGAGCATGAACTCTCACCTCCATTCCTGTGTGGTGAATTTTTAGAGACTTTTTTGCCTCTGGCCATGCTCTCTCTCCTGACTGAGTCTGAAAATTTTCAGTGATATATTAGAAACCCTTCACTTTTCAATGCTCATCTCCATGGCAATGTGAATCTCATGGTTCTTGTATCCAGGTAGAAATGTTGATTAGCTATTCTTTGAACCCCAACTATATTCTATCTGGGAAGTAAATGCACAGTTTAAAGTATAACCATTTACAACCTGATTTTCTTAACACTTTCCTGGGACTTTGGAGAAAAGCTGTCTACCCACTGTAAACACAGATGCTGCTGCCATTATTTCAAAGTGTGAACACCTTACACCTTTTAAGCAAAACAACCTGGTCTCCCTTTAATCTAACAGTCACATCACCCAGCTTGTTGCTAGGTAGATTTCAGAACAGGTCACAAAACCCCTTAATTTTATCCTAAATTAAAGCTGCACTCCTGAAATGTAACAATCTTACAAACATCATATTTGTAGCACAATCTATCAAATTAACGGAATTTCCTCAGCCCTGGAACCATTCTCATGAATCTTTTCTGGATCCTCTTTAAATGCCTTCGTATTCTTTGCATATGGTGGTGCCCAGAATTGGACAAAATACTGCATTTAAGGCTGAACCAATGTTTTATAAGGTTTATCATAACTTTATTACTTTTGTACCCTATTCCCCTATTTATAAAACCCAGCATCTAATATATTTTATGAACCACATTCTCATCCTGCCCTTCCAGCTTTGATGACTAGTGCCCATAAACAGCCAGGCCCCTCTGTCCTGGCATCTACTTTGTACCTTATGTTTTACCCCCTCCTCATTCTTCCTACCAAAATGTATCACTTCGGCCTTCTCTGCATTAAATTTCATCTGTCACTTGTCTGCCTATTCCACCAGCGTGCTTATTTCTTTTTGAAGTTCAACACTATCCTCCGCACAGTTCATAATACTTCCAAGGTTTGTGCCATCTGCAAATTTTGAAATTGTGTCTTGTACACCCAAGTCAAGGTCATTAATATATATATATATATATATCAAGAAAAGCAGGGGTCCTAACATCAATCCTTGGAGAAAACTCACCATAAACCATCCACCAGTCAAAACACAGCCATTCACCAGTAGTAAACCCTGTTGCTCAGCTAATTTCATATCTATGCTGCATTTCCCATTCTATTCTGTGGGCACTAACTTTGCTGACAAGCCTATTATTTGGCAGTTTATCAAAAGTCTTTTGGAAGACCGCTTACAGCACATCAACCACATTACCCTCATCAATCATCTGTTATCTCATCAAAAAACTTAAACAAGTTAGTTAAACACAATTTTCCCTTAACAAATCCGTACTGAATTTCCTTAATTAATTTGCATTTTCCCGAATGACTGTTAATTTTGTCCTGAATTATAATTTATAAAAGCTTCCCCACCACTGACTGGCCTGTAGTTGCTGGGATACATCCAAAAAGTGTAACATTTACAGTTCTCCAGTCCTCTGACACCACACCTGTATCTAAGGATGATGGGAAAATTATGGTCAGTGCCTCTGCAATTTCCACTTTACTTCCCTCAGTACCCTTGGATGCATTTCATCTGGTCCTAGTTCTTATCAACGTTAAGTACAACCAGCCTATGTAATACCTCCTCTTTAACAATTTTTGGTCCATCCAGTGTCTGAACTACATCCTCTTTCACTGTAATTTGGGCAGTATATTCTACCTTGGTAAAGACTGATGCAAAGTATTCACTTAGTATCTCTGCCATGCCCCCTGCCCCCTTGTGTAAAATCCCCGCTAAAGTCCATAATTGGCTGCACTCCTCCTTTTGCAAACGTTTTAGTATTTTTACATCTATAGAGGACTTTTGGATTCCCTTTGGGAGGTCTTTCATACTCATTTGCCATAGAGAGAGTGCATCGAAGGTTCACTAGGTTGATACCAGGGATGGCAGGACTGTCATATGAGGAGAGATTGGTTCGACTGGGCATCTATTCACTAGAGTTTAGAAGATTAAGAGGGGATCTGATCGAAACGTATAAAATTCTAACAGGGCTAGACAGACTAGTTGCAGGGAGGATGTTTTCCCTGGTTGGAGAGTCTAGAACCAGAGGCCACAGTCTCAGGAAATGGGATAGGCCATTTAGGACTGAGATGAGGAAAAATTTCTTCACTCAGAGGGTGGCCAATCTGTGGAATTCTCTACCACAGAAAGCTGTGGAGGCCGGTTCACTGAGGATATTCAAGAAAGAAATTAATATTTTTTTGGAAATTAGGGGCATCAAGGCGTTTGGAGAGAAAGCGGGAATATGGCGTTGAGATAGAGGATCAGCCATGATCATATTGAAAGGCGGAGCAGGCTCGAAGGGCCAAATGGCCTACTCCTGCTTCTAGTTTCTATGTTTCTATGTTTGAGTTTTCACCAAATGCAGTAAAACTACAGTCTAAGCTGTTTTATTATAGCCCTTTGCATCACTCCTGGCCTTTGCAATTTTCTTTTTCAAGCAATGCCACCCATGGCTTTTCTTTTGTTGTATATGCAATATACATCAAATTTATTGATTACTGTACTAATTTGATTAACTTGAAATGCTTGTTTATAATAAACATTTGTTTCAATATTCAGCATGAAGATTATGTTCTCTGAATTGTGCCATTTTGATTCAGTTAACTCCAGCATTCAGAAAAATGCTGTTGAAATTTTCATTTGTTAAAGGCCATACCTAGGATTCAATTGGATAATAATATCTCGGCAGAAAACTGAATGCAATTTAAATTCAATGCTTCTGCAGTTTAAATAGCTGGAAAGTGGTATCCTTCTTCAGACTTCTTGCTGGGTTTTAACAATATAAATGGGAAGTGCTGATGCATGGACAGTGGTCTCTGCAGTTTGAACTGAAAAAGGTCGAAATGTATAAAAATTTCTTAACATACAAAGAAGTGCTAAATCCTGTTTCTTCAATTAGGTGGATAATTTGGGTGATTACCTTGTATTTACCATTATTGTAACCTGAATGCCTTTCAGATGAGATAATGTCAATGAAAGTTTCACACATCTTACATATAGAAAATGCATAGTAGAGAGCAGTGGTGGAATGCTCTATTTATTCAAAAAGCATTGTATGATTAGAACAAGGCAACATGGTTTTATGAAGGGAAACCTGGTTTGACAAATTGGAGAATGTAACCAGTAAGTTAGATAAAGGAGCACCAGTGGATGTCATTTACCTGGAATCCCAAAAGGCATTTGATAGGGTGACACACAAAAGATTATTGGACAAGATAAGGGCTCATAGAGTTGGGGTAATATATTAGCATGCTTATATATGAATGGAAAGAAAGCAGAGAGCGGGCATAAACAGGGCTTTCTCAGGTTGGCAGGTAGTGAATAGTAGAGTTCAGCATATATCAGTGCTGGGGCCCTAGCTATATTTTTTCTAATTCATTCATGGGATGTGGGCCTTGCTGGCTAGACCAGTATTTATTGTCCATCCCTAAATGCCCTCGAGAAGGTGGTGGTGAGCTGCCTTCTTGAACCGCTGTAGTCCATATGACGTAGGTACACCCACAGTGCTGTTAGGGAGGGAGTTCCAGGAATTTGTCCCAGCAACAATGAAGGAACGGTGATGTATTTCCAAGCCAGAATGGCAAGTGGCTTGGAGGGGAACTTCCAGGTGGTGGTGTTCTCATGTGTCTGCTGCCCTTGTCCTTCAAGGTGGTAGTGGCCGTGAGTTTGGAAGGTGCTGCCTAAGGAGCTCTGGTGAGTTCCTGCATTACATCTTGTAGATGGTACACATTGCTGCCACTGTGCGGTGGTAGTGGAGGGAGTGAATGTTTGTGGATGTGGTACTGATCAAACAGGTTGCTTTGTCCTGGATGGTGTCAAGCTTCTTGTGTGTTCTTGGAACTGCACCCATCTAGGCCAGTGGAGAATATTTTATCATTACTCCTGACCTGTGCCTTATAGATAGTGAAGAAGCTTTGGAGTGTCAGGAGATGAGTTACTTGCCGTAAGATTCCTAGCCTCTGACCTGCTCTTGTAGCCAAAGTATTTATATGGCTCATCCAGTTCAGCTTCTGGTCAATGGTGACAGTTGACAGTGAGGGATTCAAGCTCGATGGGCCATTTGGTCTACCCCTGCTTTGATTTTTTGAGTTCTTGTCGTGTATTCCATCCAGAACAGATCCTGCAATTCACTGATATTGTTAATTATTTTTGTCATTGTTGTTCTTCACTGTACATATTCTATATCAGTTATGTCCAATGGGCAAATCTCCATATAAATGTTTGAACCCTTTGAGGTTGATGTGTTTCTTCCACTGAATCCTGTGCAATATCACATGCACATCAGTGCCAGCTTTTCTAAGGTGTGTACTGCAGTTAAAGTACTTGTAAAAATGTCCTCTGTTGAACAAGTTCAGGTCAAAGTAGTATAGCTGTATCATGTTCATCCAATGCTGTTGAAGCTATTTCCCAGAGATTACTTGACTGCTAAAGTAAGCCAAGAAAATATCAAGACCTACTAAAAAGATAAAGAACAAAGAAACCCTCATCACCCATCCTGTTTTCTGGATGAGGTTCTGCACTGGAGCAATACAACTGGTATGGATTGAAAATTGGACTGTAGCAGAATGGTCCTCTATCAACCTGTCACTAATTAAAATATTTTCTTTTATTTACAAAGAGAAGAGCATTGAGGACAGCATCTGAAAAAGTCAGGAATCGATCATCTTTTTCTACAAATGTTATACACAACACTCCAGGAACGCGAGTGAATCGATACATCAGCCGATTAATTGAAGCTCGGCAAACAGAGTCTGAAATGGCAGATTTACACTTTGTTACTTTAAAGTACAAACAAACTGAAAGGGAGCAGAAAGTAAGTTATTTTTATAAAGCAAGATAAACATGCCTTTTTTTTAAAGGTTCACATCCAAGTGCATCATCTAGATTATCTGGATGAATTGGAAAATTGGCCAAATTGCTTCAGTGACCCATGGGGTTGGTGGTAAATGTGCAGACAAGTCGGATGAGGGTGGGGGAAGTGTGGAGGGGATGGGCGGTGGTGGGTACAATAGTTCATGGAAAATCCCTACTTAGTGCAGTTGGTCTGTCAGTGGTGTTTTAACTGAGCCATCTCATCATTTTAGTTCCAGTTTTGCATTTAATTAATGTCAGTAGGCATGATGATACCACGCATGACATAAGTTCATTCCAGGATTTAAAGAAACACTTAAAAATATCCAAGTTGATGGAGTTTGGAGTTGGAATGGAGAACTACAGACCAGCTAGTATGGAGTCAAGATTGTAAAGGCTATGCCCCACTTCCCTGATGCCTGCCTGGATGTGCTATTGGCGGCTGTAGGGGGCCTTGAGGGAGAATCCTGCAGGTGGCTCAAAGAAGGCTTGGCTGGAGGTTGTCCGGAAGTCAGGATGGTGCGATGCTGTTTGATTCAACACAAGAAGTGGTTTATTGTCATAAGCAGGGCAGGAAAGGCAATGAGTACAGTGCCATATTCACCTACATTTTGATTTGTGTATCTCCCCAGTCCCCTCATTCTGTCTTTTAAGCCTACTCGAGCACATCACCCCCGACACCAAATTAGCTTGCCTGTGCATATATGACTCTCTGTCTATGCACACTTGCTCGTATCTCCCATCTATACACTGACACTCACAGTTCCACTCATGCAATGTCATACCTGTCCCTCATAGTCACCCTCAACAAATGCCCACTGTCCTTTGGATGAACACATGCCATTACTTTTTCTCATAAGCCTATTATTTTCCTCCTTGCAGGAGAATAGAACAGGGAATATAAGGGAGAGACAGAACCAGAGGTGGACCTGCATACATCTCTCCATAGAACCATAGGACACTACAGTACAGAAAAACAGGCCATTCGGCCCCTCTAGTCTGTGCTGAAATATTATTCCGTTAGTCCCATTGAACTGCACCCAGTCCATAACCCTCCAGACCTCTCCCATCCATGTATCTATCCAATTTATTCTTAAAACTTAAGAGTGAGCCCGCATTTACCACGTCTTATGGCAGCTCGTTCCACACTCCCATCACTCTCCGAGTGAACAAGGTCCCCCTAATGTTCCCCCTAAACCTCTCCCCTTTCACCCTAAAGACATGTCCTCTCGTGTTTAACTCTCCTAATCTACGTGGAAAGAGCCTACTCGCATTTACTCTGTCTATACCCCTCATAATTTTATAAACTTCTATCAAATCTCCCCTCATCCTTCCATGCTCCAAGAAACAAAGTCCTAACCTGTTTAATCTTTCCCTGTAACTCAACTCCTGAAGACCCAGCAACATCCTAGTAAATCTCTGCACTCTTTCAATCTTACTGATATCCTTCCTGTAGTTAGGCGACCAGAACTGCACACAATACTCCAAAGTTGGCCTCACCAATGTCTTATACAACCTCACCATAATATCCCAGCTCCTATACTCAATACTTTGATTTATGAAGGCCAGTATGCCAAAAGCTTTCTTTACAACCCTGTCTACCTGTGATGCCATTTTCACAGAATTATGTATCTGAACTCCCAGATCCCTTTGTTCCTCCGCATTCCTCAGTGCCCTACCATTTATTGTGTATGTCCTACCTTGGTTTGACCTTCCAAAATGTAACACCTCACACTTTTCTGCTTTAAATTCCATCTGCCATTTTCTTGCCCATTTTTCCAGTTGGTCCAGATCCCTCTGCAAGCTTTGAAAGCCTTCCTCGCTGTCCACAATGCCTCCAATCTTAGTGTCATCAGCAAACTTGCTGATCCAATTTACCACATTATCATCTAGATCATTGATATAGACAACAAACAACAATGGTCCCAGCACAGATCCCTGAGGCACACCACTAGTCACAGGCCTCCAGTCTGAGAAGCAATCATCCACTACCACTCTCTGTCTTCTCCCACACAGCCAATTTCGAATCCAGTTTACAACCTCTCCATGGATACCAAGTGTCTGAACCTTCTGAACTAACCTCCCATGTGGGACCTTGTCAAAGGCCTTACTAAAGTCCATGTAGACAACATCCACAGCCTTTCCTTCATCTACTTTCTTGGTAACCTCCTCGGAAAACTCTACAAGGTTCGTTAAACATGACCTACCATGCACAAAGCCATGCTGACTATCCTTAAACAGCCCTTGGCTGTCCAAATAATTGTATATCCGATCTCTCAGAACACCTTCCAATAATTTACCTATGACTGACGTCAGGCTCACTGGCCTGTAATTACCTGGTTTACTTTTGGAGCCTCTTTTAAACAATGGAACAACATGAGCTACCATCCAATCCTCCGGCACCTCACCCGTGGCTAAGGACATTTTAAATATTTCTGCCAGGGCCCCTGCAATTTCTACACTAGTCTCCCTCAAGGTCTGAGGGAATATCATATCAGGCCTGGGGGATTTATCTACCTTTATTCACTGTAAAGCAGCAAGCACCTCCTCCTCTTTAATCTCTATATGTTCCATGGCACTACTGCTTGTTTCCCTTCCTTCCTTATACACTATGCCAGTTTCCTGAGTAAATACTGATGCAAAAAAACTGTTTAAGATCTCCCCCATCTTGTGAGGCTCCACACATAGACGACCACTCTGATCTTCAAGGGGACTAATTGTATCCCTTACTATCCTTTTACTCTTAATATACTTGTAGAAACCCTTCACATTATCAATTAACATCTGCAGAGGAGAAGGCGTTGGAGATAGTGGAAGCTTGATGTACTTGGCCATCAGAGAGGGGGAGATGGGGTCTTGCCAGCTACCCGCTGATAGAATTAAATCTCAGCTAACCCCACAACACTCAGTCATGTTGACCTAATGTCAGAAGCCACTGAAATATGATGACGTGCATAATGAAAACTTCAAACATTCTTACCTTCACATTGCTACTAATCCCCACAAGACCACCATGCATCCAGGATCAGGTTGTCCATGACAATAGCAATTCCTCAGAGGAGCTCACTCCCTCTGAAGATCATGCAGTGGTGCACTTTACAATTCATTGGATGAATGTAGGCAGGTAGAGATAAGGCAGTCAATACCTTGAGTGCCCTACCATCCATTCTTAATTAGCACATTCGTTTAGATAATATCACCAACTTTAACACCTATGTGTTCTTTTGTCCTGTTGTTTGTGACATCTTCTGATGATCTGCTTCTATCACTGCTTTTGCCTACAACCACACCACCCCCCTCCACTTCTCTCTCTCTCTCTCCACCCCCCCCCCCCCCCCCCCCCCCCCCCCCAAACACCTTAAACCAGCTTATATTTCAACTCTTTCTTGGACTCGAACTCAAGTTCTGTCGAAGGGTCATGAGGACTCGAAACGTCAACTCTTTTCTTCTCCGCCGATGCTGCCAGACCTGCTGAGTTTTTCCAGGTAATTCTGTTTTTGAATGTAGGCAGGTAGTTGGGTTTTCACCTGGTAACTCACAATTCACAAGTGAGCCAGAGCAGATGGTGGAATCAGGGACAGAGAGTCCCTATTTGAGGGCACAATCCTCTCCAAGTTCTGCTCAGGTCAATCAGTCAAAAGGGTAACTCTGGAGCAGCAGTAAAGAGTGTGCGAGCTACTGGCAAGCATTCCAACCACACTGGGCAGGCTTGCAGAGAGATCGGAGGAGTCCAGCTCAAGCATGAGTGACATAGTATCACAGGCTTTGTGATGATGTCATCTCCCATGGAGAATCAAATGCAGCAATCACACAATTGCATTTAGACCTTCTCCGTTGACTCATACACTATGACTGCCACCTTAAATAGGATTAATGATACCCAAATCTTGGTCTTTAATTGCTCCAATGATCTGCAGCAAAGCCTTCTCCAATGTACTGCTAGCAGGAAATTATGGCTAAGCTCAAGAGGGATAATGGTGAAAGTGGACATGGAAGTGGGGTCTTCATTGAAAGAACTTCCACATCTCACCCATTCATCTATTTCCCCACACCCTGTCTCCCCACCTCCAGTAAGCACCCAGCATGCTGCCTGGTCTCCTGAATGGCTGAGCCTGTCCCTGAACAGGTGCAGGTAAGGCATTCTTTAGCCAGGCCCACGCGGATTCTAATGCACAGAGGACATTTGCCAAAAGCATCTCAGAAGCCAGGGCTGGGATCTGAGCAGCTAGCCTCTGTCTCTTCTGGTGCCACAGGGGTTGCATATGGATAAGCGCTAAGCAAAGGATGCATAAAGATTTGTATTTGCAAGAGGACATGCACATGGCTCTCTTAGACATTGTTAAAATTTTACATTTCTGCTTTTTTATTTGAAACACATCAATATTATTCTCTTGAACCAATTTCCCATCTTTTCCATTCTTGGTTACTGGCTGGCAAGTGACTTTTTCAGTTGTGGATGTGGGACCAAAGGTAATATTTCCAAGTTTGCAGATGGCACAAAACTAGGTGCAACTATGTTATGAGAATGATGGAAAGAGGCTTTAGGGGATTTGGAAGGCTTCGTGAGTGGGTAAGAACATGGCAGATGAAATATAACATGGATAAGTGTGAGGTTATTCACTTTGGTAGGAGGAATGAAGGTGCAGAGTATTTCTTAAATGGTGGCAGGTTGGGAAGTGTTGATGTCCAAAGGGATCTAGGTGTCCTTGTTCATAAGCCAGTGAAAGTTAACACGCAGGTGCAACAAGCACTTGGGAAGGAAAATAATACGTTGGGCTTTATCACGAGAGGATTTGTATACAGGAGTACAAATATCTTGCTGTAATTGTACAGAGCCTTGGTTAGACCACACCTGGAGTATTGTGTACAGTCTTAATACCTTTACCTAAGGAAGGATATACTGACCAGAGAAGGAATGCAGGAGACTAATTCCTGGGATGGTGGGACAATTCAATGAAGAGAGATTGAGGAGGCTGGGCCTATATTCTGTACAGTTTAGAAGACTGAGAAGTGAGCTCATTGAAACTTACAAAATTCTTAAGAGGCTAGACAAGATAGATGCAAAAAGCATGATTCCCATGGTGGGGGAGGTGGGGTGTGCATCTAGAACCAGGGGACATAGTCTCAGAATAATAGGAAAGCCATTTAGTACTGAGATGAGGAGGAATTTCAAAGAGTAGTGAATCTTTGGAATTCTCCACCTCAGAGGGCTGTGGAGACTCACTCATTGAGAATGCTCAAAACAGACTATAGATTTCTAGATACTAATGACATCAGGGGATATAAGGAGAATGCGGGAAAATGGCATTAAGGTAGATAGTCAGCTATGGTCTAGTTGAATAATGGAGCAGCTTAAGGGGCTGAATGGCCTACTCCTGCTCCTGTGTTCTTATGTTGTGTGATGAAGAATGGGAAGACATGAATTGATGCTAAGAATTGAGGATTGTGAATGAGAGGCTTATTTTTTTTTAAGGTCTGCTTTGTGTTGGTGGCAATTGATATAGGGTGGGGTAGGGGAACAAATGTGAACTGGTGGATCCTAAATGTACCTCTCAATAATGAGAGCGCCCAATGCAGCCTGCACATTGTGTGCCACTGGTGGTACATTGTGCCATAACTTTCTGCCTCCCCCGCCCTCTCCTCCCCTTTACTCATCTTCCTCTTCCTCATTGGAATTGTCCAAAGGGGTTCTGTGCCTTGCTCTTCCTGTGGGTCCAACTCTCGCTTCTAAGTACAGCGCACAATAACAATCCTGGAGACCCTGGCTGGTACACTTGCCAGATCTGTTCAGGCACCCGAAATGCATCTTTAGCATGCCAATGCCTTATTCAGTGACACTTTGATGGTCAAATGGCATTCATCATAGAGTTCCTGTGCCTCATCCCTTGGGTTTTTGAGATGTCTCATCAGCCACATTTTAATTGTGTGACCCTTGTCGCCAAGAAGCCAGCTGATAAGTATGCTTCAAAATGTGTGGAAACTGGAGAGGGTAAAGTCCAACTGAAAGCAACATGGCAGATGCCTGGGTATCTTATGTAAAGATTTTTTTTGTGGTTGTGCTTCAGCTACATATTGATGGAGTGGAAGCCCTTGCAGTTGATGAGTAACTCTTTCGAGTACAAACACGTTTCCATCTGTTTCTATTCAGATGAAGTTACATTGTTTCATAGTTTGCCATTGTGAGATTTGAACTCTTGATCTTGGGGTTACAAGCCCAGTACCATAACCACTTGGCTATTTAGGCCAAGCCGCAGTTGATGAGTATTCCTGGTTGATCCAAAGGTGTTTTAATTGCCATGTGTGTGCAGTCAATGATGCCCTGCACCTGTGGGAAAGCTGCCAGAACTGCAAAGCTGATCACCGTTCATTCAGACTGGCTTCATTGGTCACAAAGTTGATATAATTGCTAGTCCTGGCAAATAATCAATTAGTCACCCATCTTACTCATGTACTGGCAACTAGGAGATCCTGGATAGGAACTTAGGAGCAGGAGTAGGCCATTGAGCCCATCGACCTTGCTCTGCCATTCAATATGATCATAGCTGATCAAGCCCTTCAATGCCTTTTCCCCAAATTAGCCCCATATCCCTTTATGTCATTGGTATTTAGAAATCTGTCAGTCTCTGTTTTAACCATACTCAATGACTGAGCTTCCACAGCCCTCTGGGGTAAAGAATTCCAAAGATTCACAACCCGCTGAGTAAAATAATTTCTCCTCATCTCGGTCCCAGGTGGCTTCCTCCTTATTTTGAAATTGTGTCTCCTGGTTCAAGACTACCCAACCAGGGGAAACATCTTACCTGCTTCTACCCTGTATATTCCTTTTAAGTATTTTGTAGGTTTCAATGAGATCACCTCTCATTCTTTGAAACTCTGGAGAATACTGGCCCAATTTCCCCAATCTCTCTTCCTGGACAGACGCACCATCCTGGGAACAAGTCTGGTGCGCCTTCGCTGTACTCCCTTTACGGCAATAATATCCTTCCTAAGGTAAGGGGACCAAAACTGCACACGGTACTCCAGGGGCAGTCTAACCAAGTTTCTATATAATTGAAGCAAGATTTCACTACTCCTGTACTCAAATCCCCTTACAATAAAGGCAAATATACCATTAGCCTTCCTAATTACTTGCTGCACCTGCATCTTAGCTTTCAGTAACTTATTGACAGGGAAACCCTTTCTAATCTCTCACCATTTAAGAAATACTCTGCACATTTGTTCCTCCTACCAAAGTGGATGACCTCTCATTTTCCCACATTATATTCCATCTGCCATGTTCTTGCCCACTCAATAAGTTGTCCAAATCCCCTTGAAGCCATTTTGCATAGTCTTCACAACACACACTTCCACCAAGCTTTGTGTTATCTGCAATCTGTGAAACATTACATTTGGACCCTACTTCCAAATCATTGATATATATATTATGAACAGCTGGGGCCCAAGTACTGATCCTTGCAGTACTCCACTAGTCATTGTCTGCCAATGTGAGAATGGCCTATTTATTCCTACTCTGTTTTCTGCCTGTTAACCAATCCTTAATCCATGCCAGTATATTACCTCCTATCCCATATGCTTTAATTTTGCTACTCCCTGTGGGGTACTTTATTGAATGCCTTCTGAAAATCCAGGTACACTACACAGATACATCAAAACACCACCACCTAGAGGTTCCCCTCCAAGCCACTCACCATCCTGACTTGGAAATATATTGCTGTTCCTTCACTGTCCCTGGGTCAAAATCCTGGAACTCCCTCCCTAACAGCATTGTGGGTGTACCTACACCAGATGGACTGCAGCAGTTTGAGATGCCCTTGAGTTCTCAAGGGCAGTTATGGATGGGCAAAAATACTGGCCTAGCCAGCAACGCCCACATACCATAAATGAATTAAAAAACTTACGCCCACCGACTCCCTTTTATCAATTCTGTTAGTAATATCCTCCAAAGACTCCAACGAGTTCATCAAACATGATTTCCCATTCATAAATCCATGTTCACTATGCCCAATGAGATCATTATTATCTATATGTCCACCATTACAGATTCTAGCATTTTCCGTAACACTAACAGGTCTGTAGTTCCCCATTTACTCTCTCCTTCCCTTCTTAAATAGTGGAGTGACATTTGATACCTTCCATTCTGCAGGAACCATTCCAGAATCTATAGAGTTTTGGAAGATGATCACCAATGTATCCATTATCTCCATCGCTACCTCTTTCAACACTCTCGATATAGAGTATCAGGTCCCAGGGGCTTATCAATCTTCACAAGCACATGGGTGTGGGGGGAAGTGTGGTTGGGGAAGGGGTGATGAGAGGGTGTGGAAAGCGGCCACGCACTTGGAAAAGCTTGTCAATAGTGAGCATTCTTCCATAGCTGAGACCATTCAACAGCAGCTCCATTGACATGCTTGGAATCGGGCCTCTGAAGCATTTCTGCCCACTCAAGCAAAGCGAAAGCATGAATGTGCCACCAAATACCCGAGGCCTTTTCACACCTCAGACGCAGAATGCAAATAAATATGCGTTTTAGGAGACATCAGAACAATTGGCCGACTGGGCAAGTTATAGAATCCCCTTGTGGAAGGTGGCCATGACGCAGTCACTGATGAAGACGTTCACAGCCCATTGCAATGTCTTTATTCAGGTTTGGCCCAGTATCCATCATGGTTCAAGCTAACAGTGCAGCCTTGCAGTGTGGGTTAGGAGAATGCCAGTGCCTGAGCTGAGAGCACAGCATGCAGTCCAGTGGGCGAAGCTGCCGCCAATTGGTCAGGAGGAGTGGGGCAGAGCTGGTTGGGTTTTTGATCAGTCTTCCAAGTGGTGGCCAGCACTGTCCAGCATGTGTGAAGGGGCCTTGAGATGCAGCCGGAGCCAGAGACTTACCAGGAGAGGTACTTAGGACACATATGCTAACCTAGGCATCTCTCTTTGATCCTGCAGAAGGAGAACATCAGGATCACGGAGCCAGGTGATTTAGTGGTATGCCTCATGGCTTACAGGGAACAGAGAAGGAGAAGATTCCGACGGAGGCGCCTGGCTCGCCAATGGAAGGAGCACCGCCCTCAAGATGAAGGTGCGGCAGGGCCTCCTGTGCACATAGCTGAAGACCCACAGCGAGCCGTCGCTCATAGATGCCTTGCTAGACCCAGGGTCTATAGATGGCACTTGTCATTCCTGCAGGTGACTGAGAACCAGTATCGCTGAAAACTGCACATGTCTAGGGAACTGGTCAGTCACATACACCCCTGCTGCAGGATGTGGTGTCCCGAAGACATGGAGGGCATCCACTGCCAGTGGCCGTGAAAGTGACTGCGGCGTTCAATTTTTACACCAGTGGCTCCTTCCAGTGCTCCACAGGTGCCCTGTTTGGGATCACGCATGCTTCCACATATGTGTATCCAGGAGATCACGGATGCCATCTTTGAGAAGGCACAGAATTTTGTGCATTTCGGCCGGGAGCAGCCAAGCCAGGAAGCAAGAGCACAGGGATTTGCGGTGACCTCAGGTTTTCCACAGGTGCAGGGTGACATTGACTGCACTCACGGGGCGCTTAGATCTTAGATGGCAACAAGCAGTCCAGTACATTAATCG
Source organism: Carcharodon carcharias (assembly GCF_017639515.1). Lineage (NCBI taxonomy): Eukaryota > Metazoa > Chordata > Chondrichthyes > Lamniformes > Lamnidae > Carcharodon > Carcharodon carcharias. Next base: position 91,314,554 of record NC_054469.1, read on the forward strand.
CAAGGGCTTCCACTCACTGACTGTTCAGCTGGTGTGTGACCACCACACATGCTTCCTGCAGGTCTACACATGCTTCCCAGGGAGCATCCATGACTCCTACATCCTCAACAGGTCTCAGATCCCTGACATCTTCCAAAAGCTGCAGGGTTGGCTCCTCAGGGACAAGGGCTACCCACAGAGGACCTGGCTGATGATGTCCATGCAGCAGCCTCAGACTGCAGCAGAGAGGCGGTATAACAAGGCTCATGTCACAACCTGGTCCTTGGTGGGGCAAACGATTGGCAACTTGAAAATGAGTTTCTGGCGCCTCGACAGGTCTGGTGGAGCACTGCAATACAGTCCCCAGAGGTGTCACGCATCATTGTAGCTTGCTGTGCACCCCACAACCTGGCGCTGCAATGCAGGTGGAGGACCAGGATAAGGAAGAGATGGAAGAGCTGCTTGTCTCCTCCAATGAGGAGGATGTTGAAGGAGATGAGGGTAATGAGGCCCTCGAAGGCGAGGATGCCAGCAATGAATCCATCGCAATGGCCAGATGAGGCAGGGACACTCATGAGTTCCTCATGGCCGCAAGATTCATGAAGGAAGATGACAAGATACATTGAGGACAGTCCTGACATTCTCACCTTGCACATTTGACTCCTGTCTGGCTGATGGCAGTGCGCATGCCCGCAGTGCTCAGGTTCATGTCATGGAGATGCAGCAGAGGCCCTAATAGTCACTTGATTCCAGGAGGGTGATGATGATATGCAGTGAGGACACTCCATAGATCTTCACATTGTCTCTGCGAATGTCTGACTCCTGCCTGGCTGAGGACAACTCGCTTACGCTCTGTGGTCAGGGTCATATCATAGAGATGCAGCCGTGAAACCTAAATGCATCTGTCCCTTCGTCAGCCTTCGGCATCTGTCTCCTTCAGGACCAAACTGTCACCGGACCCAGATGCTGAAGAGATGGGGACCAGCCCCACTTCAAAGGTGCTGAGAGCACACAGAGAGAATGACAGAACTTGGTGACACCTGTCCACAACATTCTAGTGGCAATAACAAGAACCATCAAGGTGCAGGCATCACTAATGTGTCCAATGAGTGTTAAACCAGACCAACACTTTGCTCCGAAGGTTACACACTGGACCAAGACACCTGCCCTTATCTTGTGCAGAAAGGGTTCACATCTGAGTGACATGAAAATTGCTCATCATAACAAGGAGCCATTGACAGGGAGACATTCTTGGGAGTTTATTTACAATAGTGAACATTATGTGCTTGTGATTAATACCCATGCCCATGTTGTGCAACTATATCTTCTTAACCTTCCTAACCCTGATGCTAGGTCTTGGTACACCCCTGAAATCCACAGCAGAGGTGGAGGCAGCCTGCTGACTGCGGCGCCCGGTCTGTGATGACCTTGGTGGGTGTCCTCTGGAGGGCTGAGACCTGGAGGGCCCAGCCTTCTTTGGGTGTCCTGCTGTGGGCCAGGTGCACTCTCCTCGTTCTGTGGAGCTGGAGCTGATGAGATCATAGGAAGAGGGGATTTGGATCGGCTGGAATTTCCCAGAGTCAGATGGGTGGATGGCTTCGGTGGGTGCCCAACAGCCCCTGGCTGACTTCTTGAGGAGAAGGCAAAGTTGGTGCAAGACCGAGCTGCCCCTCTTGCATTGACACTGCTGGAGGCCAACTATGGCATTATTGATGGAGTTGAACCTGCGCAGCAGTGCAGGAGCGATGTCCTGGACCAAGTTCTCCATGGCAGTTGCCATTCTGCCAGTGTTGACCTCGGTGCATTGGCATGCTGGCGCTATCACCTCAGACTTAAAGTGGACGGACCCATCCATCGTGCCTTGCATTCTAAGTGCACCAGACATCTCTTCCTGATGTTCCCATGATTGCCTTTGCAGCTCCAACAACTGATTGAGGACCAAGTCCAGAGGCTCATCATCTGACTAGGACTCAGCAGATTCCTTACCCCTAACAGACCCCCTAGTGCTGGTGACCTTGGATGTCCCTGTTTCCACCTGCTGTGGAACATATTGTGTTGGTGGGCTCACCAAATTTTGATCCCGAGCCTACACTACATCTAGGTCACACCAAGGTGTACGTCGTTGTGCTGGAGGGTGTGGGCATGCGCTGCCCTCAGGCTCCTCATCCGAGATGCTCTCGGCGTTGGAGTCAGGGTCAAGGTTGCCTGAAGACCTATCAGATGTGCTTTGGAGATAAAGTGGAGATTATTAGTGCTTGGTAGCTGTGTTACACACAGAATATTGGACTCAGAGTAGCATTGAGAGAGAGATGATGTGACGCAGGATCCTCACATGGATGCTTGCCACCGACCTCACCGTTGCCGCAGAAACGGTTCACGTCCTCTCCGGCTAGCTCCAATGTGTGACTCTCGAAAGCAGTGAGGACCTTGATATCTGACACTCCTTTGCTGGACTGGGGCCCCTCCTGTTGATTGTGCACAATCCTGTCCTGCATAAGTACAGATGGAGAGAGTGTGAGCACGGCACATGCCAGGTCAAATGAGAAAGATGCCAGGCTTGCGTGTTTGCTGAGTGGAGCCATGAACAGGATGAGGAGATGAAGCCAGATGGAGATACAAGGGTGTGTGTGAAAGAGAGCATGGTGATGTCCCTTGAGCTGGCAGTGAGTGAGATGCCAGTGAATGGGTGAAGGGCTTGTGAGTTTATGATTTGAAATTAATGAGATGGTTAACTTATGCTGGCGGCAAGTATGAGATCATTTATCCTTTTTCTGCACTGTATGGCCGACTTGTGTGCAGCATTGGCACTGACCACCTCTGCCACCCCATCACAAGCCAGAGTGGTGAAACCGAAAGCCTCCCGTGGCCAGAGTGGGAGTAGAGGACATCACGATGGACCTCCATGACATCAAAAAGGCATTCCAGAGATGCGTTACTGATTGGGGAGGTCTGCAGTACTCTTGGCTTTTGGGGTCATGTCTTCACTGGAGCAGTCCTGGGCTGCAATCATTGAGAACTGTGAGCATGGCTGCTGTTTAAATATGGTGCCCGGCGTGAGGAAGTGACAAGGTAGTGGCAAACTGGAGGCTGCCCACCAGTGAGATGGCATGTTTCCCATGACTGCATAATTTATGAGGCAGGAAGGGGCCAATAAAACATCATTTTTCACACCCCCTACTGCACTTCATGCAATTCTGGAACGATTCTGCTCAATGTAAAATTCTATCATATTATGGTCGCTCTTAGCTAAAGTTCTTTAACAACAAGATTAGGTCTGCAGCGGAGCCCTGGAAGGATGCAAAAGCAAAAATGGGGAGAGTAGCAGTGACTTTAACGGTAAAGCTTGGTCACCAGGTTCTATTGGCAGTGGGTCTTGTTTCAGTAGGCTGCAAATATCTGCTACCATCTGACATGACACCAGGAGCTTTCTGAGACACAGGTGTACTGACATTTCAAGAAAGCTTATCCTCTGCTAGTGGCCTCTGCGTGCTTGTTATGGTCTCCTGCGAGCTGCATCTCTCTGCTGATGCCTCCTTTCCTGTGGAAATGTGGGTCTTTGAGTAACAGGCTGTTACTGGCACTGCTCCTGCTGCTGCTGGTGCTGTTCTTGCTGGTGGTACTGCTACTGATCATCTTGATCCTCACTGTAGTTCCAAAGTAACACAGCATAAGTGGCAAATCAGAGTACCAAAATGCAGATCCAACCTCTGAGCCTCCAAAGTGTGTGAAGTAAACTCTCAGCATAGATAGAGCACACCAATAACCTGCTCACTGATGCTCAATTTGGGTTCTGCCAGGGCCACGTGGCTTCTGACCTCATTACAGCCTTGCTTCAAACATGGATAAAAGAGCTGAACTCTAGAGGTGGGGTGAGAGTGACTGCCCTTGAAATCAAGGCAGCATTTGACCAAGTGTGGCATCAAGGAGCCCAAGCAAAACTAGAGTCAATGGGAATCAGGGGGAAAACTCTCCACTGATTGGAGTCATACCTTGCACAAAGGAAGATTATTGTGATTGTTGGAGGTCAGTCATCTCAGTTCTAGATCATCACTGCAAGAGTTCCTCAGGGCAGTGTCCTCGGCCCAACCATCTTTAGCTTCATCAATGACCTTCCTTCCATCGTAAGGGCATAAGTGGGAATGTTCACTGATGATTGCACAATGTTCAGCAGCATACATGACTCCTCAGATAGTGAAGTAGTCCATGTCCAAATGCAGCAAAACCTGGACAATATCCAGGCTTGGGCTGACAAGTGGAAAGTAACATTCATGCCACACAAGTGCCAGGCAATGATCATCTCCAACAAGAGAGATTCTAACCATTGCCCCTTAACATTCACTGGCATTACCATCACTGAATCCCCCGCTATCAACATCCTGGGGGTTACCATTGACCAGAAACTGAACTGGACTAGCCATATAAATACTGTGGCTACAAGGGCAGATCAGAGACAATGAGTAACTCACCTCCTGATTCCCAAAGCCTGTCCACTATCAATGAGGCACAAGTCAGGAGTGTGATGATACACTCCCCACTTGCCTGGGTGAGTGCATTTCCAACAACATTCAAGAAGCTTGACACCATCCAGGACAAAGCAGCCGATTTGATGAGAATGCATCCACAACATCCACTAATTTACCTAATGGTCTCTTCCAACTGTTAGTGACAAGGGGAATTTTCTGATATCAGTCCTAAACGTTATCTTTTAGTAGGCTGAACCGATGTCACCTTGTCCTACCATTTTAATTTAATTTAAAATAATGTTCCAGGTTTATCTTTCCCAGTCTCTTAGCTATCATATGCTTCTATAATGTCATTCTCAGGAATCTCTTTTCAATGCTGAAAAACCCAAGGTACTCAAGTCTTTCCTCATGATGCAGATACATGACACAACGGATCAGCTTTATGCCTCTTCTCTTGTCAGCATTTCTTTCTGCTGTTTCAATCTGTCACCTGACATGAAGCCACACTTTTATGGGATTATATGATATCAGACTATCAAATTTTACGAGAAATTGTATGTGTAGTCTTGTCAGTTTAGAGAAAGAGAACATTTTACTAAACACCAAAACGCTTTTACACTATATGACATAACAATATGATAATACCAGAAACTAACAAGTCCAAGTACTTGTACTCCAGTATCTATAGCCATCGAGAGCCAAGGACTGGTGTTAATACATTACAAGGCAGAAATTCAATCACAAACAGTAGCGGTGATAAAGGTGGCAGTTTAGAGGATCATAATTTCCCTAAATTACATTGCACTCCCAGTTTGAGATGATTCCCTTTTGCTTAGGTAGAGACTGACTCATTACTGGAATTTACTAGCTTGTTAGTATTTGCAGTTAGGTGGACTGTTTTATATTTTCCTTGATGACTGATGAGTGCAGGGAATTTGAGCCCACTGATTCTAATGTGTGCATACAATGACACCGCACCAGCCCAACCCATTATCAGTGTGTATTGGCTCTGCTCCCTCCATGTTCTGGACATGCCAGCACCATCCAGATGTGACAAATATTGTGAAAGCATAGCCCATGTTGTTTGCTTTCTTGAGAAATGAATACTGACAGCTCTCTAATATTATGTGGGGGTTTGTGTCTTCTTCCTGACTTTACAGCATATTGCATTAGCCGTGTCTTGTTCATTTCATATAGTGCTACTTGAAATTATACTTTGTATATATAATTCACTCTTCTTCATGTAATGGCCCAGGTTTTGAAATTGAAATAATGATGAGACTAACTGTGCTCATCATTATTAAGGAATAATTTGGACAGTAACTTCCAACATCCATAAATGCCTAGTTAAACAGGAAAATCAGGAATTTGCTGTCTGAGTTGACCTGCTCCACCACTAGCTTCACTACCTCGGAACCTCATCAAGAGACTCAGCGTTTGCATACAAGCAAAGGTGTGATGTGGTAATTACACACTAAACACACCAAAAGTAGTTAGGCATGCCTATTGATGCATAAGGGAATTTTTTAATGACATGTTAGTCTTAATTAGTGCCAAACAACCTCTCCAGCACTGAAAGTTTACATTTATAAGGGTGTAGTCTCATTTCTTCAGATATTAACTATTGGAGATTTTAAAAGATTAAAATAGGGAACGTTTTGTTTTATTTTAGTTTTTTCTTTCTCTACATCTTTTAATTGTTTTCCTTAATTGCATCTTTATTACCCTCTCTTGATTTTGTTTTCTGTACATGATTTAACATCAGATTAAATATTCTAACTTACGCTTACTGGTTTAGACTGCCGGTTAGAGGTTCGATAGCCTCCAAATACGGGCATGGGAATTGCGGCGTGTGATTAATTCGTGTCTGTTTAAAGTAGTGCATGCCACACACAAACTTTGTGGTGCCTACAAATTTAAATGATGGAGGCCTGCAGTCCAGTGCGAGATATGGTGTTGAGTGGTTGCACGTCTCAATGGGGTCCAAGTTTATGCAAGGCTAATGCCACTTAAAGCCAGCCTGCACCATATGAAATGGAGGTGCATTGTGGCTGAAGAAAGAATAGGAATGCATTAAAGCAGAGTGTATGACATACAGATCAGTAAAGCTGGTGCAACATGAGAGTGGGCTCCCAGATTTTCTGATGCAGCACTCAAGACTCTGATGGTGGACGGGAGGAGTGTTCTTCCCACAAGGTTGGGGGGTAGTGGTGATGGGTGTGGTGGGAGGGCAGTGCGGGAGGGTGGTGGGGGAGCAGGAGATCTTCTAAATAACCATTTAGACAGCAGCAAATAGCCACAGAGGTCAATGCAAACAGCGCCATCCTGAGGACATGGATGTAGTGCCACACGAGTGGCCAAGGTTAGTGAATTCATCTAAAAATGCCATACCCTTACAATTGAACCAGGGACTTCACAAACTCACTTATTACAACCCAGGGAAAATGGCAACTACAACACCCATGACTGGGAGCAGGTGGCCTGATGAGAACCCTTGCAGCCACAACTATTGCCTTCTCCATGTGTTGCAGCAGTCCCTGCAGACTTCACCAACTGTCAGCAACTCCTCAAAACATATATTCATCTATGCAAGTTTGAGAAGTCTGCAGATGGAGCAGTGAGTTTGAAATGGCAGAACTAACATCAAATCAAGGTTTCATGCTAACTGATTTGCAATCTCTACATAGTTCCAGTGCATACCCTTAACACCTGTGCGAACATCCTTACTAAGATGTTACTCAGCAGGTCTGGCAGCATCGGCGGAGAAGAAAAGAGTTGACGTTTCGAGTCCTCATGACCCCTCAACAGAACCGAGTGAATCTTAGGAAAGGGGTGAAATATAAGCTGGTTTAAGGTTTGGTGGGGTGGGGGGGGGAGGAGGAGTGGGGGGTGGTGTGGTTGTAGGGACAAGCAAGCAGTGATAGGAGCACATAATCAAAAGATGTCACAGACAAAAGAACAAAAGAACACAGAGGCGTTGATGGTGGTAATATCTAAACGAATGTGCTAATTAATTCTTAATTAGCACATTCGTTTAGATAATATCACCACCATCAACGCCTCTGTGTTCTTTTGTCTGTGACATCTTTTGATTATCTGCTCCTATCACTGCTTGCTTGTCCCTACAACCACACCACCCCCCACCCCCCACTTCTCTCCGCCCCCCCCCACACCCCACCTTAAACCAGCTTATATTTCACCCCTTTCCTAAGATTCACTCAGTTAATTAATTCTTAATTAGCACATTCGTTTAGATAATATCACCACCATCAACGCCTCTGTGTTCTTTTGTCTGTGACATCTTTTGATTATCTGCTCCTAGCACTGCTTGCTTGTCCCTACAACCACACCACCCCCCCAACCCCCACTTCTCTCCGCCCCCCCCTCCCCCCCCCCCCACACCCCACCTTAAACCAGCTTATATTTCACCCCTTTCCTAAGATTCACTCAGTTCTGTTGAAGGGTCATGAGGATTCAAAACGTCAACTTTTTTCTTCTCCGCCGATGCTGCCAGACCTGCTGAGTTTTTCCAGGTAATTCTGTTTTTGTTTTGGATTTCCAGCATCCGCAGTTTTTTTGTTTTTATCTTACTAAGATGTTTAGTGCAGGCTACACTGAAAGTGTGCACACATGGCACAGATTCCATTTTGGTATCAAAACACTACTTGTAGCACCGAAACTATGGGCACTACGAATGCATAATTTTGTGTCTCAATGAGGAGCCTTCAATATGAGACACTTGCATGATCTGCTCAGATAGGTTCCAGATCTACTGTGGATGGCCCTTGCTGTTTTAGCTTTCTCATTACCACAAGTTACAGTATAAAAGCACACAGGTGTGTGGGCAAATGAAAATACAATGAATGATGAGCGCTATTTGTTTACTGCTGATTGCAAAATCTGGGCCGATAAATCAATGTTAATTCTTAGCTATGTCAGAAAGAGAATTATGATGGTGCCTTATTTTGAAATTATATTTGTTAAATACAGCCCATTTCTAAATAAGCATGTTGTTAAAGTTTCATCTGTCTAATCCCTGAATCCCCCATGATGGATGCAGTCATTTATTCCTAGTTTACAGTAAAATTTTCTTTCACTCTTCCACCCACAGTATCATCAACTTCATGATGAATATTTTACCAGTGCAGTCATCCTCTCATTGATACTTGCTGCCTTATTTGGCCTTCTGTACCTTCTCATAATACCACAGTAAGTAGTATTCTCTATACTTCTTTAATATAACTGCATTTCTTTCAAATCTACAAAAGTCGCTGTTTGTTCATAATAAGTCCATGTTACCTTTCCTGTTTCTCTGTTAGGAGCACCGTGGTCCTTGTCCTCCTGGTATTCTGCATTTGTTTCCTGGTTGCTTGTATTATGTATCTCCATGTCACTCGAGTGCAGGTAAACTTGATTTTATTTTACAAACCTCACGTTATGTTGGAATACCAAGTAACATATTTTCTGATATAACTTCCAAATTGGTGCACAATTTTAGTTCATAACTTGGTAGAGAGTACTTCAGGGCTGGGAGAGGTTGGGATACTTCTGCAATTGAACTGAGAGTCCTTTTTGTCCAGGGAGACACTACCAGCAGGAACAGAATTATATATTGGTCACATGTTATGTTGAATCAAGATTTGGTTTAAAATTTGCATCTTTTGGTAAATTTTTTTGGCTTATCAAAGTAAGCAACATCACATCTTCCAATTTAGGCACTTTACAGCCTTCTGGACTTAAAATTGAGTTCAACAACTTCAGACCATGAAGTGTCTCCTCCATCCCCACCTATTTTGATCCCCTTCATTTTTTCTACATTCATTTTTATTTTTTATTATTTATTTATTTATTCATTCATCCCACTTATTTTCACATTATTATTTTTTAAAAATTTATTCTCATTATTATTCATTATTTTATCCCCAGCTTTTAGCCTCTTCAATCTTTTTTTCCCACCACCATCCCCTCCCCCCACCCCACCCCCACCATCTGTCACTTTCCAGAGTGCTTACCCTGGTCCTGCCATTATCACATTCTGCTTTCCACTCTTAATGTCACCATTAGTACCTCCTTTAGCAGCACCACCACTATTAACAGCCCTTTGTCCTTTTGTTTATGACATCTTTTGCAATCTCTCCTTTGCCTCCAACTATCGCTGGCTTTCTATCCAGCTTAACAATATATATTTCACCACATTTCTACTTCCCTTAGCTATGAAGAAGAGCCATACACACTCAAAACATTAACTTTGTCTTTCTCTCCATGAATGCTGTCAGACCTGCTGAGTTTTTCCAGCATTTTTTGTTTTTGTTTCAGTTTTCCAGCATCCGCAGTATTTTGCCTTTATCTAAGCAACCTCACTATTGGGGATGGAAAATTTTGGTATTTTTGTCACCCATTGTTTGCATTGGGTTGAGTACAGGAAGCTATTTAAATATGCTAATTAAGGCCCAACACTGGTTGTAGGAACCTGTTTGCAATTTTCAGATATAAATTTCCAGAGCCTGTGTTATGTATGCTCCATCCATTGTACCAATGCTGTGGGTTGAACAATTGTGGATCAAACAGAATGCTGTTGAACACCTAAGAAAAGGCCCAGAACTTTATAGGGAAGCTTTTGTATAGCTGTGAGGAGCACAAGTGCTGCGTCTAACTCCACCAAAATACTGTGACCCACTGATGGCCTGTGTTTAACCTCTTTTGGAACTGGTTTCCCCTCAACACCCACCAGACCCCACCTACCAGCTCAATGGGACTGGTCAGTATACCCACCCTCCCACAACTGAACTGCAGCAGGGCACCCATTTGGCAACCACATCTTGCTGACTGCATTCAAATGAGACCTGGGCCTGAATTTTACGATTGCGAAGTGAGCGTGCAACAGTCCCAATCCTTCGTGAAATGGAGCGCAATGACATCGGCGGGCGGGCGCGTGTGGAAATCAGAAGTGTGCCGCCAAAAATCAAAGGGTCAATTAAGGCCAATTAAACAGCACGGAGCACTCGATCAAGCGGCCTTCACATTTTTCATGATTTCTATATCCAGAGTGGGATAAAAGGTGAACAGAATCTAGGCAAGGTGAATAGGTAGGAGTTTTGAATTGAGTTGGTTGGAGTTGTTCACAGATAGTGTCTGTCATTTTTTTGGTGTTCTGGAGAACTCATTGACTTGTCTGCATTTTCAGAGGCTCCCTGCCGAGAGATGGCTTCAACGCACAATCCTGTGCATTCATCTTTTAAAAACTGGGGATTATCTACTCTGCTGGAGGGACCTCCTCAGAAGAGGAGGAGAGGGGCAGAAGGGAGAGGAGGCCAGTTGACCGTGGGCAGCATCTCAGAGTGGGACCCGGGGTCAGGAGGTGAGCCAGAAGGGATGCAGGGCCAGCAGAAAATGCAACGAAGTGTCCAGAGAAGGCACCAGTAGGCAGACTCCACAGACAGACAGTCAGTAAAAGCAATGTGCGGTTCAGTGCCGCAGAAGGCTCTGCAACTCCAGGGAAACTGTCATCTCCGTATGCCAGATAATTGGTCCAGAGACCACCTCCAACTGTATAGCTGGCCAGCTTATGGCTTTTAAGGTTATCGTGGCCCTGAGCTTCTATATCTCAGGTTCTTTCCAGGGCTCAGTGGAGATCTATGTGGTGCCTCACTGCCCAAAGTCGGCTGCCCAAAGCTGCATTAAGCTGGTACCTGACATTCTGCTCTAAAGGATCAGTACCTTCATTCACTTCCAGACTGACAAAGCCAGCCAGGTGGAGTGAGCCAGAAGCTTTGCTGCAATGGCAGGGTTTCTGCACATCCAGGGAGCCACTGATGTGCCCAACAAGGCATCAAGAGGAGCCGGGTGCCTGGGTCAACAGAAAGGGCTTCCATTCCTTCAACATGCAGATAGTGTGTGACTACAATTGTCAAATTTTGCAGGCTTGCGCCAGGCGTTCTGGAGCCAGAAGCTGATGTGAGGATCCTTATGGGAGTCCAGGAGACCAAGGAGGCCTTCATTCTGAGAACTTTCAGTTAGGTTTCCAATGTAAAGGGTCAAGGAGATGGCAAGGGTAGCGCTACCTTAGTCATTCTTTAAAATTCATTCATTGGAGGTGGACTTCACTGGCTGGGCCAGCATTTAATGCCCAATCCTAGTTGCCCTTGAGAAGGTGGTGATGAGCTGCCTTCTTGAACCGCTGCAGTCCACGTGGTGTAGGTACATCCACAGTGCTGTTAGGAAGGGAATCCCAGGATTTTGACCTAACGATATTGAAGGAACGGCGATATATTTCCGAGTCAAAATGGTGAGTGACTTGGAGGGGAGCTTCTAGGTGGTGTTCTCATGTATCTGCTGCCCTTGTCCTTCTAGATGGCAGTGGTCATGGGTTTAGAAGGTGCTATCTAAGGAGCCTTGGTGAATTCCTGCTGTGTATTTGTAGATGGTACACACTATGGCTACGGTGCATCGGTGGTGGAGGGAGTGAATGTTTGTGGATATGGTGCTAATCAAGCAGGCTGCTTTGTTCTGGACAGCGTCAAGCTTCTTGAGTATTGTGGGAGTTGCACTTATCCAAGCAAGCGGGGAGTATTCCATCACACTCCTGATTTATGCCTTGCAGATGGTGGACAGGCTTTGAGGAGTCAGGAGGTGGGTTACTAGCTGAAGGATTCCTAGCCTTTGACCTGCTCTTGCAGCCAAAATATTTATATGGCTAATAAAAGTTCAATTTCTGATCAATGGTAACCACCAAGATATTGATAGTGGGGGATTCAGTGATGGTAATGCCATTGAATGACCATGGGCAATGGTTAGATTATCTCTTGTTGGAGATGGTCATTGCCTCACACTTATGTGGTGTGAATGTTATTTGTCTCTTGTCAGCCCAAGCCTGGACATTGCCTAGGTCTTGCTGCATTTGGACATGGACTGCTACAGCATTTGAGGAGTCATGAATGGGGCTGAACGTTGTACAGACATCAGCGAACATCCCCACTTCTACCCTCATGATGGAGGGAAGGTCATTGATGAAGCAGCTGAAGCTGGTTGGGCCGAGGACACTACCCTGAGGAACTCCTGCAGTGATGACCTAGAACTGAGATGACTGACCTCCAAAAACCACAACCATCTTCCTTTGTGTTAGGTATGACTCCTACCAGTGGAGCATTTTCCCCTGATTCCCATTGACTCCAGTTTTGCTGGGGCCCCTTGATGCCACACTCAGTCAAATGCGGCCTTGATGTCAAGGGCAGTCACTCTCACCTCACCTCCGGAGTTTAGCTATTTTGTCCATGTTTGAACCAAGGCTGTAATGAGGTCAGGAGCTGAGTGGCACCAGCAGAACCCAAACTGGGAGTCAGTGAGCAGGTTATTGCTAAGCAAATGCCACTTGATTCACCGTTGATGACCCTTTCCATGACTTGACTGGTGATGGAGAGCAGACTGATGGGGTGTTAATTGGCCGGATTGGATTTGCCCTGCTTTTTGTGTACAGGACATAGCTGGGCAATTTTCCAATGGCCAACTAGGTGCATGTGTTGTAGCTGTACTGGAACAGCTTGGCTAGGGGTGCGGCAATTTCTGGAGCACAAGTCTTTAGTGCCTTTGCCGGATATTGTCAAGGCCCATAGCCTTTGCAGTATCCAGTGCCTTCAGCCATTTCTTTATTTGTGGAGCCTCTTCCTCTAGTGAGTTGTTTAATTGTCTACCACCCTTCACAACTGATTGTGGCAGGACTGCAGAGCTTATATCTGATCCGTTGGTTGTGGGATTGCTTAGCTCTGTCCATCACTTGCTGCTTATGCTGTTTGGCATGCAAGTAGTCTTCTGTTATAGCTTCACCAGGTTGACACCTCATTTTTAGGCATGCCTGGTGCTGCTCCTGGCATGCCGTCTTGCACTCTTCAGAGAACCAGGGTTGATCCCCTGGCTTGATGGTAATGGTAGAGTGGGGAATGTGCTGAGCCATGAGGTTACAGTTTGTTTTCAAGTACAATTCTGCTGCTGCCAATGGTCCACAGCACCTCATGGATGCCCAGTTTTGAGTTGCTAGATCTATTTGAAATCTATCCCATTTAGTATGGCGGTACTGCCACACAAAACAATGGAGGGTATCCTCAATGTGAAGGTGGGACTTCATTTCCACAACAACTATGTGGTAGTCACTCCTACTGATACTGTAATGGACAGATGCATCTGCAGCAGGCAGGTTGATGAGGATGAGGTCAAGTATGTTTTTTCCTCTTGTTGGTTCCCTCACCATCTACTGCAGATTTAGTCGAGTAGCTATATCATTTATGTCTTGGCCAGCTTGCTCAGTAGTGGTGCTACTGAGCCACTCTTGGTGATGGACATAGAAGTCCCCCACCCAGAGTACATTCTGCGCCCTTGCCACCCTCAGTACTTCCTCCAAGCGGTGTTCAACATGGAGGAGTACTGATTCATTAGCTGAGGGAGGGTGGTACATGGTAATCGGAAGGAGGTTTCAGTGCCCATATTTGACCTGATGATGTCCAGAATCAATCTAGGCCTCTCAGGGCAACTCCCTCCCAACTGTATGCCACTATGCTGCCACCTCCGCTGGGTATGTCCTTCTCACCAGTAGGGCAGATGTTGATGGTGGTATCTGAGACATTATCTGTAAGATATGATTCCATGAGGATGACTATGTCAGGCTGTTGCTTGACTAGTCTGTGATACAGGTCTTCCAATTTTAGCAATAGGACCCAGATGTTAGGCAAGAGGACTTAGCAGGGTCGACAGGGCTGATTTTGCCGTCGTTGTTTCCGGTGCCTAGGTTGATGCTGAGTGGTCCATCTGGTTCATTCCTTTTGCCATGACTCAATGGGAAAGTACACTACAATATCAAACCCCACTGCTCCCCAATTTGCGTCAAATATAAAAATGTTTGGTCAAACCATCTAATTGTTTAATTTAGGTTAGCAGACTATGAGCAGCAGCCTTCTAACTTAAGAAGAAAATGACTGTTTATTGAACAAACTGTCTTAACCAGTGGCAAAAGAAATAAATATGAACTGCTAATTTCTAACTCTATAACCTAAACCCTAATCCTTCTTAAATACCTACACACACAAATCAAGACACATAAGACACACAAAAAACATGGATTTTAAGTGTGGGATAAAATAATTCAATAGCACCAATTCTGGAGTGCAGGATTCAATGGGTTGATTTTGAGCAATGTCTTCCAAGTTCCTATCAGTTCTTTATTGATGACACAAAGTGGTCTTCCCAGCACTTTCAGTCTTTAGTTCGCTGGTTGACACTGTTCAATGTCAAGGAGGAGCCAATTAAAATGTTATTGCCAAGCAGTTCCCCGTTAGACCAGACTCCTCCTTGGCACCATCCTGTCTTTCATGGCACATTCTGTTCCAGGACAGCAACATTGTACATATCCCTCACACTGTTCCACTAGCCATGTCTTTCAAACTGCAGCCATTGTAATTTTAATCCACAGTCCAACAGAAATAAAAATATATGTTATTTACGCTTTTTTGAGGCTTTGTAGCAGTTTGATACAACCGAGTGGCTTGCTTGGCCATTTTTTTTTCAGAGGGCATTTAAGAGTCAACCTCATTGCTGTGGGTCTGGAGTAACATGTGGTGAAGGATGGCAGAGTTCCTTCTCTAAGGGACATTAATGATGGGTTTTTACAACAATCAACAATGGTTTCATTAGACTTTTAATTCCAGATTTTTATTGAATTCAAATTCCATGAACTTGGGTCCCCAGAACATTACCCTGGGTCTCTGGATTACTAGTCCAGTGACAATACCACTGTGCCATCGCCTCATCTTTCCTGATGAGACAATCTGTCACCCTTATGTCAAGGTCCAGCCAATAAATTTTGCATCCTTTTCTCTGTGTGACATGCGATTCTCAGGCCTATTCCTTTCCAAATCATGAAGCACATTAACGCCATTGCAGGCATGCCAAGGAAATATAAATCACCCATGCCAACCCCTCTTGTGATCATAGTGACTTAAAGCTCCATTTGCAAATGCTATGTCTGGGTGCACCACCCCCGCCACCCCTCCCCATCGCTGGCAGCTGGATTGGAGGCAGCCTGCTGACTCTGATGCCCTGCCAGCCTTGGTGGCCATATTTTAATGAGCAGAGCCTGTGCAGGTGCCACATGGGCAAGAGAGCTCCGCACCGTGGCTGGGCACTCCTCAGTCACCATGATCTCATCAGATGGGATGGCCACTGGCAGTGGCACAGAGGAGCTGCTGCCATCATCCACATCACCCTGAAAGAAACTTGCAGATGCAAGCTGCAGCTCGTCTGCCAACATGAGGCTGGTTTGACCCTCCCTGCTCAGCATTGATGGATGGGCAGCTAGCAGAGCTCCTAGGTGCCTCATCCATCTCTCACATTGGCACTGACCTGCTGAGGTCAATGCCATGTGTGGGCTTGCAGGCCTGAATGCAACCCCAGAAACCCCTGATTGTGTTCCAGGAGCTGCATCTCCATGAGAGTTGCCACTCTCTCTATGGAGGAAGCTGTTCATTCAGAGCTCTGACTCAAAACAGTGGTCAAGTCCTGCATGGACCTATCCAAGACAGAGACCATGACACACAGGCTCTCAGGGTTCGCTGCCAGATCTTTCCGTGCATCCGACTGGATGCCCACCATCTGCTGCCTGATGGACAACTCCAGAGACACATCATCGGCTTCAGACTCAGCATCATACTGTCCTCCGACAATCCTTCGGTTGCGGGTGGACTCTCTGTCTCTGCTAGCTCCTCAGGTGAGTATGATATGCCCTCACCACTGTGCAGTACCATCTGATCTGACACCCTAATGCTCATTGATGTTCCTGTGCCTTGCTGGTGCTTGGTGTGGAGGGAGGATGTGATGCGGGTGCATGTGTGACCAGCTCCTCCTCGGGGATCAAGGGCAGGTCCTCAGGGTCTGCTTAGCGTCATGTGGATGGCACATCCGAGGGAGGAAGAGAAAATGTCAGTAGCCAACATCATTTTGAAGTCACGTTGCATGCACTCTGGTTGCTTCTCACAATGGACAAGTGCCTTCCAGAGGCATTGGGAATGGATAAGCAACAGGGACTTTTGGTTTAAACATCTCATTCCAAATGCCTTATATCTCTTATACAGCCCCCCAGTTTCTTTCCTGTCACTGGACTCTTACCTTCCTCCTTCCCCTGCCTCTCCCAGACCTGTGGACCTGGCTGCATGCTTGCAGGCCGTCTCCAGAGCTTCCTCCTTCACCTGTGTCAAAATCAGGAGGTTGAGCACACCTCCACCCACTGGTCCTCATGCCTGGGGTATTATGACTCCTCTTCTGTAAGGATGAAAGTTCTTTCATGAGTCCCTCCTCTACATGCCAGACCAAAGCAGCCTCTCTCGAAGAAAAACAGGTGCAGGTGCCCATCACAATGGCACGCCTGACCCATGCATACATCCAAGCCAACCAGGCACATTTTTTCACCTCTCAAAGCTATTTGGCACTCTGCATTTCATACATGTGAGTACTAACAAGTCCTGCCACCACTAAGACATCTATACACAGTTGCAAGTGGACTCAGTACTCACCCTGGCAGAGAACAAAAGGTCATTGAACCTTTTCCTGCACTGGAGGCAAGTGTGGGGCACAACATTATGCCTGTTCACCTGGGCAGCCGCCTCCATCCACACCTTCTTCTGCCTCCAAAAGAAAAGGTAGGCATTCAGGGAGTAGTGAGCCCATGGGCATTGCCGCCCTTCCCCTCCACCACCACCACCAGCACCACCACCCCCCCACCCCCAACAGGCCCATTGGATCCGGCGTCCGCCTGCTCCCACTCCCGCCAGTCTCAATGCATTTCACACTGGCCATTAATTAGCCAGCTAGCATGACATTGGGGTCAGGAGCCAATTGTGGTTGGAAGCAGATATCACATCGACTCCTGGGCTGCCAATCACGCTCCCGTGCCAAGTGTGAAATTCAGGCCCTAAAACCCAACATTTGGTCAGGTGTCCCAAAGCTCACTTCTGGCATAGCTGCGGTTCAGGCAGAAATCAAATGCCCCCTCCATTGGTAGAAGACATGCTCATCGAATATTAAAAGTGTGAAGTACTGATTTGATTCTTACTTTTTCTTGGTAATGATGTTCAATTTACAGTATGTCAGTGATTGGAACGTAGCACTTGCTACCACAAGAATGGGTGAATAGCGTGGATGCAGTTAAAGGGAAATTTGATAGGTGCATGAGGGAGGACAGATCAGAAGGGTATGTTGATGAGGTTGGGAAGTAAGGGGGGATAATGCTCGCATGCAGCATAATCACTGGCATTGACCTGTTGGGTTAAATAACCTGTTTCTCTGCTGTGAATGCTGTGAACTGTCAGACAAATGAGATTCTACAGCCAGTCATTTACTGTACTAAGTTACCACAGGCATCTTAAGAAATCCTGTTGAGACAATCATCTGTGACATCTCTGCATGACACACATGCAAATGTCACAGTGATAGAGGCTCAGCCTAAGTGCTAGCTTCACTTGCAATTGTGATTGAAAGGGAAAAATATTTACTCATATTGGACGGAAAAAAAGAGAAAATTCACTTTGTTGGGACCAACAGGAGAACAATAATTTATCTTTCGACAGAACAATCATCTGTTCTGTCGAAGGGTCGTGAGAACTCGAAACGTCAATTCTTTTCTTCTCCGCCGATGCTGCCAGACCTGCTGAGGTTTTCCAGGTAATTCTGTTTTTGTTTTGTATTTCCAGCATCCGCAGTTTTTTTGTTTTTATAATAATTTATCTTATTGGGTAGAGGCAACAACAAATAAACTCCAAGTTTATTTTTTTCTAAGTAGATTGACTACTGGACTGTTGGGGATTGATGAGATAAAGGAGAAAGGGAATAATTATCACATCTCCAACAAGAGAGCATCTCCAACAAGAGAGAATCCAACCATCGCCCCTTGATGTTCAATGGCATTACCATCACTGAACCCCCCCACTATCAACATCCTGGGGGTTACCATTGACCAGAAACTGAACTGGACTAGCCATATAAATGCTATGGCTACAAGAGTAGGTCAGAGGCTAGGAATCGTGCGATGAGTAATCCCACCACCTGACTCCCCAAAGCCTGTCCACCATCTACAAGCACAGGTCAGGAGTGTGATGGAATACTCCCCATTTGCCTGGATGAGTGCTGCTCCCACAACACCCAAGAAGATTGACACCGTCCAGCACAAAGCCACAAACATTCACTCCCTCTCCCACCGACACACAGTAGCAGCAGTGTGTACCATCTACAAGATGCACTGAAAAAAATTCACCAAGGCTCCTTTGACAGCACCTTCCAAACTCACGACCGCTACCATCTAAAAGGACAAGGGCAGCAGATAGATTGGAACACCACCACCTGGAAAATCCCCTCCAAGCCATTCACCATTCTGACTTGGAAATACATTGCTGTTTCTTCACTGCCGCTGAGTCAAAATCCTGGAACTCCATTCCTAACAGCACTTTGGGTGTACCTACACCACATGGACCACAACGGTTCAAGAAGGCAGCTCATCACCACCTTCTGAAAGGCAACTGGGGATGGGCAATAAATGCTGGCCCAGCCAGGGAAGTTCGCCTCCCATGAATGAACAATAACCTGAACGTAATTGAGAATGAATGATAGATAATTAAGATTTGGGAGAAGGATATGCCAAGCATTATTTAAACCAAGCAAACACATATAGATCATTGTAACTGAAAACTTTATTTAAATTCCAAGGCCAGAATTTTACGGCCCCATCGCAGCCATTCGAAACTCCATTGACTTCGACGAAACTGTAAAATCCCACTGTCATAAAATTACACCCCAAGATTCAGATTTTTCCCTGTCATGGAACGGCTATTGAGAAAGCACCAAACTTTCCTTTCACCCATTAGTATAACTCCTCCTGGAATTATAGACTAGAACAACTGGATGGGCAAAGGTAGCATGGATGATGAATTCATAGAATGTTTTCAGGATAATTTCTTAGATCAGCACATTCTGGAGCCAACCAGGGAGCAGGCTACACAGCAACTGGTATTGTGCTATGAGATAGGATTAATTAATGTGAAGGCGCCCCTCGGTAGCAGTGATCATAATATGATTGGATTGTATTTTCAGTTTGAGGGAGAGAAGACTGGGTCTGACGCTAATAATTTAAACTTAAATAAGGGCAATTACGAGGGTATGAAAGCAGAGCTAGCCAAAGTGAACTGGCAATTTAGGTTAAGGAAAAGGTCAACAGAGATCCAGTGGTAGACATTTAAGGAGGTATTTCAGAATACACAAAATAGATACTTTCCAATGAGAAAGAAAAATTCCAAGTGGAGGATCCGCTATCTGTGGTTAACTAAAAAAGTGAAAGATAGTATCAAACTTAAAGAAAAAGCATATAATTGGCAAGGATGGGTGGCAGGTCAGAAGATTGGACAGAATATAAAAAACAGCAAAGAATGACTAATAGATTAATCAAGGAGGGAAAAATTAGAGTACAAGAGAAAGCTAGCTAGAAATATTGGCCTGAATCTTCTGGTCGGCGTGCAGGAGCAGGCCCCGCTCACCGACGCGTAAAATGACGCATGGTGACATCGGGCATGCGTTCCGCCATCACCATGTGTCATTCCGATCTTTTTTTCGGCTGCACACCCGCTGAACTGTCAAAGGCCTATTAAGGCCATTTAACAGCTAGTTAAACTAGTTGTCTGGACTGCCTGTCCAATCTTAAAGTTGGCGGGCAGGCGAAGACCCCAGGCGGCCTTTGCACTTATCATGAAACCTCATCCACCTTAATTGGCCCACACACGTAAAATGGCAGCCACATAGCCGATCGCGGATGGAAATCGGCTGCAAGGCCACCCGTGCCTGCTCCTGCTCAGCACCCCGGACGGGGAGAACATTCTCCCCATAAAGATGGATAGTAATAGTTTCCAGATATTTAAAAAAGAAAAGAGTTAACAAAGTGAGCATTGGTCCTATGGAAAGATATGTCTAGGGAATTAGTAATGGAAACTAAGGAGATGACAGATGAATAGGTATTTTGTGTTGGTCTTCATGGTAGAGGATACAAGTAACATGCCAGAAATAGCTGTAATCAGGAAATGGAAGGGAGGGAGGAACTCAAGAAAATTATAATCACCAGGGAAGTGGTACTTAGCAAATTGTTTGAACTGTTGGGTTAACAAGTTGTCAGGTCCTGATAGATTTAATCCTAGGGTCTTATAAGAAGTGGCCTGTGAGATAGTTGATGCATTGGTTTTAATTTTCCAAAATTCCCTAGATTCAGGGAAGGTTCCATTAGAATAGAAAATAGCTAATGTAACTCCTTTATTCAAAAAGGGAGGGAGACAGAAATCAGGAAGCTATAGGCCAGTTAGTTTAACATCTGTCATGTTAGAAGCTGTTATTAAGGAGGTAAACAGGGCACTTAGATAAATTCAAGGTAATCAGGCAGAGTCAACATAACTTTGTGAAAGGGAAATCCTGTTTAACAAATTTATTGGAGTTCTTTGAGGAAGTAACGTGCTGTGGATAAAGGGGAACAAGTGGATGTGCTGTATTTAGATTTTCAAAAGATGGTTGATAAAGTGCCTCAGCAAAGATTATTGTGGAAAATAAAAGCTCATGGTGTAAGAGGTAACATATTGGCATGGATAGAAGATTGGCTCACTAAAATGAAATAGAGAGTAGGCATAAATGGCTCATTTTCTGGTTGGCAGGATGTGACTGGTGTTGTGAAACAGGAATCAATGCTGGGGCCTCAACTCTTTACAATTTATATAAATGATTTGGATGAAGGGATCGATGGTATGGTTGCTAAATTTGCTGATGACTCAAAAGTAGGTAGGAAAGCAAGTTGTGAAGAGGATGTAAAGAAGTTACAAAATGACATAGATAGGTTAAGTAAGTGGACAGCGATCTGACAAATAGAGTATAATGTAGGAAAATGTGAGATTGTCCATTTTGGAGGGCAAATAAAAAAGAAGCCTTTTATCTAAACGGTGAGAAATTGCAGGGATGCAGAGGGAAATGGGTGTCCTAGTGCATGAATCACAGAAGGTTAGTATGCAGCAAGTAATTAGGAAAGCTAATAGAATGCTACCATTTATTGCAAGGGGAATTGAATACAAGAATAGGGAAGTCATGCTTCAGTTATGTTGGGCATTGCTGAGACTGGATCTGGAGTGCTGTGCACAATATTAGTCTCCTTATTTAAGTAAAGATGTTAATGCATTAGAAGCAGTTCAGAGAACGTTTACTAGAGACCTGGAATGGATGGGTTGTCTTATGAGGAAAGGCTGGACAGGCTCGGCTTGTATCCACTGGAGTTTAGAAGAGTAAGAGGTGACTTGATCGAAACCTATAAGATCTTGGGGGGACTTGACAGGGTGAATGTAGAAAGGATATTTCCTCTTGTGGGAGACTCTAGAACTAGGGGGTCACTGTTTCAAAATAAGGGGTTGCCCTTTTAGGACGGAGATGAGGACTTTTTTTTTCTCTCGGAGGGTTGTGAGACTTTGGAATTCTGTTCCTCAAAAGGTGGTTGAAGCAAAGTCCTTGAATATCTTTAAGGCAGAGGTAGATAGATTCTTGACAAGCAAGGGGTTGAAAGGTTATCATGGCCAGGCATGAATATGAGGTTAAAATCAGATCAGCCGTGACCTTATTGAATGGCGGAGCATGCTTAAGGGGCCAAGTGGCCTACTCCTGCTCCTAATTTGTGTGTTCATATGTTTGTATGTTCTGGGTCTAGCCCAAAATTTATCACACCTTCATTATATTTCTGGTGGCATCCTGGCAGTCTTAGAATCCTCTATAGGCACTCTTTCTTCAGTGCTGCCAGAGCTCCTAGTAGGGACAAGGCAGCCATTTTGCATCAGTACAGTGTGGCTTCCTGGAATGTCTTCAGTTGGTACCTCTTCAGGGCATTATTTTAAAAAAAAACTCATTCACAGGATGTGGGTACCTCTGGCAAGACCAGTATCTATTGTACAACCTTAATCGCCCTTGAGAAGGTAGTAAGCTGCCTTTTTCAAAACAAACTAAGTAGCTGGCTGGGCTATTTCACGAGTCAACCACATTGCTGTGAGTCTGCAAGATTGGGTAAAGGTAACAGATAAATGTTCCTAAGGACATTATTGAACTAGTGAGTTTTTACAACAATCCTGAAGTTTTATAGCTAGCTTTTTATTCCAGCTCTATTTAATTAATTGAATTTGAATTCCCCAGGTGCTATGGTGGGATTTGAGCTCATAGGCTTCTGGCTTATTAACCCATTAACTTACCCAGCATGCTACCACATTTCTTAATTTTAATAGCTCAGAAACTTTTAAAGTGATGTTTCATCATGCTCTCTGTGATTTCCTTAAGTGAAGTATAGTATTTCTGTGCCAATCCTTCTGACACAGCAGTGCTTGATAGGTGCATATATGATGGGTCTGATTGTTTCTTCTCCCTGGCACCAGCTTTCTCATTAAGGAAGACACTTACACAAAGAGAAAAGGAGGATGTGTTAGCATTAGGTATGCAGCTACTGGCTCCACATACAGTATAAAGGCAACACAATGCCTTACAGTAGAGAGACAGATGTGGGCTGCCAATAGTTGCTGATTGTTTTGCTAGAACCTAACACTCAAATCAATTTGAAGTGAACATCTGGATGAAGCCCTCAATTGTCTTCATCTCAATTGTGCAAGGGACTACTGTTCAATTCTGGTGCTGATTCTTTTTTTAAAGATTATGGCCAGTCCATTCCCAGAAAATAAAGCAAACAGATGTCTACAGCATTAGTAATGTTACAGACAGGGGAGAGAGGCAATCCTGAACTACTTGCTTTTCTCTCCATCTGTCAATAAGCAGAGATTTTTTATTTTTGATTGCTTTCCGATAGGT
This sequence comes from Carcharodon carcharias, assembly GCF_017639515.1. Taxonomy (NCBI): domain Eukaryota; kingdom Metazoa; phylum Chordata; class Chondrichthyes; order Lamniformes; family Lamnidae; genus Carcharodon; species Carcharodon carcharias. The sequence goes on from NC_054469.1 coordinate 91,337,884, forward strand.
TGTCGTGTGTTTTCCCCGTCTGTTTGTGAGGTCAATTTTAAAAGTGACATGCAGCAAACTCTCTTTCGGGTTAAATCAGAAGTATAGTTCGTTCACCTTTTAAATCCAGGAAATAATTGCAACTACACACACACACACACACACACACACACACACACACACACACACACACACACACACACACACACACACACACACGAAGGAGGAGTTTTTACAACTATGAATAACTTAAAGGAAAAGAACCACAGATATGGATATCAGTTCAGATGATTGCCAGAGTACAGAAATTCAGAGTCCAATGAGGGTTCCTTCATGGAGGAGTTACAGTTCAGGCCCGTTTAGAAAGCTGAAGCAGGAGTGGCAGAATTTCTTTAAAGTTAATAGCAATGCAGCAAGATGAGGTTGCTATGCAGAGACTTGGTCTGTTCAGCAGGCAATGGCAGAATCTTTCAGAGAGACAGGCTTTGAGGAGGCTTAGACTTGATGCGGGTTGTTGGTCAGCCTTGAATCTTGCTGTGGTTTGCAGGCTGGAGGTTAATCAGCAGACTGAGTTGCGAGTCTGTAAATGTAATACTAAAACTTTCCAAGTGCCAAAAGCTTAGTCATGTGCTGTTGCCCATTAATGAGTCAGGGGGAGACAGTGGTGTGGTGGTAATATCACTGGGCTAGTAACCCAGAGGCCCAGGCTAATGCTCAAGTCCTACCACAGCAGCTGCTGGAATTTAAGTTCAATTAATAAACCTAGGATATAAAGTTGGTCTCAGTAATGGTGCCATGAAGCTATCATTGATTACTGTGAAAACCCATCTGGCTCACGAACTTCCTTTGGGAAGGCAATTTGCCATGCCTACTTAATCTGGCCTACATTTGACTCTAAACCTACAACAACGTGGTTGACCAATAATTGGCCTCTGAAATGGTCTAGCAAGCTACTCAATTCAAGGCCAATTAGGGATGAGCAACAAATGCTCACCTTGCCTGTGACACACACATCCCATGAAAGAATAAAGAAAAAAATGTTGCAGGCTAATAAGCAGTTTCTCTGCCTCTGGTCAAAATCCATTGTTCATCTTAGAACATAAATGGTGAATATTAGTGCCTCTGCAGGTATAATATATTTTGATGGATATCCCTTTGTAATAGAGCCAGGCTGGGGAGACTGATTGTCTTCTGGTCCCTGGTTTCCTTGATTGTAGTGTGTCCACACAATGAGAGGTGTGAGATGCCAAAAGGATTAGGGTCGAGCAGTTCTGTAACTGCTGTTGGAAATTTCCATGAACTGTAGCCAACTTGTGAATCATGTGACCTATGGCAGCCATCTTTTGGTTCAGCAAAGTCCACTTTCTAAATAAACAAAAAAGTAAGGTTTGATTTAAACAGTTTATGATCTCTATTGTGTCTTAGTGCCGTAACAGTAATGATAACAAAGTATGGCCATGAGCTCAGTCTCCATTACTCCTGGAATTGAGAACACTAAAGAAGTCTTTGTGTGAGTGAACAAGTTTTGCCAGTGGAAGGAAGCCTTGTCTTTCAGGCAACAAATTGGAGTTGCACATGTGCTGATATATTGGTAAATGCTGAGACCAGTTTTTTCCAGATTTCATAGCTGATGGGCTACTGTTTTATGGGCTGAGTGCATAGTGCAGGTATAGTACAAACATTCCCTTCCTTGTAGTGGATCCTATTTACTGAAGCTGACATTGGTATCCTTCCTAATTGCTGACAACATTTCTGTCTACTTAGTGATTTATAGATGTGGAATCCTGCCTTCACTCTGTTCACTACCTTCACTCGCTGTACCATTGATGGCCATGCCTTCAGTGGAATTCCCTCCCTAAAGCTCTCTAACTCTCTGCCCCTCTTTCTTCCTTTAAGGTATTCCGTAAAACATACCTCTTTAACCATGTTTTTGGTTATCTGCTCTAATATCCCCTTATGTGGCTCTGTGTCATGTTTTGTTTTAGAATTCTCTGTGAAGCAACTTGGAGCATTTTATGCATTAAAAGCATTGTATAAGTGCAAGTTGTTTTGTTGGTGGTGTTGTCTTTGTTGATAAGTCATACTTGCTGCACAGTTGTTCTTTAGGAAGGATCTCAATGCCTTAAGTTTGGCTACTTGCCTGGGTGCTACATTATGCAGCCTACCTTCTGTGCAAATGATAGTTCCTGCAGCTCCTAAACAATTTCCCTGGCAAAATAGTCATCCTTCACCAAAACCTATAGTACCTCTTTAAGTGCAAGAGACCTTTAAGAGCAGCTGCACTGTTGTTTCTACGTCCCCATGTCTTGGATTTGGGGTTTAGATAGGGTTTCTTCAGGGTTTGCCTGTCTCCCTAAGAATGCTTCCTGTTAAGTCATAAAACAACACTCTTGTTTACTTACAGATCTATGCGCATGTCAGCACTCTACACAAGGTTGTATTTCTGCTTCCCACTAGATCTCAGTCTCTTAGTACAAGTACACAGCACAGTACAAGTAAATCTTAGTCACCTGATATAAATAATTGAGAGGGGGCTGGGGGTGGAGGCAGAGGCAGTGTCACAGGGCAGAATCTTCTGTTTGGTGAGTGAAGGGCAGGGCCCGCTCACTGACATGTAAAATGAACTGAGGTGTCTTCGGGCATGTGTCCTGCCGTCACCCCGCGTCATTTAAATTTTCAGTTTGACGGACGTGCAGCCGATTTGGCTGTGCGCCCACTGAACTGTCAAAGGCCTATTTAGGCCATTAAATAAGTAATTAACATGATTAATGGACCTGCCCATTCAAACTTAAGGCTGGCGGGCAGGCTGGGAGCCCAGGCGGGCTTCTGAAAAAACATAAAACCTCATCCACCGCCGGGATGAGGTTTCATGAGGGTATTAAATGTTTTTTTAAATGTTTAAATAAAATAAATTGACATATCCCAGCTCATGTGACAGTGGCACATGAGTGGACATGTCATTAATTTTTTTCCCCTTCTTTATTGAACCTTTCAAGCCTAAGCCGATCTCCCTGAGGCAGCACTTAGCCACAGGAGATCTGTGCGCTCTTTCACGTGCATGCACGAAAGAGCGCATCCTGACTCAGGGAATTTCACCCCCGCTCGCATATGGAGCGCATAGTGCTTCCTGGCAGAGTCACACTGGATGGGCCTTAATTGGTTCGTCCATTTAAGATGGTGGTGCGCCCCAAGCGGATCACCCCAATTGGGAACCTGCCCGCTTCTGCAAAACCCCCCCAACAGGGGGAAGATCCTCCCCTTAGTAATATTGGCACTGGGCTGGTAATCCAGAGACCCAAGGAAATGCTCTGGGGACTTGGGTTTGAATCCAGCCACGGCAGATGTTGAAATTTGAATTCAATAAAAATCTGGAATTAAAAGTCTAATGATGACCATGAAACTATTGTCATAAAAAAGCCATCTGGTTAATTAATGCCCTTCAGGGAAGGAAATCTGTTTACCTGGCCTGCATGTGACTCAAGATGCACAATAATGTGGGTGACTCTTTAAATGTCTTCTGAAATGACCTAGCAAACCACTCTGTTGTAACAAACCACTAAAAAGTCAATAAAAAGGAATGAACCAGGCGGAACGCCCAGCATTGACCTAGTACCAGAAACGACAATGGCAAACTTAGCCCTGCTGACCCTGCAAAGTTCTCTTTACTATCATTTGGGAGCTAATGCCAAAATTGGGAGAGCTATCTCACAAAATAGTCAAGCAACAACCTGACATAGTCATACTCACAGAATCATAACTTACAGATCATGTCCCAGACTCCACCATCACCATCCTGTATGTCCTGCCCCACTGGAAGGACAGACCCAGCAAAGCTGGCAGCACAGTGGTATACAGTCAGGAGGGAGTTGCCCTGGGACTGCTCAACATCGACTCCAGACCCCATGAAGTCTCATGGCATCAGGTCAAACATGGGCAAACATCCTGCTGATTACCACGTACTACGTTCCCTCAGCTGATGAGTCAGTGCTCCTCCAAGTTGAACACAGCTTGGGGGAAAAACTGAGGGTGGCAAAGGCGCAGAATGTACACTGGGTGGGGGACTTCAATGTCTATCACTAAGTGGCTTGGTAGCACCACTACTGGCCGAGCTGGCCAAGTCCTACATGATGTAGCTGCTAGACTGGGTCTGCAGCAGGCAGCGAGGGAACCAACAAGAGGGAAAAATATACTTGACCAAAGCCTCACCAACCTGCCTGCTGCAGATGCACCTGTCCATGACTGCATTGGTCAGCGTTGACCACTGCACAATCCTGGTGAAGATGAAGTCCAGTCTTCACATTGAGGATATGCTCCACCATGACACAAAAATTGATCATTGAGTTGATAGTGAAGAGGATAGCTGTTGTCTCCAGAATGAAATTAATGGTTTGGTTGAGTGGGCAGAAAAGTGGCAAATAGAATTCAATCCGGAAAAGTGTGATGTAATGCATTTGGAGAGGGCAAACAAAGCTAAGGAATACTCAGTAAACAGGAGGGTATTGAGAGGGGTTGGTGAAGTGAGAGACCTTGGAGTGCATGTGCACAGATCCCTAAAGGTGGCAGGACAGGTGAATAAGGTGGTAAAGAAAGCACATGGAATGTTCCCTTAATTGGAGAAGGTATAGAATACAAAAACAGGGACGTAATGATGAAAACATATAAAACACTGGTTCGGCCACAGCTGGAATTTTGAGTAAAGTTCACATTACAGGAAGAACATAATTGCTCTGGAGAGAGTACAGAGGAGATTTACAAGAATACTGCCAGGGCTTGAAAACTGCAGCTATGAAGAAATATTGGATAGGCTAGGGTTGTTTTCCTTAGAATAGAGGAGGCTGAGGGGTGACCTAATTGAGGTGTATAACATTTTGAGGGGCCTAGAGAGGGTAGGTAGCAAAGACTTGTTTCCCCTAGCTGAGGGGTCAATTAACAGGGAGCATAGATTTAACGTGACTTGTAGAAGGATTAGAGGGGGTGTGAGCAAAAAGGTTTTCATCCAGAGGGTGCTGGGCACATGGAATTCGCTGCCTAAATCAGTGGTTAAGGCTGAAACGCACAACTCATTTCAAAGATACTTGGGCCAGGATCTTTAGGTCGGCGAGCAGGGGGTGGGGCCCATTTGCCAACGCATAGAATGATGTGGGATGATGTCGGGTGGAACTCCTGACGTCACCCCGCTTCATTTCAATTTTCAGGTCAGCGGGGGCACAGCCGAATCAGCTGTATGCACGCCGACCTGCCAACAGCCAATTTAAAAAGTAATTAGACTGGTTAATGGACCTGCCCATCCAACTTTAAGGTTGGTGGGCAGGCCGGGAGCCCTGGCAGGCTTCAGAAAAAGCATGAAACCTCATCTGTGGACGGGATGAGGTTTCGTGTAGGTATTAAAAAACTTAATATAAGTGATGGACAGCGTCATATGAGGGGACATATCAGGGAAATCTTATTTTTGTGCATTGACCATTTTTGAATTTGGCGCTGATCTTCCTGAGGCAGCACTTAGCCTCAGGGAGATGAGTGCGCTCTTTCGTGCTTTTGCATGAAACAGCATGCTCCTAGCTAAGGGAATCCCCCTCCCCCCGCCCGCCCGCACAGGGAGCGCATAGCGCTTCCTGGTGGATGTTACGCTGGTGGGCCTTAATTGGCCCGCCCATGTAAAATGGCAGTATGTCCCCAATTGGGGGTGCCGATCAAAGGCGCGCCCACACATGCCCACTCCTGAACTTCCGCCCTAACGGGAGGAAAATTCTTCCCTTGGATCTGCATCTGAAGTGCTGTAACCTGCAATACTATGGACCAGGCATTGGAAAGTGGGATTAAAATGAGCGGCTAGTTTACTTCTAATCTTTTTCTGGCTGGCACAGACTTGATGGGCTAAATGGCCTCTTTCTGCACCGCAACGTTTCTATGGTTCTAACATGTGTGGCACTACCACCATGCTAAATGGGATAGGTTTCGAATAGACCGAGCAGCTCAAGACTGGGCATCTATGAGGCGCCATGGGCCATCAGCCACAGCAGAGTTGTACTCAAACACAATCTGTAACCTCATGACCTGGCATCTCCCCCACTCTACCATTACCATCAAGCCAGGGATCAACCCTGCTTCAATGAAAAGTGCAGGAGGGCTTGCCAGGAGCAGCACCAGGCATACCTAAAACTGAGGTGTTAACCTGGTGAAGCTAGAACACAGGGCTACTTGCACGCCAAACAGCAAATGATAGACAGGGCTAAGCAATCCCACAATCAGCAGATCAGATCTAAGCTCTGCAGTCCTGCCACATCCAGGTGGTGGACAATTAAACAACTCATTGGAGGAGGAAACTTCACAAATATCCCCATCCTCGATGATGGAGGAGCCCAGCACATAAGTGCAAAAGAGAATACTGAAGCACTTGCAACAATCTTCAGCCAGAAGTCCTGAGTGGATGATCCATCTTGGCCTCCTCCGGAGGTCCCCAGCATCACAGATGCCGGTCTTCAGCTAATTCGACTTACTCCACGTGATATCAAGAAATGGCTGAAGGCACTGGATGCTGCAAAGGCTATGGGCCCTGAGAATATTCCAGCAATAGTACAGAAAACTGGTTCTCCAGAACAAGCCACGCCCTTAGCCAAGCTGTTCCAGTACAGCTACAACACTGTCATCTACCCGGCTATGTGGAAAATTGTCCAGGTATGTCCTGTACATGAAAAACAGGACAAATCCAACCTGGCCAATTACCGCCCCAGTCTACTTTCCATCATCAGTAAAGTGATGAAACAGTTCTATCAAACCGCATTTGCTTAGCAATAACCTGCTCACTGACATTCAGTTTGGGTTCTGTTAGGGCCACTCAGCTCCTGACCTCATTACAGCCTTGGTTCAAACATGGAGAAAAGAGCAGAACTCCCGAGGTGAGGTGAGAGTGAATGCCCTTGACACCAAGGCCGCATTTGACCGAGTGTGGCATCAAGGAGCCCTAGCAAAACTGGAGTCAATGGGAACCGGGGAGAAAACTTTCCACTGGTTGGAGTCATACCTAGCACAAAGGAATATGGTTGTGGTTGTTGGAGGTCAGTCATTTCAGTTCCAGGACATCACTGCAGGAGTTCCTCAGGGTAGTGTCCTAGGTCCAACCATCTTCAGCTGCTTCATCAATGACCTGCCTTCCATCGTAAGGTCAGAAGTAGGAATGTTCACTGATGAGTGAACAATGTTCAGCACCATTCACATTCAGATACTGAAGAAATCCATGTCCAAATGCAGCATGACCTCGACAGTATCCAGGCTTCGGTTGATAGATGGCAAGTAACATTCGTGCCACACAAGTGGCCATCTCTAACCAGAGAGAATATAACCATTGTCCCTTGACATTCAAGGCATTACCATCACTGAATCCCCCACTATCAACATCCTGGGGGGTTACCATTGACCAGAACCTGAACTAGAGTAGCCATATAAATAATGTAGCTCCAAGAACAGATCAGAGGCTAGGAATCCTGTGGCGAGTAACTCACCTCCTGACTCCCGAAAGCCTGTCCACCATCTACAAGACACAAGTCAGGAGCATGATGGAATACTCCCCACTTGCCTGGATGAGTGCAGCTCCAACAACACTCAAGAAGCTTGACATCATCCAGGACAAAGCAGCCTGCTTGATTGGCACCCCATTCACAAATATTCACTCCCTCCACCATCGACACTTAGTGGTGGCAGAGTATACCATCTACAAGATGCACTGCAGGAATTCATCAATGCTCTTTTGACAGCACCTTCCAAACCCACAACTACAACTATCTATAAGGACAAGGGTAGCTGATAGATGGGGAACACCATCACCTGGAAGTTCCCCTCTTCGCCACTCACCATCCGGACTTGGAAATATATTGCTGCTTCTTCACTGTGGCTGGATCAAAATCCTGGAACTCCCTCCCTACCAGCACACTTGATGTACTTACACCACAGGGACTGCAATGGTTCAAGATAGCAGCTCACCACCGCCTTCTCAAGGGCAATTAAGGATAGGCAATGTAGCGTAAACAGCGAAGCCCACACCCTGTTAAATTATTATTTTTTTAAAATTGTTAATGTTGAATCCAGTGTGTTGGTCCAACAGTGGTCTAAATGTGAGTACAATTCATTTATTGGCTTGATTGCCAGAATGACCCTAATTAATAAACATTAATGGATTGTCGGTCATGGTGAGCAAGAGCTCATACTTCTTTTTAAAGATAGGAGTAATATCTCAGATAACATGCAATATTTTATTCTGCTGTGAAGTGACAACAGCATGTGTAACTGGTCTGTTCCTTCATGTCTGTGACATCCCAAGATTAATTAAAGTCTAATTTCCAATTGAGAAAATCTGATTTCAGATGTCAAATACAATTATATTTTTGAAGCTGAGGAAACTTTTTACCAAATTGAAATATTTGGCTTCCTTTGCCTTTAGGAATGATCCTGTGATCTTGTGTTTTCACCAGGGTATCACACTTAAAGGGAGTGTAGGTCAGAGAATCATGACCACACATTCTAGGTCCTACTTTCTATCAGTACTTCCTGAACTGTGCTGGAATCAGTGATCACAGTTTATAGCTTTTCTTGTGCTTTGCTCTTAAAATGTCCTAGAAAAAATTGCATTTCTGACAATTGAAGTATGATAAACACATCACCAAAGTAAGAATATTACATTTGAAATGTATTATAAGTCTCATTTAGTGAAATATAATCAATTACCTCTTTAGTGTTTTCCAGGGTGCCTGACAATACAAATTCGAACCATTATCTGCGTCTTCATAGTAATCTTAACTTATTCTGTGGCCCAGGGATGTGTGGTAAGCAAATACCAGGCTATTTTAATTATATCAAATGCATGTCTGCAGTGAAAATGGCATGAACATAGAATGGGTTGGCTTTTGGCAATGAATGAATGCAAACCCTGTTCTTAACTGAACAACTTCCCAGTTTTCTGTTTTTGTCATTTTAGGCTTGGGTACACATAACTTTCTTGAAAATGGCTGTTCTTAGTACATTATTTAATTATCCATCAATGGGACTCCATCCCAAGGGTTCAAAAACCTTTCCCATGCAGATTGAGAAGGGCTTAGGTTCAATCCCTAGTCAGAATTAAGTTTGCTAAACTCAGTCGGGGCTTTGGTAAAGTTAGTTTCGGTGCCTTTAGATTAAAAAAAGAGAATATCAGGCAGCATTGCTACCCCTAGTAGCTACTCAATATTCTTATTGTTGAGTAGATGAGGGAGAAATGTTGGCCAGGATACCGGGAGAAAGTGTTCTTATTGTTGAGTAGATGAGGGAGAAATGTTGGCCAGGATACCGGGAGAAAGTGGAACTGCACCTGTATGTGATGACAGAATCAGGTTCCAGTGTAATATCCCCACAAATGTTTGAAGCTTTAGAATGTGTGCTGACAGACAAGGCTCATGCATGAATAATGGCCAGCGGGACGAAGTTCTTCAGGAGAGCCCATGCAAGCGGGATTGAAACACAACAACGAGTCAGTGGCTCCAGAATACTGAAATTCCATCTCCACTGGCAGAACGGTGGAGAAGTGGCCTCCCATTACACTCCGAGAAACTTACAGACCCTGGTGGTTGCTTTTGTGGCTTCTTCTCTTTGAGGCAGGGTGATTTCATCTAGGAGGACCCATAGATCAAGATCTCAGAAATTTCTTCTATCATCACTGTTCAAAGTTCACAAAAGACCAGCAACATCCAAGTGGATTGGAATGATATACAACATTCTGAACTCTACATGCTGTACCGTTAATCAGACTTTAATTTAATAACGATTCTAATATATTATTAACTTCCATGTTTTATAATTTTCCTTTTCCACGTGCTCAGTCTGTTTTTATTTGTTAATCACAGAACTTACATTTGAGGATTTCTTGTTTTTAAAGTTTCATAGTCTTCATAAAAAAGTGAACAAGGGGAGAAATGGGAGTAAAATTGTGGGAAAATAATTGTTATAGCATGAGAGCAGCAGTGTCCTTTGGATAAGGCATTACATTAAGGTGCTGCCTCCCTGTTCAGGTACCAAAGCAATATTTGAAGATGAGCTGTATTTGAAGAGAAGTCTCCTGACCAATATTTCTTCCTTAACCAGGAAAATAACATGATGAACTGGTCAGCTACAACACAGATGTTTGTGGGACACTGCAGGAACAAAATTATTGCAGTTTTCTTACATGATAACAGTTGCTAATTCAAAAAGTTCATTTTGTGAAGCAATTTGAAACAATATGGGAATGTGGAATTCAAATCACAAACAGATCAGCCATGATCTTATTGAACAGTGGTACAGGCTTAAAGGACCAAATGGCTAATTCTGCTCCTATTTTGTATGTTTGTATGTAATAAGATAAAGCATAGAGAAATGTAAATATTTATAGTTCTGGAGATATTTACAAAGGACCATCTATCTAGTCCTCAGTTTTATAATTCGTTAATTCATATAATAGTTACAGAATAAAAGGAGGCCATTCAATCCTTTGTATCCATAACAGCTCTCTATTAGAGCTACTCAGCTAGTCCCATTCTCCAGAGCCCTACATTTTTTTCTCTCTTCAGATAATTATTCAATTCCCTTTATAAAGTCCAGATTGAATCTGCCTCCACCACACCCACAGGTAATGCATTTCCAGATCCTAACCACTCATTGCATAAAAACATTTTTTATGTCCAATCACAATGACTTCTTACTGGGTTATGCTAATCCATTAATAGTGAAATTTTGGAATATTCAGCTTCATGCTTATTTTCTTTACTATAAAATTGCAAAACTTTAGAAAGTTTTTTATTCAACATATATATCATTAATGAAATACAAGAACAGCAAGTACAAGCCAGTAATTAGAAAGGAAATGTCTTCTAAAGTACAAAGATGTTCCATTGCTTTAAACATTTAATTTATTTGCAGATTATAATGTATTAAAACAAAGTAAACACAGTCAATTTTCATTGTGGTATTATAGCATAAGGTTTTATAAAGATTTTTAAAGGAAAACATGTCAATCCTTGTTACTGTGTTCTGCTTTACACAGGTTGGCTGCATGCCTTGGCTATGGACTACCAACTCGAGCAGCTCCATTGTTATTATTGCCGCCGATGGGCTTAATAAAACGATGGCTGAATTGCCCTGTGATGCAGCCCATTATGCTTTTCTTGCTTGTGTTGTTGGAACACTAAGTCTTGCGATATTCTTGCGCATATCTTCATTACCAAAAATGATCCTACTTTTCATTGTCACTATTTTGTATATAGTAGTTTTTGAGATTAGTGGATACAGAAGAGCAATGGGGTAAGCATTTAATTATTTAAATATATTATCAATTTAGTTGCATATTACATTTAAAGCTCTTGCCTGATGATATAATTATCTATATTATAAGTTAAAAATTAGTGTGGCTAAGTTAGATTTGCAATAGTGGTAATAAGATTAAGTTATGAATAATTATTAAAAAGACAGAAATGTTTTGCCTTGTACCACGTGTGCCCTAAAAATTATTGGGGCAAGTGAAAGGACCACATTATTAAAGTTTAAGAGAAAAAAAACACTTGTTGTTCACCAAAACCATGTTTATTTTTCACTATATAGAGAGCCCTCAGCTGTTTTGTGAAGTCACTCAGCCTTGTCTAAAAGTAGGCCTTATAACTTCACTAAGTGTAGTTTCCAGAATAATCCATAAAGCGGGTACAAAAATTTGTTTATTTTTCTTATACTTTGCAGATATGTATTTAGCAAAAGGAGTACGTTGATTTGTTCCAACCATAGATACTTAATTCATTATTTCTAAATACAGTGATTCTAGATTAATTTATTGCATGCATTATATTTCTTACTTTATGAATAGAAAATGGTTTTAATAAATGTGTTTTTTCTTCTGTTTATTTCTGAAGACGTGGCTCGTTTTATATAAGAGGATATGAATCCATTTTGGCAATCCTACTTTTCTCTTGTGCACTTGGACTTCACTCCAGACAACTGGACCTAAAGTTGCGTTTAGACTACCTCTGGGCAGCACAGGTAAGCTTTTAGTAAAACATTTACATGTTTTTGAACACAACCAAACACAAAATTGGAGATAGAAGTTAAACATATAAAGAGAAAAATCTTATGTGTAGGAAATGTGAAATAGAGAAAAAAAAACAAAATGTACAACTGAGTCAAAATCAAAAAGTAGCTCAAACAGAATATTTTGTTTAATGTTGCTTTGATGCGCCGTCCATCATCCCAAAATCAGTAATCCTTGAATGTTTTTCACACGTGTGTTTTATATTATTTTCATTATAATAATTTTACAGTCAGTCTGGGATTTGCAATTAGAATTTTCTGTTATATTTTTGGATAACCCATTAGGGATTAAAAATTTTCTTGAGGAAGGAATAGAACCATGGAACCTTAGAAAAAAGCCATTCAGTCTATTGTGTCTGTGCCGGCCAAAAAAGAGGAAAAAAGAAACTAGCCGCTCATTTTAATGCAGCTTTCCAGTACCTGGTCAATCGCCTTGCAGGTTACAGAGCCTTAGGTGTAGATCCAAGTACCTTTTAAATGAGTTGAGCATTTCAGCCTCAACCACCTGTTTAGGCAGTGAATTCCAGAAACCTACCACCTTCTGGTGTAAAATGTTTTTCCTCCTGTCCCCTCTAATCCTTCTTTCAATCACCTGAACTCTATGCCCTCTGGTAACTGACGCCTCAGCTGGGGGAAACAGATCCTTCCTGTCTACCCTATCTAGGCCCTTCATAATTTTGTACACCTCCGCATCCTCTGCTGAAAACAACCCTGCCCTATCCAATGGCCTAAATTCTCAGGATAGCGGGGGTACCGCAATCCGAGGACTCCCCGCCAGCTCCAGGACCCCCAATGCCATTTTACGCTGTAATGAGCATTGATTGGCATAAGTCGGGACTTCCGGCCTCACTCTCCTATCCCTCCAGGCACAGTGCTGCAGTGGCCGAAAGAGGCACTACAGAGAGCTGCCTGGAACTAAGTCCTGGGACCCAGAGGACAGGTAAGTGGCAGGGAGGATAGTTAACAAGGGGCGGGGGGGTCGGGGGGGAGGAGAAGGGGGTTGCAATGGGATAGGCCGGGGGCGGTGAAGGAGGGTTGGAAGCCACTGGACCCACAGGGAGAGTGCCCCCGGTCAGAAGGGGCCTTATGATGGAGGCATTCCCTTAATTTGCCAATTGTCCAGGATTTTAAGGGGTCCGTGCGACCTTCGGGTCGGCGCACAGGCCCAACGGACAGGTGGATAGGAGATTATTTAGAAAAATTTTTACAATGTTGGGATATGTGGACTCAGAGGGGTTTTTCATGTTTTACATGAAGTTATAATTGATGAAAGTGTTTAAAAGTTGCCTGTGTGATTGTTATTAGTTCTCATTGATGTCCAAGAGGTTTTTGTGTAATTTGAAACCAGTCTGCAGATAGCATTCTTTATTGGCCTTGCAGCTTTCCGGAGGCCTCCATTTAGCCTGGGGCTATGGGTTCTGACCTCTCCAGTGGAGGCAGCATCCCTGAGGAGGAAGGGAGAGATAGAATAATGAGGAGGCCAGGTGTGGACAATCAGCCTCCAGGGGAGGCACCTTTGGGAGGCCAGGCGCAGGCTCAAAGGGCGCAGGGCCAAGAGGTTGTCCAAAGTGCAAGGGGCCACAGAAGACACCACTATCCTGCTGCCAGGGTAAACAGGCGGCAAAGCAGCTACCTCAATATGTCTGAGGTGCAGTGCCGAAGGAGTCTCCGACTCTCAAGGGAGATAGTCAACTATATCTGTCAGATGATTGGCCCTGAGATCTCCCCTAACTGTGTGGGAGGACACCCCATGCCAGCGGCTCTGAAGCTCACAGTTGCCCTCCACTTCTCTGGCTCCTTCCAGGGCTCGGTGGGTGACCTTTGCAGTGTCTCCCAATCAGCTGTCCACACTTGTGTCAAGCAGGCTACAGACGCTCTGTTCAGACGGGTATTGACCTTCATCCACTTCCGTTGGGAACAGGCAAGTCAGGCACAGCGAGCCAGAGGATTTGCGGCCATTGCTGGCTTCCCCCGCATCCAGGGTGCAATAGACTGTACACATGTGGCCATCAAGGCGCTAGCAGGTGAAACCGGTGCCTTCATCAACAGGAAGGGCTTCCATTCCATGAACGTGCAGATAGTGTGTGATCACAGGATGCAGATTTTACAAGTCTGTGCAAGGTACCCAGGCAGCTCCCGCAACGCCTACATCCTAAGACACTCCCAGGTGCCAAGGGTCTTCAGTGCTCTGGCTCGGCTGGATGGTTGGCTGCTGGGTGACAAGGGCTATCCACTCAGATGGTGGCTCATATCGCCAGTCCTCCATCCAAGAACAGAAGCTGAGCAGTGATACAATAGGAGCCAGGGCACCACAAGGGCTGGCAGAGAGAGCCATTGGTCTTCTCAGGATGAGCTTCCGTTGCCTTGACCGCTCAGGGGCACACCCCTGTACCCCCCAGATCGCGTCTCTGTGATCGTGGTAGTCTGATGCGCCCTGCACAATCTTGCGCTGGAAAGGGGGGCTGCAGTTGACGATGAAGACCTTGATGCATTGGATGAGGCTGCACATGATGAATCCAGCAGTGCCTCAACGGATGAGGAAGCACAGGGCAATGATGAGGAGCACAACGACGACCTGCTATTACACCCAGGAGGCAGGGAAACCCGGGACAATTTAATCCAATTAACCTTTAGCTAGCTCCACACACATGGATCAGCAGGAACAGCATTGCCTGGCGCTTCCACACGTGGCACTTTAGGTGCTACATCTTCCACCTGTTCAGCTGCAAATAAGGCCTTCGGACAGAAACATCAATGTCCACTCAAACACTCATGATATGTCTGTGAAAAAGAAAAAAGGACCACAATGAAAAGACCCTCAGCCATGGTTACAAAGGTGGACTTTATTGTGTCCAAAATTAAAGCACACATGATTATTTCACAATGACACAAAAATGGGTCCCTATTCTAAGGCCAACACAAAATCACCAGTGACATACCCAGGGAGTGCCTAAGGTGCCTTATGCTTACGTTTGCGGGTGCCACGTCTAGGTGCCTCCCCATTGCCCGGAGTGGCTTGAGAGACAGCCTGCTAACTCTGCTATCCTATTGGCCTAGATGGCCTTGGCGGGCGTCCTCTGGCCCGTGGAGCCTGTGATGGCCCCACCTGGGAGGGAGTGGCCATTTCCTGAACTTGCACCTCCCCAGTTGTTGCATCCTCAACGGAAGAAATGTTGACTGGCAGAGGGGTGGAGGAGCTGCTACCCTCATCCGGAGCACCATGAGAGGAGCTCGTAGTGATGACAGGCAGCTGCTGCGCCAACGTGAGGTCCAAATCTACCTGCCTGCTCACCGCAGATACATTGGCTCCGAGCACCTATGCTTGGTGTCCACAACATCTCCCACAATGGAAAACACCACCTGTGGCCATTAGCGCTCTGAGGGCTTGCAGGTCAGAGCGTAACCCAATCGTATTTTGATCCATTCGGTTAAAGCCCCTCTCTATGAGATTCGCGAATCTCTCATTGAAGGAATCCTGATGCTCTGCCCTGAGGGCGGAATCTTCACTTGCACTCTGCCTAGACTCCTCCATGGCAGCGAGCAACTGAACCACTCCCTCATGCAACCCTGCCAGATGTAAACGCACTTTCTGCCGCCTTTCCTGCAGCTGCTGCAATGGGGACAACTCCAGAGGCACGTCATCAGTGCTGGACTCAGCATGTGCCTCGTCCCCTGCAGCTGTCTGGCTGCTGGAGCCATCGGCACTCTCTGCCCCTACCATCTCCTCCAGCGATCGTGATGTGCCCTCTCCACTGTGACCTGGGACACTAGCCAACAGTAAAGACCCCACCGAGGTGTATGTGTCTGTGCTGGTGCCTGACTGACTGAAATGATGTGCCGCAAGTTGCACATGTTGCCCCTCAGGTGTGGAGGGGGGGCTGCAGTATGGACGTGTGGGTCGCTCTGGTGGTGATGCTGAAATTAACAACAAGGACAGTGCATCAGTTAGCGTACAGTCAGTTCAACCTTTCATCCCTTTCCCCCCCAGCCTCATAAGTCGCTCACCCTTAAAGACCCGAAGGAGAAGAACATTAGTGGGGTAGAAATGAGTCAAGATGGGCCCAAACCATTAAACGTACATGCAGACAGGCTGGTCAGATGGCCTCAGGAATGCCACATGACATGTTATGAACCATAGGAGTGGGGAGAGTGCAGAGGTACCTGACCTGGATGCATTGTGGCCTGGATAGTTGTGCAGCTGAGGAAACATCTCAAACAGTTGTGACATTTTCCACCGAACACAGGAGATTGAGGGGTCACATTATTGATCTTCATTCTGTAAAGAGGAGCATAGACCGGGTGGGCAGAAAGCAACATTTCCCCTTGGCGCAGGGATGAGTAACGTGGTGACATTCATCTAAGTTGAGTGCCATGATGTTCACAGCTGAGGTGCTGAGGACCTTTCGGACAGAGTAATGTGGGGCTCACTGGCTGAATGGGTATAGGCCCAAGCCCCCTAGAATGGAATCAGTCTTTGGCTGGGCAGCAGCGATCCAACAGCATGTTAGACCACGGTGACAGTGGTCACAAATGAGATAAGGTGACTTTGGAAGGTGATGGAGACACGATTCCTCAAGGGGACGAGGGTCCCTTCTGTATGACCCACATGTCAGAATGTCTCAGTCTGTGAATGAGCAGTGTTGCAGCATTAACGATTGCAGCAACCATCAGTGGTTTGGATGGTGTGCAGACAGAGTGGATGTGACTATGGAACTCAAATGGGATAAGGTGACTTTGCCCGCTGGACCCCACCCTCCTGCCCCCGGCCGCCCTGGCCTCCTGACTCCTGCCCAGCTCCATGGCCTGCACCTCGAAGGGTGTGAGTTGCTGGAGGAGGGTGTGCCCACCTCCAGTCCTCTGGCACTCCAGGGCATTGTGTTGACTTTTTGCCTGCAAAACAGAGAAGGGGACTTATTGGGGCTGCTCGCTCATGTACTCTGCATGCGCACGCCGCACCCAACCACAGTGGCCCATCTGAGGCCTCCAGTGGCTCCTGTCCACACTACTGGTGATCAGTCCCCAGAAGATAGCGCGGCTGGTCCCAACCCCCTCCCCCAATGGTCCACTTCGACACCTTCGGCATCCATCACTTTGAATAGCACACGGGTCTTTGTGCCCATGGCAATGAGGAGCAAATAGGTGCGGTGCCGATGCCAGAAGATGGGACTTGCCCAAAAGACCTTGAGGCAACCCTTGGACCATCTCATTACCATCAATATGACATGTGTTGGAGTTCTGAGTATGTGTCGTGCGGCCTCCCCTGCAGGTTGCCCCCAGACTACTCAAATGTCACAGAAACCAGCATATGCTGTGGGGAAAGCCCTTCTTCTCCTTAACCACTAAGGCTGATGTAAGCATTGTCAGTACCCTTTTGCCCACCCAGCATGCAACAGATGTAGTAACGACAGCAATACATGGTTGGGCGGTGGGGGGTGGGGGGGGTAAAGGCTAAGGCTGCCTTCTGGGTCAAATGGCCAAGACAGACATGGTACTCACCCATCCGGAGAGCAGCAAATCATTCAATTGTTTTCTGCACTGTGTGCCAATGCACCAGACATCATCATGGGTGCTTACAGCCTCACCCACCTCCTTCCATGCCTGGCTGGTGACATGGGGGGCCCTCCTCCTCCCATCCTCAGGATACGGAATCTGACGCCGGTTTCCTACCTCTTCCAGGAGGACAGCAAGGCATGCATCTAAGAATCTGGGTGCACAGTGGCCCCCTGCTGCAGCCTGCCCTCCTCCTCCTCCATCTCCTCCTCCTCTGCTCTCTTTGGAGCATTTCTATCTCTCTGAGTGGCCATGGTGCATTGCCTTAAGCAGGCTGCCTGGCCGCTCTTTAAACAGGCTGTCGGCTCCCCATTGGAACCGGCTGTCTGAACACATCCGCCCTGGTGACTATTTTCCCATTCTCCACGGGAGTTGCAAAGTTGTAGTGCAGGCCTTAATTGGTCCTGTTTCGCCAGCGGCAATCGCCCGCCCGCTGCCGTTGAACATAAAATTCTGGCCCAAGCCATCAATATATACAACAAACAGCAAGGGCCCCAACACTGAGCTCCCTGGAAACCACTTTCCATTTGCAAATACATCCATCGACCATTACTGTTTATCTCGTGTCACTGAAACAATCTTGGATCCAACTTGCCACCTTCCCCTGTATCCCATGGGATCTCACTTTTCTGAGCAGTCTGCCATGTGGGACCTTGTCAAATACCTTACTGAAATCCATGTAGACAACATCCACTGCACTAACCTCATCAATCCTCCTTGTTACTTCCTCAAAAAATTCTGTTAAGTTAGTGAGACATGATCTTCCCCAAACAAAACCATGCTGACTATCCCCAAACAATCTGTGCCTTTCTGAGTGACAGTTTATCCTGTCTCTCAGAATTGTTTCCAATAATTTGCCCACCACCAAAGTCAGACTGACCAGCTATAATTTTCTGGCCTATCCCTCGCACCCTTTTTAAATATTGGTAGAACATTCACAGACCTGTATCTGGTGAGGATTGCAAAACGATTGCCCGAGCATCTGTTATTTCCTCCCTGGCTTCCCTTAACAGCCTCGGATTCAATCCTTTCGGTCCTGTTCAAGGATGCCAGTCCCTCCAGTACATCTTCTCTCACTATGCTTATTGTATCTAATATTTCACACTCCTCTTTAACTAGAATGTCTGCATCATCCCTTTCCTTATTAAAGACAGAGACAAAGTACTCATTGAGAACCCTGCCCACATCTTCAGCATTAACATATATGTTACCATGTACATATCTGATAGGCTCTACCTTTTCCTTAGATATTCTCTTGCTCTTAATGTACTGGTAAAACACCTTATTTTATCTGCCAATATTTTTTCATATCCGCTCTTTGCTTTCTTAGTTTCCTTTTTAACTTCACACCTGTACTTTCTATACTCCTCTAGGCTTTCTACAGTGTTAGTTTTTTTTAAAATGTCATAAACTTTTTTTTCTGCTTTATCTTACCTTGTATGCTTCTGGATAACCAGAGGGCTCTTGATTTGGCAGTACCACCTTTTTCTTTGTGGGGACTACCTACGCTGTGCCCATAGAATCTTGCTTTTGAATGCCTTCTACTTATTTGACTCAGTTTTCCCTTCTATTGCTGCTTCCAGTTCACTTTTGTCAGTTCACCTTCAGCTTTGTAAAATTTGTCTTCCTACAATTTGGAACTTTTATTCCTGTTCTATCTTTGACCTTTTCCATAATGATGCTAAATTAACTGTATTATGGTCACTATCTCCAAAATGGTCTCCAATTGTTACTTCATCCACTTGTCCTGCATCATTTCCTAAGACTAAATCTAGAATTGCGTCCCCTCTCATTGGGCTTGTTATGTGCTGGCTAAAAAGGTTCTCTTGAACGCAGTTCAAGAATTTTGCACCCTCTGTGCCCTTCACACTTTCGTATCCTGATTGATATTAGGGTAGTTGAAGTCTCTCACTATTACCGCCCTATTTTTCACTCAGAAATTTGCCTACATATTTGTTCTTCTATTTTCTTCCCTTCCATTCTTTGGGGGTCTATAGTACATTCCTAGCAGTGTGGCTGTTCCTTTTTTAAATTTCTGAGCTCAACTGTATGGCCTTATTTGATGCTTCATTTAGTATATCACCCCTCCTCACAGCTGTAATCAATTCTTTAACCAATAATGCCACACCCTCACCTTTCTTACCCTCCTCTATCCTGCCTGAAAACTCTATATCCAGGGATGTTGAGCTGCCTTTCTTACCCCTCTTTAAGCCAAGTTTCTATCATAGCGACAATACGTTGCCATGTGTCCATCTGTCCCTCAGCTCATCAGCTTTATTTGCTGTACTCCTTACATTTACATATACACCTTTTAACACTGCCAAATTCTTGTGCAAATAATTTGTGCTTTTCTGCCTTTCAGAGTCAATCACTAATTTTCTATCTCCCATTCCTTGCTCTGAATTTGCCATTCCCCTGCCAATCTAGTTTAAACCTCCTCCCTCAAATAGTTTGATATAAACCATGCCAATCCTAAATGTTTAATGAATTAAAAGATAAAAAAGGAATTGTTTTCTACATTTATGCATAAATCCCAATTATATACATAACGGGCCGAATTTTCAGCCCACCAGGCGGGCGGGCCTGACCCAATCTCCGGCAGGTGGGGAGCTGATCCCTGCTGGAGAAGCGGGCCCCACTGCCATTTTAAGTGGGTGGGCCAATTAAGACCCGCCAAGCTATGCGCATGTGCACAAAAGAGCGCACATCTCCCTGAGGCTAAGTGCTGCCTCAGGGAGATCGCTGAAAGTTGTTCAAACATTAAAAATAGAAAAATAAAAAAAACCTTAACATGTCCCCCTCATGTGACGATGTCACACGAGATGGGACATGTTAATAAATTTTACTAAAACTTTATTAAAGTTTTTTAAACCCTACATGAAACCTCATCCCGTCGGTGGGTGAGGTTTCGTGTTTTTTCAAAATCCCGCCGGGGCTCCTGGCCTGCCCGTCAACCTTAAGGTTGGATGGGCAAGGCCTTTAATTGTTTTAATTATCTTGTCAATGGCCTCAATTGGCCATTGACAGGTTGGCAAGCGCACAGCTGATTTTGCTGTGCCCCCACCTTTCTGAATATTTAAATGGGGCGGGATGACGTCGGGGGTTCCTCCCAACATCATCCCACGTCATTTTGCGGGTCAGTGAGCGGGCCCTGCCCCCTGCTCACCAATATCTTTAGGCTCTTAAATTGTAATTTTAAAGTAAGGAATTTAGTATTCTTTCAATAATCTATCTAATTCAATATTGCTTCCCCTGCTTCCACTGATGCATTAGGGAAACACTTTCCATGAGATGTATCTTTTGAGAATAATGGCTGAAACTGGCAGAAGTGATTTACTTTGGGGCCTGAAGACTGAAGAAAGTTTGACTAAGTTTCGCTAAATATCCCTTAGGGAAGGAAATCTGCCGCCCATACCTGGTCTGGCCTACATGTGACTCCAGGCCATGTGGTTGACTCTTAAATGCCCTCTGAATAAGGGCAATTAGGGATGAGCAATAAATGCTGGCATAGCCAGCGACACCCACATCCCATGAATGAATAAGACCACTTATTATTAGATATAGTAAAGATCTTTGGGACTGAGTCTTTTTCTTTAACTGGATGCTGCTGAACTTGCCTCTGATAGTTTGAGGCCGCGTGGCCAAAGGGATACATTTTACCTTACCCACACTAAGAGGCTCTGAGTGCTACTATGTTTTACTTTTTGCAACTTGAAAAGAAATTGGAATGCCTAGAAAGTACAGCACCGAAACAAGTCATTCTGCCCAACCAGTCTGAATTGACATTTACCATCCACATGACTAAATAGCTGTAATTGCAGTTATCAGCCCTGTTGTCTGTATGTCCTGGGACATTCTTCTAAAGTTTCCAGTATTGGGCATACGTCTCTGTCTCATTTTCCCCTTTGCTGCATTTTATTCAGTTATGTCTGCAGGTTAGCCTCATTAATACTTCAAGGTTCTTTCTACCTCTTCCCAATGTCTTGCTCCCTTCTTTGAGAGTCGATGCCTGACAGTTAGCTCAGTCTTTCTATACATTCAGTGCTTCACTGCTACTCTGCCAGCCTGCCTGCAATATTCCCTTCCAAACCTCAGGCTCCCAACCACTGACCCAGCAAAATTATCCAATTAAACATGAGTGTTGTAGTGCTGAAACAAATGGGGATAATTACGTTAGATGACCTTACCTTCTCTGGTGAGCTCAAGACTGCGGGTGATCAGTGAGTGAACATTCAGCCTCAATTAAGGAACGCTGGTGTAAATAGCATTGTGAATTTTTCAAGGTCATACTGTGTGAGTAAATAGATGAGGAACTTATGCATGGCTTGTAGCTTTTGTACAAATTCATGTTGTTGAAAAGAGGAAAAATGAATGCTGCAATAGCTTCAGATAGAGGAATTTTTACTTCTGGGATTTGGTTGCAAATTTGAGCTGCATAAATGACATAAAAGTCTTCATTCCCTTTGGGTGCAAAGGTGCAAAGTTTCAAGGTTTCAAAGCTTCTGGTATGCTTAAGTTCGCAGAATTGCATGCCCCTATCAATTACTGTTTGAAGGTCTCACTCAGAAATTTTAAGGATGGTAGGGTGGGGAGCAGAAATTCTGCTGCTGGTCTCTGAGGTTAATTTTAGTGTCAGTGTTGCACTGTGCTTCATCTGATATTGCATAAAGGAGGAATGATCATTTAAAAAATCATAAATAGAGAACATATGAGATACACAGTGGCAAACTGGGAAGTGTCAAGTTTACCACAGAAGAGACTGCACTGGTGAGTATTAATACTGTTGTTCAACAGAAAAAATGCTTCACAACTCCATAGCCTGTTACATAAAATAGGGGAAACACATCAGATAGTAGCTTTAATCATTTTAATTATAGGCACTATTGAGAGTGTTTTATATTGCCGGTTATATCACTTGAATTAATTCTCTATTTTCCCTCCCCATCTCCTGGGTTGGTAGGTGGCTAATGAAGTAACCATGGATGTCAGTGGTTCCTTTAGAATGTAATGACAGTCTTCATTCAGAGTAAAATTGAAATTAAGAAAACAAGACATTTATTTTTCGAAAGAGTATCATATGTAGTTTGACTAAAATTGGTTTCTAATCTGAGAGAGAAATAAAAAGCCTTAACTTGAAGCGGAGCACTAGAAGACAAACAAGAGCACATCTTAAAATGAAATCGAGTTACTTGACAGAATGTAAAAGAACTGCATGCACTTTCATTTTAATGAAATGTTATTCTGCACATTAAGCAGGTGTCTGAATACTATCTTCATCAAGATCTTTATTTTTCTGTTTTCATCTTGTGTTCTGAGCATTGAGTGGGAGTGAATATAATAGCATGGTGGCTGACTGAAGCTATAGGAAAGAAGCACGTATTAATGGTGCAAACGTAGCAAACCAGAGAGGAGGTTCTTTTTTGTAAACAGTAATCACCATTAAGCATTTACAGTATTTGGCATATTGAGGAAGGATGTACTAACTGCTAAAGGTATTGAAATGAATGTAAATAAATGATGCAGGGTATATGTACACTGTGGATAGAATTTTCCCCCCATTGGTCAAGGATGTGCGTGGAGGCGCAGACCAAATCGACGCCCCCGATTAGGTCTGCGCCAACATTTTAAGTGGGCGGGCCAATTAAGGCCTGCCCAGTGTGGCGCGCACCTAGAAGCGCTGTGTGCTCCCTGTGCAGGTGAGGGGGGTGGGTGTTCCCTGAATTGGGAGTGCGCTCATTTGTGCATGCGCGTGAAAGAGCGCACTCATCTCTCTAAGGCTAAGTGCTGCATCAGGGAGATCGACGCCAAATTTAAAAGTGGTACATGTAGAGAAATTAAATTTTCCTGACATGTCCCCTCATGTGACACTGTCACATGAGTTGGGACATGTCCATCACTTTTAAGTAAACTTTTATTCCATTTTTAAAAACCTACATGAGACCCCATCTGGATGGCATGAATTGCAACATGTTAGCGTGCAGTTCCAGCAAATAATTAGGTAGGCAAATTGAATGTTTGCCTTTATTGCAAGGGGGAAACGAGGTGACTACTCCAGTATAAAAATAGGAAAATCTTGCTACAATTCTTCATATAGTCACTTGCAGCACAGAACTTGAGTATTTTTGAAAAAAGAAACATGTTGTTGAAGCTTTCCATCTTGCACTCATCAGACAGGCACAGAAATACCAAATTTCAAAGGAAGCAACAATTTAAGCTGCATGAGAAAAAGGTGCTGATTGGTTGGCTAGTGGATTCTGGTTGAGGCATGGCCATGGAGAATGTACCAGGGAAAAGTTGTCCCCAGTGCCTTAGTTTAACTGAAAAAAGGCGTAATGCCTGGACAAATTAATTCTGTTTGCAGAGCACAGGGCTCTGCTTATGAATATATCCAGTGAGTGTAAGTGAGCCACATTGCGAGCACAATTGATGATGTTAAATTGGTTGTTCGTGTAGTTCTTAGCACGTTCTAGATTTTTCAGTAAGTGCTATTCAGACATGCAAATCTGCAAGCTTGACAAAGGGACTGGAGTAGTCATCCTCAACAAGCACGATAATATTGACAAAATGCATGCTGTTCTTAATGACGGTTCTAAAGTCCAAATTGGACCCACCGCTATGTATGACCACTCAAAAGCATGTTACAAAAATGTTTGTTAGACTTGTGCAAAAGTAATGAGCTGCCTAGTGTTGTATATGATAGGATTCGTGATTCACATGTGGGCTGCTTATGACACATGAAAGTTATATCCCTTTATGCTCCATCTTATCTGTGACTGGTTCTGTACAACAGGAATTGGCTAAATGATTGACTGAGTTGCTACAACCAGTTGTGAGTGAGTTTTCCAAATACACAGTGAAGGATTACTTCACTTTCACGAAGATTATACAAGATAATATGCATATCAATAAGAATGCCAGGTCCGTGTGCTTGTTCAACATTGTGAGCCTATTCACTAATGCACTGCTCAAGGAAGCCATAGACGTTTGTGCTGCATTGATTTATCATGGCAATCTAGATGTGCCACCATTGTCTGAATCTGTATTCATTGAACTTATAAACCTAGCAACTCATGGGGCAGAATTTTGCCCTTGGTGGGCGAGCGGGCCTCACCGGCTCGGCAGCGGGCAGGCAGCCGACCCCTGCAGCTGAAACGGGGTCCGCCGCCATTTTGAGTGGACGGGACAATTAAGGCCTGCCCAACAGTAAGCGCTATGTGCTTCCTGTGCAGTGGGGGAGGGAATCTCCAAATGTCAAAGTGCGCTCTTTCACGCACTGCTCCCTGAAGCAAAGTGCTGTCTCAGGGAATTTACTGACAGGTAAGAAAAGTCAAAAAGAGAAATATTAAAATTGTTAACATGTCCCCCTCATGTGACAATGTCACACGAGATGGGACATGTTAATAAGAAACACAAAGTTTATTAAATTTTTAAAAAACAGACATGAAACTTCATCCCGCCAGTGGATGAAGTTGCATGAATAATCTGGAGCCCGGTGGGGCTCCTGGCCTGACCGCCAGCCTTAAGCTTCAACATGGTTAACTAGCCTGTCAATGGCCTTAATTGGCCATTGACAGGATGGCGGGCAGACAGCTGATTTCGCTGTCCGGCCGCCTTCCTGAAGATTTAAATGGATAGGGATGACATCGGGGGTTCCTCCCAACATCATTCCACGTCATTTTCCCCTCGGCAAGCGGGCCCCGCTCCCAAATCACTGAGGGGAAAATCCTGGCCATGGAGTTCAGTTCAGCTTTAACTACATCATGTTTGTTCAAATGATGGTGTTGCCATTGGATCCCCTCTCGGCCCAGCTATCGCTAACATTTTCATCAGTTTCCCGGAGAAATTTGTTTTTGAAGGAATGACTTGAACCTCCTACACGTTGCATAATGAAGCTTGGCTGACAGCCCAGACATCCATTAGACTGTTGAAACAGCTGGTCCCCAGGGAAAACATTACTCGATTGACAGTTCTCGTTCATGATCTATGTTGTCAATTGCACAATGTTTATTTACACAAGATAAAGAAATTTCATGTCTTTGCAGTTGGTGCTGTTGATACTTTAAAGTGTCTGGATGATTGGCACCTTTTATTGGATTGAAGGTTTTTTAAAGTCGACAATTATGAATGAATTACTTTTACTAACAGCTTTTTTTTTAAAACACATCCTATTGTCTCTATGGACTTAATTGGTTTTGTACAGAGTGTATAGTGGGTGAATGGGCATAGAGGTGTCAAAGCTTGGCTTAGAGGATGAGGGACCATGGCGGGGTGGGTGGATGGTGGTGGCGTCTGAGTCTTTTTTTAATTCTTTCACAGGATGTGGAGTCCCTAGCATGGGGAACATTTGTTGCAAATTCCTAATTCCCTTGAACTGACCTTCACTAGGTCTTTTCAGAGAGTAATTAAGAGTCAACCACATTGCTGTGGGTCTGGAGTTACATGTGGGCTAGACCAGGTAAGGATGGCAGATTTCCTTCCCTATAGGGCATTAGTGAACCAATTGGGTTTTATAACAATTGGGTTTTTATAACAATTGGTGATAGACTTTACATGGTCACCATTACTGAGGCTAGCTTTAGCCATATTCCAGATTTATTAACTGAATTTAAATTCCACCAGTTGCTGTGGTGAGATTTGAACCCATGTTCCCAGAACATTAGCCTGGGTCTTTGAATTACTCGTCCAGCGACATTACCACCATGCCACTGTCTCTCGCAAAGTTGACATGAATGGGACATGGGAAGTTTGTGAGGCATGAGGGGGTGTGAAGGTTGAGGGAGAGAGAGCTGTTCTTTGTTTTGCTGTTATTATTCCGAAATCCCAGAGCACCAAGTGGGCCTTTTAAACATCCCAGCTCAGCACACAGCAGCCTCTGAGGCTGCCTCAAAACTCTTCCTGGGGTTAGTGGGCCTGACTCCTATTAGCACCCATGCCCCATCTCCCACCCCGGAATAAAAATCTCACCCTTTCTGGCACTTTATCCCGTGGCATGCGCGTCAGTAATTTCTCGTCTCCCACTGTTTCAAAGAGGGAACCCAGCCTATGCTGTCCTCACATTTCTGGATTCCAACCTAATCCAGCCAAGACAACTTAATGAAACTTGTCTCTTTAAGAAGTGTAAAAAAGCCCTGAACCAGTCTTGGCACATTTTTCTATTCAATGTCAGTCTACAACATTGAAGCACCCTGGGACACGATGACGTAGTGGTAATTTCATGGGAGCAGGCTAATGCTCTGGTGAGACAGGTTCACAATCCCATCAGAGCAGCTGGTGGAATTTGAATTCAATCATTAAGCTGGAATTAAAAACTAATCTCAGTAATGGTGACCATGAAACTATCATCAATTGTCATAAAAATCCATCTGGTTCACTAATGTCCTTTAGAGAAGGAAGTCTGGCCTTCACGTGCCTCCAGACCCACAGCAATGTGGTTGATGCCAAGGAAGCCTCTCAGTTGTATCAAATCACTACAAAGTCTAGCAGGAATGAAACCAGTCAGACTACCCAGCATCGAACTAGGCACCAGAAATGACAATGGCACGCCCACTACCAACCTTGCAAAGTTCCCCTTATTAACATCTAGGGCATGTGCCAAAATTGAATGAGCTATCCCACAGACTAGTCAAGCAACAGCCAGACATTGCCTGTAAGGTATGATTCCCTGAGTAAGACTATATTCCAGCCACCACCACCACTATGCCTGGGTATGTCCTGTTCCACCAGCAGGATAGAGATAGCGCTATAGTGTTGGGAGGGATTTGACCTTGGAGCCCTCAACATCGACTCTGGATCCCATGAAGTATCATGGCATCAAGTCAAACATGGGCAAAGAAACCTCCTGCTGGTTACCATCTATGAGTGCAACCCACCCCCTCTCCAGTTAGCTGATGAATCAGTGTTCCTCCATGTTGAACACACTTGGAAGAAGCATTGAGGTTGGTAAGGGCATAGAATCTAAACTGGGTGGGGGACTTCAGTGTCCATTACCAAGAGTCGCTTGTAGCACCACTACTGACCGAGCTGGTGCGTCCTAAAGGACATAACTGCTAGACTGGGGATGTACAGATGGTGAGGGAAGAACATACTTGACCTCATCCTCACCAAACCTCTGTTGCAGCTGCAGCCATCCATGCCACTATCAGTTGGAGTGATCACCACGCAGTCCTTGTGGAGACAAAGTCCCATCTTCACATTGAGGATCCCCTCCATCATGTGTGTGTCATGACCATCGTGCTAAATGGGATAGATTTTGAACAGAGCTCACAGCTCCAAACTGGGCATCCATGAGGTGCTGCTGGCCATCAGCAGTAGCAGAATTCTTTACAACCACAATCTGTAACCTCAAGGCCTGGTACATTCTCCCATCAAGCTGGGCAATCTACCCTGGTTCAGTGAAGAATGCAGGAGAGCATGCTAGAAGCAGCACCAGGCATACCTAAAAATTAGGTGTCAACATGGTGAAGCTACAACACAGGACTACTGGCGTGCCAAACAGCATAAGCAGCAAGCAATATACAGAGCTAAGCAATTCCACAACCAACAGATCAGAGCTAAGCTCGGCAATTCTGCCACTTCCAGTTGTGAATAATGGTGGACAGTGAAATTGGAGGAGGCGGCTCCACAAGTATCTCCATCCTCAATGATGGGGGAGCCCAGTACATTGTTGCAAAAGATAAGGCTGAAATATTTGCAACCATCTTCCGCCAGAAGTGCCAAGTGGATGATCCATCTCACCTCTTCCCCAAAATCACAGATGCCAGTCTTCAGCCAATTCGATTCATTCCATGTGATATCAAGAAATAGCTGAAGGCACTGGAGAGCGCAAAGGCTATGGGCCCTGACAATATTCCAGCAATCATACTGAAGACATGTGCTCCAAACTAGCCATGGTCTGAGCCAAGCTGTTCCAGTACAGCTACAACACTGGCATTTACCTGGTAATATGGAAAATTGCTAAGATATGTCCTGTACCCAAACAGCAGAACAAATTCAGTCCAACCAATTACCACCCATCAGTCTACTCTTGATCATCAGCAAAGTGATGGAAGGTTTTGTCAACAGTGCTATCAAGTGACACTTACTCAGCAATAACCTGCACGCTGATGCTAAGTTTAGGTTCCACCAGGGTGACCCATTACCTCATTGCAGCCTTGGTCCAAACATGGCAGAAGAGGTGAGGGGAGAGTGACTACCCTTGATTTCAAGGCAGTATTTGACCGAGTGTGGCATTAAGGGGTCCTAGCAGAATTGGAGTCAGTGGAAATAAAGGGGAAAACTCTCCACTGGTTGGAAACACAAACATACAAACATACGAAATAGGAGCAGGACTAGGCCACTCGGACCTTCGAGCCTGCTCCACCATTCAATAAGATCATGCCTGGTCTGATTTTAACCTCAACTCCACATTCCTGCCTACCCCCAAAAAGCTTTCACCCCCTTGCTTATCAAGAATCTATCTAATGCTGCTTTAAAATATCCAAAGATTCTGCCTCTACTGCCTTTTGAGAAAGAGAGATCCAAAGGCTCATAACCCTCTGGGAGAAAAAAATTCTCTTCATCCCTGTTTTAAATGGGCAACCCCTTATTTTTAAACAGTGACCCCTAGTTCTAGGTTCTCCCACAAGAGAAAACATTCTCTCCACATCCACCCTGTCAAGTTCCCTCAGGATCTAATATGTTTCAATCAAGTCGCCTCTTACTCTTCTAAACTCCAGCAGATACAAGCCTAGCCTGTCCTTTCCTCATAAGTCAACCTGCCCATTCCAGGTATTAGTCTAGTAAACCTTCTCTGAACTGCTTCCAACTGATTTACATCCTTCCTTAAATAAGGAAACCAATACTGTACACAGTATTGTGGTCTCTCTAGTGCCCTGTATAACTGAAGCATTACCTCCTTACTCTTGCATTCAATTCCCCTTGCAATAAATTATAACATTCTATTTGCTATAATAATTACTTGCTCTACCTGCATATTAACCTTCTGTGATTCATGCACCGGGACACTCAGTTTTCTCTGCATCTCAGAGTTCTGCAATATCTTACCATTTAGATAATAGGCTGTTTTATTCTCCCTGCCAAAATGCACAATTTCACATTTTCTCACGTTATACTCCATTTGCTAGATCTTTGCCCACTCACCTAATCTATCTTTTTCTTTTTGTAGCCTCCTATGTCCTCTTCACAATTCACTTTCCTACCTATCTTTGTGTCATCAGCAAATTTAGCAACCATATCTTTGGTCCCTTCATCCAAATCATTTATGTAAATTGTAAACAGCACTGGTCCCTGTGTGACACCACATGTTACATCTTGCCAACTGGAAAATGACCCATTTATGCCACTCTCTTTTTCCTGTTAGCTAGCCAATCTTCTGTACATGCCAATATATTAACCTCCACACCATAAGCTTTTTTTTCTCAATAACCTTTGATGTGGCACCTTATCAAATGCCTTCTGAAAATCTAAGTATAGTACATCAACGGGTTCCCCTTTACCCACAGCACATGTGACTCCCTCAAAGAACTGCAATAAACTGGTTATGCATGATTTCCCTTGTACAAAGCCATGTGGACTCTGCCTGATTACCACGAATTTATTTAAGTGGCTTGTTATAATATCTTTAATAATAGCTTCTCACATTTTCCCTATGATAGATGTTATGCTAACTGGCATGTGATTTCCTGATTTCTGTCTTCATCCCTTTTTGAATAAAGGAATTACATTACAATCTAATGGAACCTTCCCCGAACCTAGTGAATTTTGGAAAATTTAAATCAACGCATTAACTATCTCACTAGCCACTTCTTTTAAGACACTAGGATGAAATCCATCAGTACCAGGGGACTTGTCAGCCTGCAACTCCAACAATTTGCTCAGTTATGCTTCTCTCGTGATTGTAATTTTCTTGAGTTCCTGATTTACCCAATGCCTGATTTACGCATTTCACATCCGCTTCCGGCCTGCCAATGGCACATGCCCAACAAATGTAAAATTCAGGCCCAGGGCTAGTATAGCCTGCTCTCTGGTTGGTGCCAGTACATGCTGTTCTAAGAAACTATCCCAAAAACATTCGATGAATCTAGGCTCCCTTTGCCAGCCTGATTTTCCCTATCTATGTGCAGAATAAAATCTCCCATGATAATCGCCGTACCTTTCTGACAAGCTCCCATTATTTCTTCTTTGATACCTCATCCTGCCATATGATTACTGTTAGGGGGCTTTTACCCCACTCCTACAAGTGACTTCTTGCCTTTATCATTCCTCATCTCTACCCAAACCACTCCATATCCTGGTTTCCTGAACTTAGGTCATCCCTCTCTAATATGCTAATACCATCTTTAATTAACAGGGCCACCACTCCACCTTTTCCTAGCTTCCTGTCCTTCCTACATGCCACTTACCCTTCAATATTCAGGTCCCAATCTATGTCAACCTGCAGCCATGTCCCTGTGATGGCTATTAGATTGTACTTGTTTACCTTAATTTGCACTATCAGTTCATCGGTTTTGTTTCAAATGCAACGTGCATTTCGACACAGAGCCTTAAGTTTTGACCTTTTATTATTTTTGTAACCTCTGCCTTTATCAGCTGATTTACCCTAAGATTTGTAGTCTCTGTCCCTTCTTGTCATGGTCTGTTAATCATTTCCCACATTGATATTTTCCTTTCTTGCCTTGTCTCTACTCTTTGGTTTACCAAAATAGATCACTCGCCCACAATATATAGCTTAAAAACCTCTCTAATTCCCTAGTTATGCAACTCATAAGAACACCGGTCCCAGCACGGTCCAGTTGTAGACCATCCCAAAGATATGGTGCTAGTGCCCCATGAACCGGAACCCACTTCTCCCATTCCAGTCTTTGAGCCTTGCACTTGTCTCTCTAATCTTATTCGTCCTATGCCAATTTGTGTGTGGCTCAGGTAATAATCCAGAGATTATTACCTTTGAGGTTCTACTTCTTCATTTGGTACCTAGCTCCTTATACAGGGTATACAATCCATGTCCATAGTAGTAAGACCTGGACAACATTCAGGCTTGGGCTGACATGTGGGAGTAACTTTTGGGCTGCACATGTGCCAGGGAATGACCATCTCCAAAAAGAGATAATCCAACTATCACTCCTTGACATTCAATGACATTACCGTTGCTGCATCCCCCACTATCAACATCCTGGGGGTTACCATTGACCAAAAAATGAACTGGACCAGCCTACAAGGGCAAGTCAAAGGCTGAGAATTCTGCAGTGAGGAACTCACCTCCTGACTCCCCAAAGCCTGTCCGCTATCTACAAAACACAAGTCAGGAGTGTGATGGATTACTCTCCACTTACCTGGAGGATGAGTTCAACTGCAACAACACTCAAGAACCTCCACACCATCAAAGACAAAGCAGGCCGGTTGTTTGGCACCCCCTTCCACCACTTTCAACATTCACTCCCTCCATCAAGTGGCAGCTGTGTATACCATTTACAAGATGTACTACAAAAAACTTATCAAGGCTCCTTCAACAGCACCTTCCAAACCAGCGCCCTCTACCACCTAGAAGGACAAGGGCAGCAGATAGATGGGAACACCACCACTTGCAAGTTTTCCTCCAAGCCACTCACCATCTTGACTTGGAAATATATTACTGTTCCTTCACTGTTGCTGAGCCAAAAGCCTGGAACTCCATAACAGCCAATATACCACATGGACTGCAGCAGTTCAAGAAGGTGGCTCAACACCACCTTCTCAAGGGCAATTATGGATGGGCAGTAAATGCTGGCCTAGCCAGCGACCCCCACATCCCATGAAAGAATAAATAAATTGGTGGAGTTTCTGGTTTAGTTTATTTTCAGATAGACTCACGATATAAAGTAGCCTGTTCAGAAAATTCTGTTATATTGCTAGCTGGGCTGCACCTTAATATTTGCAGTGTGGTTTTGCTTTAGTTTTCATGCAAACTCTTGTGCTTTACAAGTTTTGGGAAATAGTATAATTGTAAATTAGACATTTCTTGGTTCAAAAACATTGTAGACTGTTCATCAATCAAAGGTGTTGTTTTAAATTCAGCACAGTCACCAATGAATCAGCATGTTCATTTAGAGAAGTTATAAGGGCAGAGGAATTGCACAATAAGTATATATCTGGAACACTAGTATGTTGTTTCCTATTACTCCCCTGAGTGTATTTAAAATCATCAGCGAACAATAGGAAAAAACATCTGATACATACACCCACACATACTTACAAGACAAAAAGCATTTAGTCAATAATGTAGTTCTTTTTTTCGTTCATGGGATGCAGGAGTCACTGGCTAGGCCAGTATTTGTTGCCCATTCCTAATTGCCCTTGTTCAAAGAGCATTTAAGAGCCAACCACATTGCTATGGGTCTGGAGTCACATGTAGGCCAGCAGATTTCCTTCCCTAAAGGGCATTAGTGAACCAAAGGAGTTTTTATGATAATGTTTTTGTGGTCGTTATTAGACTTTCAATTCCAGATTTTTTACTGAATTCAAATTTCATCACCTGCTATGGCGGGATTCAAACCTGGGTCCCCAGAGCATTACCCTTGGTCTCTAGAATACCTGTCCAGTAACAATACCACTATACAACCATCTCCCTTCCTTTTGGCTAATTCATTTTAATTCTGCAGATAAACATACTTATCCAAGAATTATTAAGCAAAAGCATAGGTACTAAGGAGCTGATGGTAATGTTAAAAGCAACAGCTGGCTGGAGAGCTCATCTAGAACAATTGGTGGGGGCTTCAGCAGGAATTAAGGAGAGCACCTAGGGAACAAGTGTGTTCAATAAGTGCATCTGCTGACAGACATTAGAATTGTTCTGCTTAAGTGAGCTGCTAGTAGATAAGAGGCTGCTGAGGACCATGTGAACCTGTGGGCAGAATCTTCTGCTCTTACCATTGGTGAGCTTGGAGGCAGAAAGGGCATATAATTAGGTGGGATGGTGACCGACCGGAATCCTGCTGCCTTCCTGCTTGCACCAGAAAGACATGGTTCTGGCCAGGAAGACATGGTCGGCCTTCCTGCACTAGCACTTATTGAGGCCACTATGTGGCCAATTAATGACCAGGTAAGAGCCTCATCCCACCACCGCTGGTATTAACCCAGCTGCAGGCAGGACAGCCACTATGTGGTGCACATGGCAGTTAAAACCGTGTGGCCAACTTGTCACTCAAGAGGTTTGGGGGCTTGGGACATCAGGACATCAGTGGGGTGGGGGGATGGGGGGTGATTGAGAGCCACTCCCCTGCCCTTGATGATGACCTCCCCGTACCTCTCTCCCTGCCGCTCCCGCTCAGCAAACACCACAAACCCTCCATCCCTGCCCCCACATTACTTAGCTATGGCCTGGGTTGCCCCCTTATCTGTTGCCTGTCCTCCTTTCAGCAGCAGGCAGCAGCCACAGCACCAC
Organism: Carcharodon carcharias; assembly: GCF_017639515.1. Lineage (NCBI taxonomy): Eukaryota > Metazoa > Chordata > Chondrichthyes > Lamniformes > Lamnidae > Carcharodon > Carcharodon carcharias. The sequence continues at coordinate 91,371,905 of NC_054469.1, forward strand.
CACCACCAACCACCACCACCCCCAACCACCCCCCACCCACCCCCCACCCCCACCCACCCAGTGACACTACTGAGCACAAGAGCTGACAGCAAACCTCCGTCCCTGGGGTTATGATTCTTGCGGAAGGCCGGTTGCTGGCCCCACCACTGCCTGATTGGCTGTGGCTCAGTGGGCCTTTCCGAAAGAGGCAGTAAAGGTCCCTCACCAACTCTTCAGCCAGCAGGCAAGACCCCCGACGTCTCAGCAAGGTTCAACCCTAAATGAAATGTTTGACTCTTCCGTGCATGCCAGTGTTGCAGTTTAAAGCCATAGTAACAAGGGAAGCCATCCATTCTGAACTATTCAAGATGTAGAATACACTTTAAGCTTGCTGCATGATAACAGCTACCAGAGGTACAAATATCCTCAGGCTTTTGCTCCAGTCTTAAGTACCAGAATTTACCTGCTGGATACATCTGTCACTGACTCCATTGGAGTATTCAGGGGCAGTTAGAAGATCAGCATTGGGAGATTCACTGAGCACAAAAACAAAGACAAAGCTGGAACCAGCTCACAAGTGGGTGAGCTTGCATCCTAGCACTGCTGTAAAAAGCACAGCTGAAGGCGTACTGAACCTCGCTCTTTGCAGCAGCATGTTCCTACTGCATTGGACTGCCTGCACTCCATGTTGTACCACATAAAGTCTTCTTCTTCAGTTCTCTGCTCAAAGGTAGGTCCAGTACACAGTGCCACAAACTCCACCACAGGTGGCGCAAGGAGGTAGGTCCCAGGTCTGCCTGAGTTGGAATGGGTATTGAATCCTGTGCTGTTGGTACAAACCTAATCCATACCGGCCATCCGGCTCCCCAAGGAGTCCCAGGCTGCCGTGGCAACATGCACTTTTACATGCATGTTGTAGCCTGGAGCTATGGATAGTGATGGTAGAGGCTCCAATTTCTTTCCACCACATGGCTGAGCAGGAATTTCTCCTGCTCTTCCCAGAGCTTCTGGCTTCAAGGCAGAGATGCTACCCACTGAGCCACAAGACCTCCAACCACATGGAGTACCACCTATAATTGTGTGGGGTCCACTTGTTTGGCAATGAATCACAGCAGTCAGTATGGGATGTGTAATCACTGCGCACTGCAGCCAATCCCTCACCTCAGGGCTTTTGGTGTCACCTTTGATGGTAGCTCAGTTGGCTGCCATTACAGCAGTGTTCTGCCATTTCCTCCAACTTGCTAATCATCTAGGAAGCACAAATAAGAGTTACCAAACTGTCACAACTCTCCTACACTTTATTCTCACTCAGAATAATAGGAGTGCTAAGGCGCAGGCCCCTGTAAATGGTAAGGGTGTCAGGAGAGAGGCACATGCTGTCTCCTTACAGCATGACAGCAAGTCTTCCCCCTCTGCCGATGCTCATGTTGGTGCCAGGAACCCAGCTTTGCCAGACTACCCTGAGATGCTGCAGGTTGCAGCCAGAACCCGTTCGACATGAACTTCTCATGGTCGGCTGCTGTGGCCATCCCAAGGCCCTGTTTTGGATGCATAGTAGTCTTTTACCTCCCGTGTTGCAATAACTGGAATAGCACCCATAGGAGCAAAGAACCACATAAGGAAAGACAAAAGGTATAAGGTTGCAGTTAACTTCTGTATTTGTTTGACAGAAATGACAGCTTGAGACCAAATTTTTTGCTGTGTTGTTTCCTGTTCCTTTTCATTGTTTGCTCACAATGTCATGTGATGCGATAGACAAACCTCGGCTAGTGTTCAAGTTGAGGTCATTTTAGAGCGAAAGGGCTAAATCTGATAGTAAAGAAACTGTTGGTGAAACCAGATAGGGATGATTTAATCAAAATGTCCCTTGATTATCTGTTGACGTACAGTTCTGGAGCCTCTCAGGATTAGAGCTCCTTGCTCCTCTTTGACATTTTACTCTTCTTCCTGATCCTCTCTATTTTTCCATACAAAAATTCAGGAACACAGTTACTTTCAGAGATATAGGCAATGAACTATGTGACCTGGTGCTGGACTCTAGTTAGTGTTGACATTGTTCCGGTGATGTGGAGTTGCCAGACACACTGATCCTCCTTTAACTAGAGGTACGACATTCTTATCTTGTACAATCATGAGGTAAAGCTGCCTGTGACCTCCACTCCTTCACCCTCTTCTCTCTGTGGGTGTCTCCACTCATGCTTGCTGCTCCACTTTCTCCCAGACCTTTAACCTCTAGTCTCAAGCCTGGCAATTGACTGATGCTCCTAGATTTTTCTATGGACTACTTTTGCTAATCCTTTCACCCAGATGAGGCAGCCACAGCCATTGAATTACTCACCTGTTCCTGCCAGGTGATGTACCGCTTAACTTGCCAGTGTCTTCCTCTTAACAAGATCTTGGTAGAAGTTAGAGCTCAATCTCTTTGATCATCAAAGCAAGACATACCTCGTTGCTGTAGATTATTACTCTAGATAGCTGGAAGTAGTCAGACTGCACACCACTATAGCCAAGTCCGTGATCAGGGTGCTGCAGACCATCTTCTATATCCATGGCTTCCCCGATGAAATCATCTCAGATAATGGTCCACAGTTTGCTAATGACCTGAAATTCTGGAAATTCACTGCCTGACTTTAGGATTACTCATATTGCCAGCTCCCCTCTTCATCCTCAAATCAATGGGGAGGCTGAGTGAGCGTTCAGGACCAGCAAGACCTCAGATGTTTCAGAATCCGGACTTGCATTTAGCCTTGTTGTATTTTCAAGGCATACCTCTAGCTAACGGATTCCCTCTAGCCGAATTGCTCATGGGCTGATGCTTAATGAAACATTTTCCTCTACAGCCTAGGAACCTCCAACCAATTCCAACCCTACTGTCCACAAGAGGGTGAGAGAGAGGGAGTAGAACCTCTGTGGCCCAACACAGGGCCAAAACTCTACCACCATCAACTCCAGGAGAGCTTAGATCTGTAATCGCAAGGCAGAAGATGTTGTCCTTACCAGAATGGAGCACCCATCCTCATTCTTGGCCCAGACACCGCCTGGTACATTCTGTTGCAACAGGAGAGACTTCATTGCACTGGTACCTACTAGACAATAAGTCTTTGATTACCACACAATGTGGGATGAAGACCCTTAGAATACTCCAAGTGCCTTGAGAGCTGCTGGCCCCACCCCATGATCCACTTTCAGACCACTGGCTCCATGGGGCAGTCACCACAATGTGGTCCAGAAGAGTGGTAATGCAATAGAGGTCCCAGAGCCAATGTAATGTCAATAGTTTAAAGTAAATGTGAAGCAAATAGTTTTGACATAGTTGACATTTATTTAAAAAGTAGCTAGTATACTTGGGGTGAGGTGTAGTGTAATGGGTTAATAGTATATATGTGCTAATGAGTGTTGTAGACTGTGATTTGTATGTAACATCAGCAGTCATGTCCCAGGGACTCTGTATAATAGACAGGCAGATTCAACTACCCAGTAACCCACTTTGTATCTATTGTACATAGTGTAAATAAACTAGTTTTAAGTAAATACCTGAGTCTAGCTACAGTCCCTCTACACAAAATACAAGGCCTAACATGTCCATCAAAAAGGGTGGAAAGTTAAAGTGGTAAAAATCTGAAACCGGACCCCAACCCACTTCAAGCCTGCCCACTCCCAGTTTTAACAGAGGTGGGATGGAAGCAGATGGGAACTTATTCCCAGGCGAGTAGGCTGGAAATTTAAATATTTTCATGAAACTGTGTGTCTCACATTTATCCACCATTTCAAATTTAACTCTGGCTGACCAGGTTTCCAGGGCCTCGGGAAACCTGCCAGCTAAATGGAGGTGAACGTGGTGCAAAGACTCTCCAAAAACCCATCAGCTGGCCAACAATAAGTACACATGCAGGTACTCTTGCTGAAAAGTGAAATGATAGGACCCCTCAGAGTTATATCTTCTTTTCCACTTACCTGCTGGATCCAGTGTACTTGCTTTGATTAAACTGCCATGTTCAGACAACTTTACCATGGAACTCTCCTCTGTTCTCCCTCTGATTCATCCAAAACTCCTCCCTCCCTAACTCCCAATATTCCAATCACTCAGGCTTATCCCCAGCCCCCCGATAGAGATTGGAACCTATCCCTGGATCAGAGCCCTCCCCACCTCTCTAGATCAGAAGATTAGACCTACCCCTGAACAAGGAGTGGAGACCCTCCCCAGGATCAGAACCCTAACCCCACCCTTGCCCCTGATTATAATCGACCTATGCCCCCACCCCAGCTTCAGAATCAAACCCTTCCCACTCCCAGCATCAGGGATCAGTCCTGCACCCTCTTCTCCCGTATTCCCCACCTAAAAATTCCACAGCATGTGAGGAAAACCCAACTTTCAGATTTCCCACATGCGACTAAACTATCCTGCTCCCAGTGGGTCAAAAAGTTAAAATTTTGCCCTGTAAGTCAGAACAGAAAAATGGGAGGTAAAATGTTATTGATAGACGCTTTTGAAGCTTACATCCAAATAAAAGATTATCTTTAGCATTACTTCTTAATTTTACTGATGCTAAATTTAGTGCAATGTTTTAATTGTACTAAGAATAAAAATGGTATTTTCAATCTTCAGTCATCTCTATCGATCTTACCGGGGGAGGAATTCCTGAGGAAAAAATCATACACCCATTCTTTGTAAAAACAGTTTATGCGTTTGTTACATAAGCAAAATACTATGGAAGCTAGAGATCTGAATTAAAAAACAAATTTTGGAAAAACTCAGCAGGTCTTGCAGCAACTGTGGAGAGAGAAACAGAGTTAATAGCCGGGGTTTTCCATGCCCACCAGTGTTGGGTACGTTCATTGCATAAGTGGACAAATGGCGAGAAGGCCAAATATCGGCTTCACAACGTCGTGAAATCAGTTTGCGACTGCCAACTCTGCCTGCCGATCCCACGTTCCCCGCCATCAGACATCTCATCACACCACCCCCCCCCGCACCGGATTGTCCGCCCACAAGCCGACATGTTTCACAACAGCATACATAAAGTGTGCACTTGGCAGGTGCACTTCACTCAGGACTTCAAGGTTTGTTTGCCTACCTTGCTTCGGTCAGCACTCGCAGTCATCAGCACCAGGCTTCACAGACAGCACCGCATCACTTTTAGGGGCGCCAACAGCAGGTCTCTCCCTACCAGATCAGCTATATGTGGGTGGCTTTTCAATGGCTACAAGGCAAGGTCTTTCATGGGGAAGGGGGAGAAGTGGCCTCAGGCAAGGGAAGAGGCTGAAGGACGAGAGCTGTACTGGGGAAGGAGGATATCCCAGGCTGTGTATGGTGCACATGTTGATCTGTGCAAGTGGCCTCAAGATGGTGAGGGCTGAGGAAGCAGTCTCCAGAGTAGATGAGGTCAGATGGACATGTGAGGGTATGTGTGTCAGAATGGGTGGTGATGTCCCTTGAGCTGGCAGTGAGTGAGATGCCAGTAAATGTATGATGGCCTTGTGAGTGTGTGAGTTCAGGGTGATGAGATGGTTGCCTTACCCTGGCTGCATGGATGAGATCATTCATCTTCTATGTGCATTGGATGGCCAACCTCTTCTCTGCAACATTGGCACTGATCACCTATGCCATCGCCTACCAAGCTGGAGTGGTTATGTAGCTACCCTTGCTGTGGCCAGAGTGGGGGTAGAGGACATCACAGCGGGCCTCTACAGTGTCCAAAAGGCACTCGAGGACTGCAGTCTTCTTGCCTTTCAGGGCCATGTCTTCTTTGCTGCAGTCCTGGACTGGAAGCACTGAGCGCAGCTGTACTTTAAGTGTGGTGCCTGTCGTGATGAAACAGTGAAGTGATGGCATGGTGGGCGAATGAGAGCCTGCTCATCATGGAAATGGTGCGCTTACCGGAAATGCATAAGTAATGCAGCAGGTTTGGGATGATACGGCGTGAAAACCACTACCGCTCTTAGTGCAAATCTGGGACGATTTTACTCAAGTGTTCTGTATCCAAAATGACTCTTTGTCGGAACTCCAATTGTGTAATGCCTCCCCACTTCTGTAAGTTGAAGTAATACTGTTTTTTAATCTTTCAAAAGATAGTTGATGTTATCACTAATCAATCAGAATTGACTACAACATATATGGTTCGTATGTTGAGTTTAATTAATACGGTTGATATGTTAAGTTTAATCAGAGTTTAAGATGGAATATAACAAAGTAGTTATACAGTAAATACCTTTAACTGTGGTAAGTAGCAGTTAACGGTCCAGGTTGGGCAGAACGGCTGACATGCGTTAACAGCTCTTTTTTTTTCTTCTTTCTTGCCGCCTTTCTTTTTTTCCTGGCGCCACACATCTTTTGCATGAATCTACCCTCAGGAGTTTCTCTCAGTCGCCAACTGCACTGAGGCCTCCCAAATTCCTTTACTTGATACCCTCTTTCAGGAGTGGATACCTAGATGGGCTATTGACAAGGCCTTATTGCCCTATAAAGATTTATTTTATGCCCTATAAAGATTTATTTTATTACAACATGTTGGGGTCCTTGTACAAATCTTTAGTTGAAAAGCCGGCCTTTAATGTCATTCAGCTACCGTTGGCTTCTTGAGTCTTTGCCGCACCTTTGGGCATTGATTGATCACTCTTACCTCATCCTTTCCTTATCATATCTCAAGCTGTTCTCCCTGACGAGTTCCATCATCTCCAGTAACATTTCACCTCTGACATGAAACCAACTCCCAAAAGTTTAAATTTTTGCATCTATTCTGCTGTCAGTTCTGTAAGGCTGTTCATAAGACTTGTTAACAAGCTGTTTGTGAAGTAATGTTCTGATGAAGAATGGACTCGAAATGTTAACTGTATTCCTCTCCACAGATGCAGTCAGACCAGCTAAGTTTTCCAGCTATTTTTGTTTTTGTTTCAGATTTCCAGCATCCGCAGCATTTTGCTTTTATCTTATGTTTGTAATGGCCATTCAGTTCAGCTGTTCTTATTCCTTATCAAACTTTTAGACCACGGAGTGATTCACCAAAGTAACTTCTATTCCACTTCACACACTAATTAATTTATGTTCCAGCAGTCATGATTCAGCAAGGATGAGTGCAAAACCTAACATAGTTTTGTAATATGGCTATTTATTTTAAGTGTCTGCCAGTTGCTCTCCTACTGCAGAGGCTTTGTCTGATCATAGGCCCCTTCTCAGGCTAGGTACAGCATTAACTTATTTATTTCCCTATTTCAAGCTGATTATATAACATATATTCTAAGCATTTTTCTAATTTCTAACAGTTTATGATTTTTTTATACATGTGCAGAGGAGGAATCTCCTCCCCTCCTTCAATAAGTTGATGTAATGCCAAATAATACTTTGACTCTTTTTAGTAGTCAGTTTGACATCAGCACTTTTGAGGAAACTGGACATTTGGCAAGAGAAAAAATAAGCATTCAAATGTCCTGTCCAACGAAACAGGATATAAATTAATGTACATCTTTAAAAAAAAAAGCAAAGAATCAGGTTTTTGTGACAAAGACCTCAGTTGTGGATGGGTTTTCAAAAAAAATAAGGCCTTATCCTTAGCACTGAGGAAATTCATGGAACCAGCACAAAGAAAGCTCTTAAATCTATTTTTGACATCTTGTCCTTTACATAGAAAAAACACAAGCCTACACACAGCATAGCTTATAGGGAAGTGAAAAAAAACCCTTTCCACTTACATTGCAGGTGCTTTTGCTTTACTATCAAGTTCAATGATTCAACAGCATTGGCAGAAATGGCACTCCGTACCCTAGGACACTTTATCCACTGACTTGGTGCTTAATAAATTTACTGATGCAATATAGGGCAGAATCTTCTGATAGTCTTTTCTCAAAGATCATTTCTGGCCCCAACCCCTCACAGGTCTGCAGTGCAGCCTCTAGCCCAACCTTCCGGGAATCAGCCTCCTAATTGTCTGCCTTAGCAGTCCAGTTAAGGATTATGGTCCTGTTCCTGAGGCTGCAGGCCAAATCAGAGTGCCCGCAGGCGGGGATGGCCAGAAGCCCAACTGAGAGAGGCAAGCTGCACTCAGGCAGAAAGTCGAGCACGAGGACACCACAAAATGGAGGCACCCTTGGAAGCGTGGATACAATTCCCAAAATAAAGATGCCCAAAGCCAGTAAAGCCTTTGGAATGGAGGGGAAGCCACTTTTGGCTGTGGGTGTGGCCTTTTATATCTGGAGCCCCGTCATTGGGGCATGGAGCCTCTGGCTCCCCGGCCTGTCACTAGAAGACAGTCCCCACAGAGCTGCCGGGCTCCACACACAGAGGGAGCCTGCTCTAATGCCAGCAAGGTTCTGTAGCGTTCTTTCCTTCCACCCCATCAGGCTGCTATAAGGTGGGAGACTGCAAAGGGTATCTCAATATGGAGATACCCTCTGAAGACTTGAATAGTTCAAAGTATTCTGGTCACAGGGCATCATTGGAAAACCTCCACAGGATGGACTGTGGCTTTGGTTGTGGCTCTTTGCTTTGCGGGATGCACCTCTGCACCACCACCACCACACCACCCCCCCCACCCCAGCCTCCAAACCCCCAGCTTGCCGCCGGGAGGATGTCACTGATTGAAATACAAGCTCCAGCCACTTCAGGATTAGAGGGTGGGGAGAGGGAGGGGTATGTCCACCATTTTTAAAAGTCATACAGCATGTGGTGAATGCCCTCAATTGGCACTTCAGTTGGTCTAATTGGTTACCCACTGCTGGCAGGTGAGTCGTCATCGTCACCCCCCAGAAGCGGCCTCCCTGCAAATAGCCTGGAGGCGGCACCCATAACAGACCTGCACATCGACCAGAAATGCATAACTACCAGCAAGCCCCCCTCCAAATCCATTTCCCCCTCAGAATGAAAATTCAGCCCACTTTGTTTATGGTGTTAATTAGAGAGGGGACAGTGGGTCAATCAAAATTCCAAAATGCCTAATCACCTTGTCATTCATCCTTGACCAGACGCTTTCCTGATCATCATGTTAACATTCCTAGCAGCTTGAGAACCATACAGAGTATGTTGCAATTTGGCCCGTTCTCTCTCTGCTCATGCCCTTATGAAAATGAGATTTGAAACAGCCACCTTTATCAAAATGGAACAACTGTTCTCACCTGGAATTTTTTTTATTCATTCATGGGATGTGGGCATCTCTGGCTAGGCCAGTATTTATTGCCCATCCCTAATTGTCCTTGCAAAGGTGCTGGTGCCTTCTTGAACCACTGCAGTCCACGTGGTGTAGGTACACCCATTGTGCTGTTAGGGAGGGAGTTCCAGGATTTTGACCCAGCGACAGTGAAGTAACGGCAATATATTTCCAAGTCAGGATGACGAGTGGCTTGGACGCGTACTTCCAGGTTGTGGTGCTCGGATGTGACTGCTGCCTTTGTCCTCCCAGATGGTAGCAGTCGTGAGTTTGGAAGGTGTTGTCTGAGGAGGCTTGTTGAGTTCCTGCAGTGCATCTTTTAGATGATATACAATGCTGGTACTGTGCATCAGTGGTGGAGGGAATGTATGTTTGTGGATGGGGTGCCAATCATGTCAGTTTTGTTTGTAGCTTATTAGATTTTTTTTTCCATTTGTCTTTCCTTTATCTCCTGGAATTGGTGCTTCTTTTTGTCATATGGTTCCAGAGGTAGTAGCAGCCTTCAAAATATCTTGCTCATGTGACCATTCTTTATGTGCAAGACCAAACAGTGAGCACTAACAAGCTGAGAGCATAATTTTTGCTGATACGTCCATGGAACACTGGAGGATTGTTGCATTGGCAAAGATGCTACCTTTCAGATGACATATTCACAGAGGAATAATCTTCATTGGTAGAAGTAAAACTATTTGAAGAAGAGCAGGGACATTGTCCTGCTGTCCTGGCCAATGTTTATCCTCTTTCCAATACTATCAAACAGATTACCTGGTTATTTTGCTCATTATTTTTTGTGGCAACTTGATGTACTTTAATTAGTTGCCACATCTGCCTACATACCAACAGTGACTACATTTTAAAATGAGTTCATCATCTGTGAATCCCTTTGGGACGCCCTGAGATTATGAAAGATTCTTTATAAATGGCAGACATTATTGTTCTCACAGTAGAAGATACTAAAAGCATGCCAGAAATAGTAGGGAACCAAGGATCTAATGAGGGTGAGGGACGTAAAGTAATTAATAGTAAAGAAAAAGTATGGAAAAATTAATGAAAGCCAACAAATCGCCTGGAATTAACAGCCTACTCTCTAAGGTTCGGAAACATCCTAAGGTGTCTGCAGAGATAAGAGATACACTGGCTGTGATCTTCCAAAATTCCTTAGGTTACTGAATTGTCCTAATAAATTGGAAGGTAGCAAGTGTAGCAGCGCTTTTCAAGAAAGGAGAAAGAGAGAAAACAGTAAGCTGTAAGCCTCTTAGCATAATGTTGGTACCAGGGAAAATGTTAGAATCGATTTTTAAGGAGGTGTTAACAAGGCATTTTGAAAATCATGGGCAGAATTTTTCCGTCGGCGAGCTGGGGTTGGGGCCTGCTCACCGACACGAAAATGACGTGTGATGACGTTGGGGAACGCCGATGTCATCCTGTCCCATTTAAGTATCCAGGAAGGCGGACGGACAGCGAGATCAGCTGTCCACCCGCCGACCTGGCAATGGCCAGTGACCAAATGACAGGGTAGCTAAACCAATTAAAGGCCCTGCCTGTCCAACCTTAACACTGGTGGGCAGGAGCCCCAGCGGCTTCTGAAAAAGCGTGAAACCTCATCCACCGGCGGGATGAGGTTTCATGTCTGTTTTAAAAAAGTTTAATAAAGTTTTTGTGATATTTATTAACATGTCCCATCTCATGTGACAATACGGGGACATGTTAATAATGTTTTTATTTTTCTATTTTTAAAGTTCCAAACACTGTCAGCGCTCTCCCCGAGGCAGCGCTTAGTCTCAGGGAGATGTGTGCTTTTTTTTATTTTAAAAGGGCAGGTTAAATTATTTGACAGCTTGACAGTTCTACATGCTTTATCTGCCCTTCATGAGTATTTACATCTACTTAAAAAATTTTGTAACTCTCACACTGCAGGATAAGGCCCTCGCTTCATTGAAAATGGGGTCTGCTTGAACTCAGCACTGAGTTCAAATGGCTTTGCTGAGTTTTGGTTTCCCTCATGTGTGAGACATGTCCTGCCCCTGCTCCCGTACCAGTGAAAATAGAGTCTGTCGGAAATGGGGGTGGAATTCCAGATCTGGGTTCTCAGTTCCATTTTGGATACGCCGCAGAGTCTCCACTACTCCGTGAAAATCTAGGCCAAAGTGCCTGGAAAGGGATATAAATAGGTAAAATGAGTGAACAAGAAGGTGGCAGATGGACTGTGGCATGGAGAAATGTTAGACCATTCACTTTGGTAGGAAGAATAGGAAAACTGAATATTTTTTAAATAGTGAGAAACGATTAAATGCAGGTATTCAGAGGGATTTGGGAATCCTTGTGCAAGAAAGACATATGTAGATACAACAAGCAATGAGGAAGGTAAATGATATGTTGGCCTTTATAGCAAATGGTTTATTTTTTGAAGTTTAGAAGAGTGAGGTGGTCTCGCTGAAACATAAGTTTCTGAGAGGGCTTGACAGGGCAGATGCTGAGAGGCTGTCCCTTGGCTGGAGAGTTTCAAATTAGGGGCATAGTCTCAGAATAAAGGGATGGCCATTTTGGACTGAGATGAGGAGAATTTTTTTCATTGCGGGCTGTGAATCTTTGGAATTCTCTACCATAGAGGGCAGCGTATGCTCAGTTCTGTGCATGCTCAAGCCTGAGATCGATAGACCTTTAGACTCTAAGGAAATCAGGGATCAGGTGGAAAAGTGGAGTTGAGGTCAAGGACCAGCCATGATCTTGTTAAATGGCACAGCAGACTGCAGAAGCTCAATGGCCTACTCTTGTTCTTATTTCTTATGTTTTTAAATTCAAGTTATTTTGTCCTTGTTTGAATGCAGCAGTCATCACAACTGAGGCTCATTCTGTCCCCACCTGATTGTCAGGTGTCCCTCGATTCGAAGATGACGTCTACTCAGGGTCGCAAGTTTCTACCATGGGTCTTCATGTGACTGAATAGGCTGATTCTTGACCCACAGATCTTTGAGCACATGTGTTCTATGCACCCAAGTTTAAATCAGTACAATATATCATAAAAAGTAGCAATCCTAGAAATGACTTCTGGGCAACCCCGCTGTATACCTTTCTCCTGTTAAAAAGCAACCATTCACCACTATTCTCTATTTCCTTCCTTTAGCTAACTTTGTATCCATGCGGTCACTGCCAGGTTTATTCCATGAGCTTCAATTTTGCTGACAAGCCTATTATGTGGCACTCTATGAAACATCTTTTGAAAGTCCATGTACACTACATAAACCGCATTGCCTGCATCAGTCGCCCCGTTACTTCATCAAAAAACTCAACCAAGTTAGTTAAATACGATTTGCCTTTAACAATCCATGCTAGCTTTCCTTAAATAATCCACATTTATCCCACCAACTGTTAGCTTTGTCCTGGATGCTTGTTTTATAAGCTTCCCCACAACCCAGGTTAAACTGAAAGGTCTATAATTGCTGGACTCATCCATACACCCTTTTTTGAACAGGGGTATGACATTTGGAATTCTCCAGTCCTCTGACAACACAACCATTTCAAAAGAGAATTGAAAGATTATGGCATTCTGGGTGGATTCTCTTGAACATACCTCTGCTGCGAAGAAGCACACGGAAGTTGGAAGGTCACCATTGATGCTCACAGTGAATGATAGTTGAGGGGGTGGGAGAGGAAATTCTAGGATCTACTGGGAGAGGAAGAGGTATTGGGGGGGGCGGTGAGGTTGGGAGTGGTGTAATGAAGGTGTCGGGGGTGGGGGTGAATTTGGGGGAGCGGGGGAGTACGGGGAGGAGGGGGGTGACAGGGGAGAAGATGGCAACTGAGAAAGTAGGTGTTGGGGGGGGGGGGGGGTGGAAGGTGTAAGGGAAGGAGTTTGGAGGGGTAAGGAGTCCAGGGGGAGTAAAGAGTGTGGAGAGGGAAGGGAGTAAGGGTGGAGGAAAGAGTTGGGAAAGGGGAAAGCTGGAGGAAGAAGTGAGGGTGCCTGAGAGAGTCAGGAAGGGGGAAGGAGTGAGGCTGGAGGAAGAAGTGAGGCTGAAGGAAGCGGTTAGGCTGGAGAAAGGAGTCAGGAAGGGGGAAGGACTAAGAGTGGTGGAAGAAGTAAGGGTGTCTAAGAGAGCCAAGAAGGGGAAGGGACTAAGAGGGGAGAGTCCAGTGGGTGGGTGGGAGGACTAAGGTGGGGGAAAGGGTTCCGGGGGAAAGGGGTCAGGAGAGGGGAAGGGGTTCCAGACCGGGAAGGGGTCTGGAGGGAGGGATGTCCAGGTCAACATGTAGGGTAGGGGTCTGATGGGTCCATGACTGCCTCCTGGGGAGCGAACCGAGGATGGATGTGGTAAAAGGGAATGGTGTGAATGACCAAGGGAGAGTGAGGTAATAGAGTAGGAGGGTGAGGGTTCGATGGTAGAGGTGAAAGGGATGGTCAGGGTGGTTGGTAGGGTCTTGGAGGCAGACACAGACTCTTAGAGTGGGAAGGAGGAGGTCTGGGAGGTGAATGTAGATTCAGAAAGGAAGGGAATGTGCGAGTTCACCTGGACATCCCCAAAGGAAAAGGGTTGTGACTGCTAGGTCACAGAGGGGAGGTCGAAGGTGATACCGGGGCGTCAACTGTGAAGGAGAAAAGGAAATGGGTTACTGGGGCAGGGGGAAAGACTGGGGGGTGCACCAAAATCGGAATCCAGACCATGCTGTCCAAATCGAAAGTAAAACAACAGTCATGATGGGCAAGATCAGGTGATGCATGGGACTGTGATCATTGGGTGGATGGAGATGCAGGTCAGTTCAGATGGACAACTGAAAGTGAACCCCAGCAGGTAGCATTGAAAATGCTCAGGGCATTGAGATAAGTGTGATATGTGAAGGATCCAAGTGCATGGGAGAATTCTTGCACAAGGCTGAAAAAGGCCCTGCCACACACACTTGCCCCTCCAAAATCACTCATTGGCTGGTTGCTCCCTCTGCGGTGACAGAAGACAAAGTTGAGGGGCTCAGGCAAAGGGGCTCAGGGGGCAGAGGACAGCCTCTGAGATTCCTGAGTGGATGACCCAGGGGTGTCCAGCTCCTCCCTTCAGGTTCCTGGCTGTCCCAACCTGACTCGTTGAGGGGTATATGCACCTGAAGGGACGTTGCAGTGCCCCGTTTCCCACTTGTGTTGCCAGTGCAGGAGCTCACCCATGGCTACCACAATGAAGTGCAGGTTTGCGCGCACCTCCGTGTTCTGATGGACCAGGGTCTCCATGGCGTTCGCCATCCTCTCCATGGAGACCTCCATGCGCGCACATGTGGTCACCACTTCATCAGAGAGAAAGCGGATGCACTCCTCTGACTCGCATGCCACTCTGTTGAGGGCTTCCAACAGCTCTGCATGATGTTCCCCTGCCTTCTGTGACTCTCCAGGATGAGTTGGAAGGCCAATCCAGAGGCTTGTCATCTGACTCAGACCTCACAGATGCCTCTTCCCCAGCAGTCCTCCGAGTGCCTGGGAACTCACACGAACCTGCCTTCTGCTGCTGCGGACATGTGTCCGTGTGTTGACCACCAGATTGTGAACCTGAGCCTGCTCTAGATCTTGGGTCCACCAAGGCGTGTGTCTCTGAGTTGATAGAGGGTGTGAATAAGCTCTCTGATGGGTCTTCCAGGCTGTTTATTTCCAGCTCTTCAATGCAGGAGGTGTCCTCTTGGCTGGAGGTGAGGATGTGGGTGGAGCCGAAGAACTGGCTGGCTGAGGGTGTCAGTCGCTTGGCAGAACTCTTTATAAACCAAAGTAGAGATAATTAGTGCATGGCAGCAGAGTCAAAAGCAGGAAAGAATGCACTCATAGTTGTGTTGAAGGAGGGATGGTGTGATGCAGTATCCTTACCAGGGTGTTCGCTACCGACCTCACTGTCACCGCAGGCATAGTCCACATCCTCATCAATCAGCGCGATGGCACAATCCTCAAAGTGAGTGAACGGCTTAATGTGGGCTACTGCACCCCCAGCCTGGGATCTCTCCCTGCTGTTGTGAGCAGGTTTCTCCTGCATGAAAACAGAAGGAGAGAGTGTGAGCAGGACATATGACCCTGCATAGATTGTTTGTGTGGTGAGCAGGGAGATGGACAGGATGAGGATGTGAGCTCAAGAAGCTGCCATTGTGGCCAGCAGTTAAACATTGTTTTACCCACCCACTACCACACTTAGTGGGATGATTCCACCCATAGATGCATCTTATCTGGACCTGGTGATCTACTTTAAGTATAGCCAGCCTTTCTAATACCTCCTCTTTAACAATTTTTAAGCCCACCCAGCATCTCAACAAACTTCTTTTTACTGTGATTTCTTCCTTGTAAAGGCAGATGCAAAATTCTCATTTAGTACCTCAGCCATTATATTTTACATCTGCTGTGATGGGGTCTATCTCTAATCGGCAATGGTGCAGCAAAGCAATCATTTGTGACACCAGCAAACGGAATTAACTAGGGAGCACTACAAATACATCCTTATTGTGTGAAGTATGCAGGTTAATGCTATCCCTTTCTTAAGTTGCAGTTCATAAATCACCAACTTCAAGTCAGTCTTTGGAATTTACAGGCCGCTTTATTCCTTAAGTGGTGCCAGTTGTGTTCAGAATGATAGGGGTTCAATAAAAATTCAATGAGCCTCATTTAAAAATACACACAATAAAGCAGTTCCAATCAGATACCCTGGCATTTGGCTTTGAACAAAAGAAACAAACAAAGAGCCTTCCAAATCAGTCTGAGCAGTTATTAGCTTTTCTTTTCCTTTCCGGTTTCCATGGAGATTTTACTTGATGTTTCTCCCCAAATTGACCACGTACCATTTTTATGCTTTCTTATCCTTCTCAAATCCTTTGCCATCACAAGCACAGAAGATAAACTTAAGTTGTTCAACAAAAAATCTATTTCCAGCTAAGTTCCCCACTAAGGTACAGTTTGACTGCAGTTTCTTATCGTTCTAATATGGTAACATTGCTGCTAAAGTTGCATTCGCTCCTCTATTTTCCCATGGACCATGGAAAGGGTGCAGGAACAGAGAAGGCTTTTGAAAAAGGCATTTGGAATCATTGGGTTTGATAAATAGAGGTATAGCCAACAAAAGCAAGGAAATTATGCTAAACCTTTATAATTTGCTGGTCAGACCTCAGCTGTTCAATTTTGAACATCACACTTTAGAAAGGATGTCAATGCCTTAGAGAGGGTAAAGAAGTTATTTACCGGACGAGTGCCAGGTATTACAGACAGGGCAGAGATGGTAGGATGGTTCCTTTTTCCATCTCTCAGTTGACTACAACAAGATGTGTTTAAATAAAGAAGCGTTTTAACCCTTGAGTGCTGTAACTCTCAAGAATGGACACAGGACATGTTTTTTCATAAGTTTAAAAAAATGACTAAATGTTTATTTCTCAACATCTGATATGTATTTGCAATAGAACTCGCTCTCATACACACACACACGCAAGAAAAGGTGATTACAAAAGAGGTAGCATGCACTTAGGTTTATAAAAATTCCAAAAAAGTCACTATTGCACTTGAGTCTTTTGAGATGGAAGCTAGAAACATTGCAGGCCCAATGGTTTTCTTTTGGTTCACTGAGAAAATTGAAGTTGGACATTTCTGGCACGATATTCATATTGGCTTAGTACTTGCAACAGCTGGTTTCTGGCTTTGCCCCATTGAGTTGCAGTTGAGTCCTTGGAGTGAAGATCTGGCTTGGTTCTTCAATATGATAGGTTAATGGCTAGCCCCACTTTTAGACAAGGTTTTTCCTTTGCCGGGCAGCATCTCTTCCTCTGTGGTCTCCTTGCTTCCCAGACTGACTGAAAACTGAGGCTGATCTCAAAGATACATATTAATAAATATTTCTTATCATAAGCTGGTTTCTTCTGGGTGACCATATCATAATAAGGAAAATATCATAACATTAGTGTTCCCATTGTCCATGCAAATGGTCTTTGATGATATGAGCATTGGTACACAAGGAGGTTTGAATCTCAGCCATTTCCATCTCCTTGGCTTTTCCTTACACCCATTCTGTAGAACTTCATTCTGCAGCCATTAAGTCTGTTGGGTCATTGTCTATGAGTTTCTGTAGGTATTTGGACAATAGTGCTGTCAAATCCATGGGAGAGATCTGTTGCATTGTTAATTTCTTCACAATAGAATTTTCCAAAAGGTTTCTTACATTTTAATGTCCTGGTCAGATAAGCAGACTAACTTCCAGCCTTGGGCAATTTCATGTATATTTGGCAGACACCAAGGGAACTAAAGTCACCTGACCTCTTGACTCCACCTTGGTTCAAAACCAATTGTCCATCTTCCATTCTGTTTTTAAAGGTAAAGTTTCCATTTTTCCATGAAGCCTTAGATATAACTATGTGTGTGTGACACAAGGATCAAGGACTTCAGTTGTGTAGAGAGTCTGGAGAAGTTGGGGTTGTTCCTCTTAGAGTAGAGAAGGTTAAGCGCTAATTTGTTAATGGTGTTTGAAATCATGAACAGTTTTGATAGAGGAATTTAAGAGAAACCATTTTCAGTGTCAGAACGGTCAGTAATCAGAGGACGAGGATTTAAGAGAACCATGGAGGACATAAGGATTTCATTTAATGCAATTTTTGTAACCTGGACTGTCAGTTTGAGCCTAGGGAAGAGGATCGGACTGGAGGTGTAAAGTTTATGGGTAAGGAATTAACATAGGGACAAGTGCCAACATATTACCTCTGCAAATTCTAAAAGACTTATACACTGACATGGAAGGCCATGGTGAAAACTACTGATGTGAAACTTTCAGCATACAACGGTTCACCAATTCCATTTACAGAATCCATAGTCCTGGAGTTCAAGTACAATCAATCCTCCTGGGTGTCACAGATATTCTACATTGTGGAAACTAAAGGCCCAGTGATTGCAGATCTATTGGTATGTCGAGAATTTGCAAAAGTAACAATCCATGGAATCAGTCAGAAATCACAAGGCAGATCAACCTCAGAAACTATCACCTCAGTTCATGACCTAACATTGGAATAACCAGAATTGTTAGACATAATTAACAGTTCCAAGGGCACTGCAACATTACACTTGCAGGAGAATGCAAGTCTGTCAATTGATCCACCACATGGCCTTCCTTCTATTATAAGGTCAGAAGTGGGAATGTTCACTGATGATTGTATAATGTTCAGCACCATTCATGATCCCTCAGATACTGAAGAAGGTCCATGTCCAAATGCAGCAAGACCTGGACAATATCCTTGCTTAAGCTGACTAGTGACAAGTAACTCATGCCACACAAGTGCCAGACAATGCCCATCTCCAACAAGAGAGATTCTAGCCATCACCCTTGACATTCAATGGCATTACCATTACTGAATCCCCCACTATCACCATCCTGGGGGGTTACCGCTGACCAAAAACTGAACTGGAGTAGCCATATAAATAGTGTGGCTACAAGAACAGGTCAGACATTAGGAATTCTTATGTGAGTAACTCACCTCCTGACTCCCCAAAGCCTGTCCACCATCTGCAAGGCACAAGTCAGGAGCTTGATGGAATACCCCCCACTTGCCTGGATGAATACAGCTCCCCTAACACTTGAGAAGCTTGACACCACCCAGGTCAAAGCAGCCTGCTTGATTGGCAGCCCTTCCACAAACATTCACTCCCTCCACCACCGACGCACAAGGGCAGCAGTGTGTACCATCAAAAAGATGCACTGCAGGAACTCATCAACCTTCCTTAGGCAGCATCTTCCAAACGCATGACCACTAAAATCTAGAAGGACAAGGGCGGTAGATAAATGGGAACACCATCGCCTGCAAGTCACTCAATTCTTCCCCTCCAAGTCATTCCCCATCTTGACTTGGAAATATATCGCCATTCCTTTGGTGTCACTGGGTCAAAATCCTGGAACTCCCTTGTTAACAGCACTGTGGGTGTACCTACAATGAAGGGACTACAGCAGTTCAAGAAGGTAGCTCACCTTCTCAAGGGCAATTACTGATGGGCAATAAATGCTGGCCTAGCCAGCAATGCCCACAACCCGTAAATGAATAAAAAAAGTGCAGCATTCACATACAAGACAAATTGAAGGCTGAGCTAGACAAAATGGAGAAAGATGCAATCATTAGAAGCATACAAGAACACGCAGTTTGGTGCAGCTCGTTCACATGTGTCATAAAGAAGGACGGATCATTGAGAATATGCCTTGATATGAGGTTTAAAACACAACTTTGAAACACTGTCCTTACATTAGAAGAGTTAAAACCACGAGTTACAGGTGCAAAATTCTTCTTGAAGTCTAATGCGAGTGTGGTTACTAGTCAGTACATCTCCCAGAGAATTCCCAAGAGCTTATTATATTTCATACCCCATTTGGACTTCCTTTCAGGCTATCTGTTAGCCAGGATTTCTTTCAAGCTCACATGGACCACAATGCATGCACTGGACATGATGCATTGCAGATGATATAGCTGTTGTGGGAAGAAGAAAGCAAGAACGTGATCATAATCTGCACTGATTGATACAAGCAGCACGTAATGAAAGATTGGTGTTCAAGAGACATCAACGTGCAGATCAATTTCTTTAGTAACAATTATTTTAGTAATGGCATATGTCCCAATCCAAGTAAAATAGAGGATATTAAGGCTATGCCAACTCCTCAAGATAAGGATTATCTTCGAAGATGCCTGGGTCTCTTTAACTTCTTGTCTCCATACGCTCCCAGTTTTGCTCAAAAGACATCATCATTAATCAGATTGTTGAGAAAGGATGTGCCTTTCCTGTGGCACAAAGACTCTTCGAAGCACTGAAACAGTCATTGTCAGAAGCATCAACGTTGCAACTTTACAATCCTAGAGAGACAACTACCCTGGAGGTAGATGTCTCACAGAAAAGTCTGGGAGCATGCATACTACAAAAAAGTAAACAGATTGCATTTGCTTCAAAATCTCTGCCCATTACACTATCCAAATACTCCAACATCAAGCAGGAAACATTAGCTTTAGTGCCCAAATAATGCATTTTCATACCTATCTAATTAGCAAAAGATTTGTGGTATAGACTGACCACAAGCCACTGGAGATGATTTGGTGAAAACCAGTGACCAGTGCACCTCCAAGATTGCAATGTCTCTTGATAAAGATTCAAGGATACAATTATGAGATTAGATACAAGCCAGGTAACTTGATAGTCACATTGGATACACTTAGCAGATTGCCTAACCCAGCGAAAACTGAAGATATATCCTTAGATCTACAAGTTGACATCATTGTCATCGAATTTGAAGATGTTCTGAAAATTGATCTGGTACATTTTATGCAATAGTGTCTTCTGATTTAGCCAGTGGTCAGGGACAAAGGGTGGGATTGTGAGTGAGGCAGGTATGGGGACCCAGAAGGTGGAAGTGGAGGAGCCTCATCGTTTGCAATAGTGCAACAAGTTTGAGGTTCTTGAAGCCTGTATTATCGAAAGGGGTGGCTGCAGGGTGGATGAGGAAACTACCATGGCACCATGGTACAGAAAGCTATTCAAGTGGGGGGAGTTAATAAGAATGTGATGGTAGTTGGGGGTAGTATAATCAGGTGATAGAAATATTTCTTTGAAGCGGAAAGCAGGAATCTATTCGGCTATGTTGCCTGCCCGGTGCCAGGGTTTGGGACATCTGCTCTGGCTTGGAGAGGAACTTGCAGTGGGAAGGGGAGGGTCCAGTGGTCATGATCCACGTAGATACCAATAACATAGATAGAACTAGGTGAGGGAGTATGAGCAACCCGGGGCTAAATTAAAAAACTGAATCTGAAAGGCAATAGTCTCTGGATTACTGCTTGAGCCACAAGCAAATAGGCATAGGGTAAATCAGATTAGAAAGTTAAATGCATGACTCAAAGACTGGTATGGGAGAAATGGGTTTCTATTCATGGGGCACTGGCACCAGTGCTGAGGAAAGTGGGGGCTGTACCATTGGGATGGTCTTCACCTGAGCCTTGCTGGGACTAGTATTCGGGCAAGTCATATAATTAGAGTTTTAGAAAGGGCTTTAAACTAAATATTGGGGGTAAGTGATAATGTTTGGGAAGCTGTGATAATTTAAAAGAAGACAATGCAAGACAGCAAGGTAAGAATAAGGGAAATGATGATCAGAGCATGGCAGGAAAGGGCAGAGTGTACAAACCTGAGAGTACCAGAAGATAAGACGAGAGATTACAAAAATATTTAAAAAACAGAACTAAACACACTGTATCTGAATGCACGTAGAATTCATAGCAAAACAGATAAATTGACAGTACAATTAAAAATAAATATGTATGAACTGACAGCCATTACAGAGACATGGCTACAGGGTGACAAAGACTGGGACCTGAATATTCAAGGGTACATGACATTTAGGAAGAAAAGGAATCTAGGAAAAGATGGAGGATAGCTCTGTTAATTAAGGATGACCATGGTGCAATAGAGAGAGAGATGACCTTAATTCTGGGGATCAAGATATAGAATCAGTTTGGAGAGAGCTGAGAAATAGTAAAGGTGAAAAGTCACTGTGGGAGTGGTTTATAGACCCCCTAACAGTAACCACATTGCAGGATGGGTATACAGGAAGAAACAATGGAGGCTTGTGAGAAAGGTACGGCGCTAATCATGGGTGATTTTAATCTGCATATAGATTGGACAAATCAGGTTGGCAAAGGCAGCCTGATAGGCTATTTTCAGGACAATTTTTAGAACAGCATGTTTTATCACCAACCAGAGAGCAGGCTATACCAGATAGGATTAATTAATGACCTCATAGTGAATGCATCCCTGGGGAGCAATGAGCATAATATGATTGAATTTCACAATTAACTTGAGGGAGAGAGGAGTGGATTTAAGACCTGTGCTTAAAATTTAAATATGGGCAAGTTTGAGGGTATGATGACAGAGCTGGCTGAAGTGAACTGGGAAATTAGGTGAAGGAATTAGTCAGTAAAGATGAAGTGGCAGACATTTAAGGAGATAGTTCAGAATACTCAGAACAGATACATTTCAGTGAGAAAGAAAGACTCTAAGGGACAGACATACCATCAGTGGCTAACTAAAGAAGTTAAAGAAAGTATCAAATTCCAAGAAAAAGCATATAATTTCGCAATGATGAGTGACAGGTCAGAAGTTTGTACAGAATATGAAGAACAGCAAAGAATGACTAAAAGATTAATAAGGAGGGAGAATTTAGAGTACGAGAGAAAGCTAGCTCGAAATATTTGTAAAAGTAAGAGTTGCTATGGGTATTTATAAAGGAAAAGAGTACGTAAAGTGCGTATTGCCCTAGAGAATGAGAATGGGGAATTAATAATGAAAAATAAGGATATGGCAGATGAATTGAACAAATATTTAGCATCTGTCTTCACTGTAGAAGATACAAATAACATCCCAGAAATAATTGGGAATCGGGGTGTGAAAGGGAGAGAGAAACTTAAAACAGTTAGGGTGGAATTGTGCCAGAATTGCACTAAGTGTTGTAACAGGCGTGGAAAACGATGTTTTGCCCACTGGCCACAAGGGTGGGGTTTCGCGTCATATAGTTCGCATCCCGCCTCTTTAATTATGCAGTCACAAGAAACATGCCGTATTGCTTGCAGGTGGCCTCTAAATCACCCGCCACACCATTACCTCACTCCAGGTGCCATATCTAAATTGCAGCCCTCAGCATTTTGAGGCCACTTGCACAGATCAATGTGTGGCCCCACACACACCTTGGGATACCCCCCTTCCCCAGTACTGCCCTTGCCCTGCAGCCTCTTCCCTTGCCTAAGGCCAATTCTCACCCCTTCCCAAGCCAGCCCTAGCTGCTGAAGAGCCACCCCTGTGTTACGGCTGGTCTGGTAGATAGAGACTTGCCCAAGAATCCCCCTAAAAGTGATGTAATGCTGCCTGTAAGCCTGGCACCAATGGCTGCGAGTGCTGCCCAAAGCAAGGTAGGCCTGAGCGAAGTTTAGGTCGCCAGGTGCTTGTTGCTTATGTACTGTTAGGAAACATGTCAGCATGCAATCACACAGACCTGAACACATGATCCATTGTAGGAGGATGATTCCGGCGAGCAGGGCTTCTAATCAGGTTCATGGGCAGGATTTTTTGTTCAGTGGGCGCAAGCCCAACACACCCGAGTCTAAAATAGCGTACGATGGTGTTTGGCGAGCGTCTTGATGCCATCGCGCACTCACGCGCTATTTTGGTCGGCAGGCATGCGCAAGAATCGGCAGCGTGCCCCTGACAATTAAGGGGCCTATTAAGGCTATTACTGTTACTGTATCAATTAGCCTGTTTTTTTGCTGTGCGTCCAATGTTATGGTTATGGTAAATCGGCCAGGCGGCCTTTGGATTTTTGAGGAAACCTCATCCAAGAGCGGAATGAGGTTTCTGGTATTAATTTAAAAACAAGTAAAAAGGTTTGGGCAGAATTTTTATAATGTATACGTTTAGGTGAGTGAGTCCGATGTATGGAAATTTTTTTCTGCATTTTAAAATCTTTATTTGATAGTTTTATATTCTTCTGCCTTCAGCGTTCTTTCCTTCCACGCTCCCCCACGCCCGTGCTGACTTCAGCGCTCACCCGCTTCTGCCCATACCCAGGGAGCGCTGAGCCTTTCAGCTCCCGTTTCATGCTGGCAGGCTGTTAATTGGCCAGTTATCATGAAATCGCGGTCGGGGGCCAATCGTGGGCGGCGGGCCATTTCCCGGCTGCTCCAGGCCAGTCAATTGAGCCCGCCCAACCACCTCAAAATTCTGCCCCATAGTTAAGGAAATTAACTTCCCAATACGCGGGAGCAGGAAATGCGGCCCGCCAATGACAGGCGGAGTGGATAATCACAAACTGGTTTCACAACGGCTTAAAACCGATTTTTGGCCTTCCCGCAGTATTATCTGCTTACATCGCCAAACAGGCCCAATGCCAACAGGAGTGGACGATTCTGCCCTTATAATCACCAGGGAAAGGGTACTGAGAAAATTATTAGAACTTAAAACTGACAAGTCCCCAAGTCCTGATGGACTTCATTCAAGGATCTTAAGAGAAATGGCTGCTGAGACAATAGATACTTTGGTTTTAATTTTCCAAAATTGCCTGGATTGAGGAAAGGGTCCATCAGATTGGAAAATAGTGAATTTGACTTCTCTATTCAAGAAAGGAGGGAGACAGAAAGCAGGAAACTACAGGCCAGTTAACTGAACATATGTCATAGAGAAATTGCTGGAATCCATTAAAAGCGAGGTTATGTTGGGGCACTTAGAAAATCTCAGCGCAATCAGGCAGAGTCAACATGGTTTTGTGAAGGGGAAATCATGTTTGACTTATTTATGTGAGTTCTTTGAGGAAATAACAAGCAGCCTGGTTAAAAGGGAATCTGTGGATATAAAAACAAAAAACTGCAGATGCTGGAAATCCAAAACAAAAACAGAATTACCTGGAAAGACTCAGCAGGTCTGGCAGCATCGGCGGAGAAGAAAAATATGCTGTACTTAGATTTCCAGAAGGCATTTCACAAGGTGCCACATTGAAAGTTACTATGCAAAATAAGAGCTCATGGTGTACGGGGTAACATATTAACATGGATAGAGGGTTGGTTAGCTAACAGGAAACAGAGGGCTGAATCATCCCAGATTTGCACTAAGTGTGGCAACAGGCAGGAAAAAAGTAATTTTACCTGCTGGCTGCAATGATCCTATCATCTTATTCCTAGTGCTTATTAATAATGCATTCACAGGAAACAGGCCAGATCACTGGTGGGGTGGCCTCTGATTCACCTGCCCCACTATTACCTCAGGCCTTTAGTAATCCCAGCACCATATTTAAAGGGTGCTCCCACACAGAGCTAGCACTCTCTACAGGATCAGAAGCTGATGAAAAGTTATGGCTGCAAAAAGGACGAAACATGTTGCCCCCAAATTTAGCGACGCCTCCACCGTGAAGTCCTCTACCCTGGCTATGTGCAAAGACTAGCAAGCAAGATCACCGATCATGCAGGGGAGGCATTGGCAGCAGTGGTCAGCGCCAATGCCCTGAAAAAGAGAACAGCAATGCAGTGCCGAAAGAGGATGAACGATTTCATCCGTTCTGCCAGGGTAAGTCAACCTTCTGATCACTCTTATCTCACACACTCACAAACTCATCACACATCCACAGTGTCCTCACTCACTGCCAGTTCAAGGGACATCACCATTCACTCTCACACACACCTTCATCTGCCCTGTGGATCATGTCCTCATCCCGTCCATGGCACCACTCACTGCCCACACATACCAGGTGTCCTTCTCATCTGGCCTGGCAGGCTTCGTGCTTTTACTCTCTCCATCTGTTTTCATGCAGGACAAGCTGGCACACAACAAATTAAGAGGTTGCAGACTGGTGGAGGAATGCCTGACATCAAGCTCTTCACAGACTTTGAAAATTGAGTCATCCAGCTGGACGGTAATTATCTGGGCCATTCCTGTGCTGACGGTGATGTCGGCAGTGCTCAAACAAGTGAGGATCCAGCAGTGCAACATCCATCAGACAACCATGCTCTGAGTGAGTTCCCTTGTTCCTCAGTCCCCCACCATGCACTAATTATCTCTCCTTGTTTACGCAGGCACATCTGGGAAGCAGCCGAGGGGCCCATGAGCCAGATCCTCAACTCAAGCTCCGAAGGTGAAGAAGAATCGGATGACCCCCTAATTGAAGACCTGTCACTGTGCTCATGCCCTCCACCAGCACAGAGACACAGACCTCGGTGGGTAGAGTAGTCTCAGGATCACAATCTGGTGAGCACATTGCACTGCCTGATTCACGGCAGGTGGTAGCAGGTACTTCCCAGATCCCTGACACTCGGGGGACTACAGGTGACAAGCAAAGGCAAGCTGAGGAACATCAGGAAGGGATGTCTGCTGTACTCCTGATTGCAAGGCATGATGTAGGGGCCCATGCACCTTTAGATTGAGGTGTTAGCGCTGGGATGCCAACACACCGAGGTCAACACTGGTAGGATGGCGGCCGCCATGGAGACCTTGGTCTTGGATGTCGCTCCTGCACTGCTGTGCGGGCTCAACTCTATCGCCGATACCATAGTTGGCCTTCAACAGTGTTGATGCAAGAGGGGTGTGGGGAAACCCAATCTCACTCCAGCTACCCTTTCTCCTTAAGCAGTCAGCCAGGGGCCCTTGGGTACCCATAGGGAGGAGGATCAGCAGGTGCACTCTCTGGGACCATCTACCCAGGTGACACAGGAGTGTCCGGCCCATCCAAATCCTCTCTTCCTGTGACCTCAGCAGCTCCAGCTCCACAGGCCAAGGAGGGTGCCACTGCCACAGAGCAGGACCCCAAAAGCAGGCGGGGGCCCTCCATGTATCAACCCTCCAGAGGATGCTCACCAATGTCATTGGCAGGCAACACAGAGTTTCATCATTCTCTCTGTGCTCTCAGCACCTTTCAGGTGGGGCTGGAGCCCCCATCCCCGCTATCTCTTTCATATCTGTGACTGGTGACGGTGTGCTCCTGAAGGGACAGATGGTGGCAGCGACAAAAGATCAGGAACATTTATAGTTTCAAAGCTGCATCACCATGATATAGCCTAGATCACAGAGCGTAAGTGAACTGCCCTTGGCCAGACAGAGGTCAGACATTCACAGAGGCTATGTGAAGATCTATGGAGTGTCCTCACTGCATGTTGTCATCATCCTCCTGGAATCGAACGATTATTAGGGCCTTCCCTGTGTCTCCATGACATGACCCTGAGCACTGAGGGCATGTACGCTGCCATCAGCCATACAGCCGTCAAACAAGGCGAGGATGTCAGGACTGTCCTCACTGCATCTCCTCATCATCCTTCACCAATCCTGCGGCTGTGAGGGCTTCCCAAGCCCGCCTGCCTTGTCTGGCCAGTGCGATAGCCTCATTGTTGGCATCATCGCCTTCGAGGACCTCATCATCATCATCCCCTTTGATGTCCTCACCGGAGGAGATGTGCAGCTCTTCCGTCGCCTCCTCAGCCAGGTCCTTCCCCCGCATTGCAGTGCCGGGTTGTGGAGTGCGCAGCAAATGACGATGATGCTCGGCAACCTTGGTGGACTGTATTGCAGTGCTCTATCAGACGTATTGAGGCACCAAAAGCTCATTTTCAATATGCCTATCATTTGTTCCACCAAAGTCTGGGTCGTGGCATAAGCCTTGTTATACCGTCTCTCAGCTGCAGTCTGAGGCCGCCGCATGAGCATCATCAGCCACATCCTCTGTGGGTAGCCCTTGTCCCTGAGGAGCCAACCCTACAGCTTCTCTGGACCCTGGAAGATGTCAGGGATTGAGGCCTGTTAATGATGTAGGAGTCATGGACGCTCCTTGTGAATTATACACAGACCTGTAGGATGTGTGTATGGTGGTCGCACACCAGCTGAACATGCAGCAAGTGGGAGCCCTTGCGGTTGATGTAATTGACTGCATGTTGCCATGGAGATCTGAGCATCTCATGAGTGCAACCAATGGCACTCTGTACCTGTGGAAAACCTGAGATCTGCGCAAATCCAAGTGCTCTTGCTTCCTGGCTTTCCCAATCTTAGTTGAAATGTACAAAGTTCTGTGCTTTTGTGAAGATGGCACCCATGACCTCCTGGATACACATGTGCGTAGAGGCTTGTGAGACCTTGTATAGGGCACGTGTGGAGCACTGGAAGGAGCCAGCGGTGTAAAAATTGAGCACCACAGTCACTTTCACAGCCAGTGGCATTGGATGCCCTCCATGTCCCCATGGTGCCAAATGCTGTGGCAGGTGGCATTTGTGACCGACCAGTTCCTTAGACATGCATAGTCTTCAGCGACACTGGTTCTCGTTCATCTTCAGGAATGACAAGCGCCGTCTATAGACCCTGCGTCTAGTAAAGCGCCTACGAGCGATGGCTCCCTGTGGATCTTCAACTGCGTGCGCAGCAGGCCCTGCCACCCCTTCATCATGAAGGAGTTGCTCCTCCCTTTGTCGAGCCAGATGCCTCTGTCGCACTCTTCTTCTTCTCTGCTCCCTGTAAGCCATGAGGCATACTGCTAAAACACCAGGCTCCATGATCCTGATGTTCTGCTCCTGCAGGGTCAAAGAGAGATAGATAGATGTGGGTTAGCCTATGTGCCCTAAGAACCTCTCTTGGTTAAGTCTGAAGGCACGTGCAGGAGAGTGCTAGTCACCACTTGGATGGCCAGTGTGCAGTGCGCTCATTGGCTGTCCGAAACCCCACCCACTTCCGCCCCACTCCATTTGACCGATTCAGCCACCAGACTGCATGCTGTGCTTTTAGCTCAGGCGCAGGCATTTTCCTAACTCGCACTGCAAGGCTGCATTGTTAGCTTGAACCATGATGGATACTGTTCCAAATCTTAATAAAGACATTGCAAATGGCTTTAAGCAGCTTCACTGCTAACTGGGAAGGCTAATAGAATGTTATCATTTATTGCGAGGGGAATTGAATACAAAAGTAGGGAGACAATGCTTCAGTACAGGGCAGTAGTGAGACCACATTTGGAGTACTGTGTATAATATTGGTCACCTTATTTAAGGAATGATGTAAATGCGTTGGAAGCAGTTCAGAGAAGGTTTACCAGACTAATCCCTGGAATGTCTTAGGAGGAAACGTTGGACAAGACAAGGCTTGTATCCACTGGAGTTTAGAAGAGTAAGAGGCGACTAGATTGAAACATATAAGATCCTGAGGGGTTTTGACAGGGTGGATATAGAGAGGATATTTCCTCTTGTGGGAGAATCTAGAACTAGGGGTCACTGTTTAAAAATAAGGGGTCGCCAATTTAAAACGGAGAGAGGTGAAATTTTTTCACTCAGAAGGTCGTGATTCTTTGGAAATCTCTTCTTGAAAAGGTGGTGGAAGCAGAGTCTTTGAATATTTTTAAGGCAGAGGTGGATAGATTCTCAGTAAGAAAGGGGGTGATAGGTTATCGGGGGTAGGTGGGATGCAGATTTTAGGTTACTATCAGATCAGCCTTGATCTTATTAAATGGCGGAGCAGGCTCGAGGGGATAAGTGGCCTACTCCTGCTCCTTGTTCATATGTTTGTATGTTTGTAACTGCACCATGGCTGCCTTTTGGAAGGGGATTCTACAACTTGCCAAGTCGGCCAATTGCTCTGCTGCCCCCTAAAACGCACATTAATTTGCAGTCTGTGCCTGAGGGGCAAAGAGTTGTGGAGCATTTGGTGGCACCTTCATGCTTTTGTGTTGCTTGAGTGAGCAGGAAAGCTTCAGAGGCCTGACTCCAGGCATGGCAATGGAGCTGCTGCTGAACGGTCTCAGCTGCAGAAGAATGCTCACTTGTGACAAACCTTTCCAAATGCATGGCTGCTTCCTTCACCTCCTCCATCCCCCCACCTCACTGGCATATGCTTGTGCACTTCCTTCAGCCTGTGCTGCCTTGCCTCACATCCCCAGCATCCCCCACCCACCCCTTGGCCGGACCTGCACTGGAACCCTTGCCATGACACCACACTAAAAGCCAGCTGGGAAAAAGTGACTTGCCTGTGCCCCCCGTGAATGCATGACGCCTCTTCCTTAATTTCCCACGGGTGATGCTCGTGAGCACTATGTAAGGTTGTGTGTGCTCATCTTTGAGGTCCCCTTGAAGTTCAGGTTACCTTTTAAAGGCAGTCATGAAGCATGACGTTCTGAAGGCACATTGATATGGGCATTATATTTGACGTACGGGGATGATTCCAGTGAGCAGGCCTTATAATGAGATGCTAAAGTATTAAAATTAGATTCCTGATGTGTGGCGGCGGCTTTTGCAGTTTTTGGCCTTCTCACCCTATTGCCGCCCCCCCCCCCACCCCCCCACCCCCCCCGCCCCCCCCCCCCCTCCCCCCCACCCCCAGCTCACCATGATGCCCAACGCAAACAGGACTGGACAATTCCACCCAGGGAGTAGGCATAAATGGGTCATTTTTGAGTTAGAAAGATATGATGAGTAGAATGCCACAGGAATCAGTGCTGGGGCCTCAACTATTTACGATTTATCTCAATGACTTAGATGAAAGGATCATATGTATGGTTGCCAAATTTGCTGATGATACAAAGATAGGTAGGAAAGCAAATTGTGAAAAGACAGAAGGAATCTGTAAAGCGACATAGGTTAAGTGAGTATTGAAAAATATGGCAGATGGAGTATAATGTGGGGAAATGTGAACTTGTCCACCTTCACAGAAATTTAGCCTATTATTTAAATGGCGAGAGATTGCAGAACTCTGTCGTACAGAGGGACTTGGGTGTCCTGGTACATGAATCACAAAAAAGTATGCAAGTACAGCGAGTGATTAGAAAGGCAAGTGGAATGTTGCTGTTTATTGCATGGAATGTAAAAATAGAAAAGAAAGGGGGATTTTGTAATTGCATTTAAAGGATATCAGCATTTCATCACTAGAAGGAAATGTGTCACATGATCCAGTCTTAGTTTCACTTTTGTTTTGAGCTAAGTGCACACACAGCTCTGATGCCTTTAAGCTTTATACCTATGTACAACTGTTCTTATGCGCTTAGTCTTCATAAATGAACCTACAATATGTTTATCCAATCCCTTATGAGCAATTAGTGCCCTGCATGTTGTGCAGTAAATAACCCCACGGTATTATATCATTATAATAACACGACAATCAGTAATTTACTCCGGGCTCCGCCACCATAATCTTGGTGGATGTTCAGCAGGAACACTTGTTCACATGCATAAAAGGGGTTCTGCAAAAATTAAGCCCACAGGAAATTCCTGACCAATGTAAACAGGAAATTTTCCACCGCATGAAAGAACTCTTAAAGCTCATTAAACAATTAGTTTAACAAAGACATAATCATATTTCTTCACTATTTCTCAGATACAATATTTATCTCACTGGTTATTATGAGCACTTTATTGTAACTCAGTGCAACCATCAACATATCTACTGTATTTTCTCTTTCAGGCTGAAGAAGAGAGAGATGATATGGAACGGGTAAAGCTTGATAACAAACGAATTCTCTTCAATTTACTCCCAGCACATGTTGCGCAACATTTTTTGTTGTCCAATCCACGAAATATGGTGAGAGAAGCCTTATTATTAAAATCTTCTGCCGCTTTAACAAATGATTGTTGAAATTTCAAAAAACAATATTTCATCCCACTAAACATAACAACGATAGAATATTAACTACTAGCACATTATGTTTTATTTAACTGAATCATGATACTGCTCTATTTGATTGAGGATGCTGCTACTGTTGTTAAAGAATATTCTTTAATT
Source organism: Carcharodon carcharias (assembly GCF_017639515.1). Taxonomy (NCBI): domain Eukaryota; kingdom Metazoa; phylum Chordata; class Chondrichthyes; order Lamniformes; family Lamnidae; genus Carcharodon; species Carcharodon carcharias. Next base: position 91,403,243 of record NC_054469.1, read on the forward strand.
TGAATTGATTTCCAAGTCTTATTCGCTTAAAGTAAAAAGCAATGAAAATATCTTTGTCATAATATGTTGAGCTGGATACAGGACCTATTCAGTTTGTTTTACATTACCTAAAACACCACTGAATATATTGGAAAATAGGAGAAAGCTTATTGAAATGTAATATCAAATTGTTTGGCTAACCCTGAATCGTTGTCAAGAGGACTGACTTCTAACAATTTGTAATTTAATTTTAGGGATTATGCAGAGAACTGGTTTGGAATCAAGTCATTAGCTTTGCTCAGTTCTTATGTAGAATCTTTATACTTTATAATGATCTACAATTTTTTGCAATATAATCCCTGGAGTACAAGTTAGAGAGCCCATTTTCAGCCTTGATATAATTGTTAACTCTCTCATGGGTGAATTTTGGCCAGCTCTTGAATAAACAACTACATCAGTCATTTGGCTGCCAGTCACCTTGTTTCAAAAATTAGATAGTGTGGTAATCATTTAATAGATATATATGTGCACTATATCAACCATAGTGTGTAATATTTTAATTTAAAATGTGTAAGCTTCTGTGATCCTCAAAATTTAATACAATGCAAGTAGACTTGAATCCTTTAAGAGCAAATAAGCCCTGTTACCTCTTAGACTTAGATGAAGAGAGAAAGTAATGTATCCAAGTTTGCTGATATAAAGCAAGATGGGAATGCAAAGTGTGAGGAGAATACAAAGAAATGCAAAAAGACGTAGACAGGTTGAGTGGGCAACATGGTGACAGATGGAATATAATTTCGGGAAGTGTGAGTTTATTCACTTCAGTTGTAAAAATAGAAAAACAGACCTTTTTTTGAAACTCATGAAACTTGTAAATGTTGATCTTCAGGTGGTACTTGGGTATATGTGTACAAAGAACACAGAAAGTTAGCATTCAGTTACAGCAAGCAATTCGGAAGGCAAATAGCTTTATTGTAAGTGGATTGGAGTACAAGAATAAAGAAGACTTGCTACAATTCTTGCTACAGGGCATTCCCTGTGGGGAGATGATGGCATAGTGGTAATGTTGCCAGACTAGTAATGCAGCACTCCAGGCTGATGCTCTGGGTACATGGGTTCAAATATCACCATGGTAGCTGGTGAAATTTAAATTCAGTTAATATACCTGGAATTGAAAGCCAGTCTCAATAATGGTGACCATGAAACTATCATTGATTTTTGTACAAAGTCATCTGGTTCACTAATTCCTTTTAGGGCAGGAAATCTGCCGTCTTTCCCTGGTCTGACCTACGTGTAACTCCAGATCCACAGCAGTGTGGTTGACTCTTAACTTCCTTTTGAAATGGCATAAGAAGCAACTAAGCTCAAGGACAATTAGGGATGGGCAACAAAGGCTGGCCTTGCCAGCAATGTTCACACCTCATGAAAGAATAATAAAAAAAATGCACAGAGCTTTGGTGAGGCTACGCCTGGAGTACTGTGTGCAGTTTTGGTCTCCATATTTAAGGAAGGATATACCTGCATTGGAGGTGCTACAGCAAATGTTCACCTAATTGGTCCAAGAGATGAGAGGGCTGTCCTATTATAAGAGACTGAATATGCTGAGTCTATATTCTCTGGGGTTTAGAGGATTGAAAGGTGATCTCATTAAACCATTAAAGATTTTGAAGGCATATGATGGACATTGAGAGGGTGTTTTCCCTAGCTGGGGAATCTAGAAAAGGGGACAGTTTTAGGATAAGTTGACCAAGCATTTAGGGATGAGCTGAGGAGGAATTTCTTCACTGACAGGGTTGTAAATCTTTGGAATTTTCTATCCAGAGGGTTATGAATGCTACTTTGTTCAATGGCTGGGATAGACAGATTTTCAGTCTTTCAGGGAATCAAGGGAAATAGGAGCGGGTAGGAAAGTGGAGTTGTAGCCAAAGATCAGCTATGATTGTATTGAATGGTGGAGCAGGCTTGATGGGCTGTTTGGTCTACTTCTGCTCTTATTTGTTAGGTTATTTGCCTTTAACAAATCAATCTGGCTATCATTTGTTAAACCTATAGTTTCTCAAGTGACAATCAAATGTTGTTGCAAATTGTTTCTGAAAATTCCTGCACCACGTTAGTCTAACTAGCCTGTATTTACCAGGTTTACCCTTCCTTTTTTGAATGGGGTTGTAACATTTGCACTTTTCCATAATACAGCCGGAATGATTAATCCTTGATGAGAACAGACCAGTACTATTACAGTAGAAGAAATAATATATGTTCAAATGTATTCATCCAGATAGACATACTTGAGCATTTGATATTTCATTTTGATACCTGAAGAATTACTGTAACTCTGAGTACCTCTACTGGAACAATGCAGTAACTACAATGCTTCTATCAACTTTTCCCTCTTGTCTCTCCCTTATCTTGGCAAGTTAAATGGTGGTGAGAGAAAAAAGGTTTGAGCAAGATCACCTTCCTCCACTAATGTAGTGTATTTCTTAATTAATCAAAGTGGAAATAGCAAAGGCAGAACACATTCAGCTGTCCACAGCAATACAGAAAAGAGTACAAAGGCAAGAATTGCACACAGCGGAGTTCTTCTATAAACATTTAAAACTGTCAAACAAAATTTCTCTCTGTGACAGTTGTAATTTACTTGGTCCATTCTGTGTCTAGGAGGGGACATGTATGTTATACTCTCCTTTTCAACTATGTGTTTGAACCAGCATTACACTTAATCTCTCTGTGTTGTTCATTGCAGGACCTCTATTACCAGTCTTATTCACAAGTGGGCGTGATGTTTGCCTCAATTCCCAATTTTAATGACTTTTATATTGAGCTAGATGGTAATAACATGGGAGTTGAATGCTTGCGTCTCTTGAATGAAATAATAGCCGACTTTGATGAGGTACATTTAATTCTATATTAACTACTTCTATATAATGGAAGAGTTGATTTATAAAGTGTTTAAACAATGCTCTTATTCTATAATTCTTTCTTTTGGTGTAAAAGTTAATGGACAAGGAATGCTATAAGGATATAGAGAAAATCAAAACAATCGGCAGCACTTACATGGGAGCAGTTGGCCTTGTACCCACAACTGGAACAAAGGTGAGCAATTGGGTTTTTAAGTTTTCTAGTTAATGGTCAGTCGTTATTTCCAAACGTACACAGGAAAAACAGTCAAGCAGCTGCGTCCCTTATTCCACAAACACAAGGATTAAACCAAAAACACTTGGAGCAATAAAGAAAAATTCTGAACAGATGCAATCCAAGCCTGATCTAGTTTATCAATGTCATGACATAGCAAGTTGGATTTTGTTTTCCTTTTTGATTTGTAATAGTGGACCTTGCCATTGCTGTGATTGCAGTTATGCCAAGTGTACTTAATGTTCACAGGCAGAATCAACTTAACATCTATGCGTAATACTAAGGGTGCTGTCCATGTGCCCCATTAATGAATGGTTTTTAAATTGAGTTTCAATATCATTTAGGCTTCAGCTTTCTAAATGCCAATTGTTTTGAGTGGACACTGTGCTTCCAGATTTGTGTACACATTGTTATCCTGCAAATAGCTTCCTACTTAGGACTGCATTTCATCGTCATGTCATGTGAAAATGTTATTTGCAAGGTTGGAAAGTAATACTTGAATATGCATAGAACATTGTCAGAAGTATCATTTCAAAATGTGACACCATCCAGATACAAGGTACTGGTCATCCCTTCTTGTAGAATCAAGAATTCTACAACTCTTTGTAGAATGGTACGGCAAAGGAAGACAGATACAAACAATGCTGGACAAACTCTTGAGTAAGACAGCATCTATTAAGTGAAAGCAAGCTAATGTTTCACATGTGGAATTCTTTTTTTCCAGTTGGAACATATAACAAATAAACTGCATTTGTAAAGCAATAGGAAAAAGGCAAGGGTTGTGGTGGGGTGGGGGATGGTGGATGTGGGGGTTGGTGCGAAGATGCAGTGACCAGACACACAGGAGAAAAGAAACAGAATGCCCTGTAAAATGCTGAGGCACAGAATGGCAGAAATAATTTAATCCCATTGGTGGCCATTTAAGCATTGGCATTTCTCCATCTAGTCAGGTGTCTTTACAGGTCATTCTAGTCCCCCACCATGTCCCTTTTGCCCCTTGCACTTTTTAAATGGTATTAATCTGTGATTTCTTATAATTCTGATGAAGGCTTCCTCACCAGAAACCTCTCAACAGATGCTTCTTCCTCATATTAGGAAGGAAAATTTTCATGGTATATTGCCATGAAAAAGGAATTAAAAACAGCCTTGAGATGCTGCAAGCAGGCATGTCAACTTATTAAAATTAAATACAATTATTCTCTGACAATTGCATATGTTAGTATCCTAGCAGTTCTCATTATTATATCGGGACTTATAGCAAGCTATAGCGACTGACAACAAGATATTAGTGACTCAGAACTGGGCCTAGTAAGAGAAAAATCATAAGTCAGTCAAATAGTCATTAGAGACTACATTATGCAATTCTGAAACCTTAGTTATCAACAGTAAATGGGCAGTTCACCCAAATAATATTCAATTGTTTACATTATGCAAGTGTCACAGCTTTCTTTATATTCCAAAGTATATTTTCCATGTGATCTCAATTGACTATTCGACTGTTTTTGTCATGGATTGAATCTTAAAAAATTTACTAGTTAAGTCATTTCCAGTTATTTCAAATTGGGTTACACACAGGTGGTGAACTCTGATTAAAATGCTTATTTTCTGTGATTAATCTATTTTTGGCTGTCTTAATAAAACTGTAACAATTACCAGCCTTGAATATATCAAAGAATCCTGTTAAAGTTTTTTTTTTCTAAATGCCCTCTAACAGCTTCTTGGTTGCGCTGGTTCTTGGTAAATATTACATTTGGTGATTATAAATGAGATTGAGTGGAAATTTGGGGAAAAAAAAGTGCAAAGCTATTGCAATTTTGAGCAATTTGTCCCCAAAGTGGAAACTGTACCCGAAGGATTTTTATCCCATCGTTTTAGCATTTGTAGAATTTTGAAAAAATATGCTTCACATCATTGTTAAAAAGTACCTCGAATGCAATGTCAATATAGCAGTATGGTCCTTTTGAATTATACAACATGTACCCAAAGTAATATAGATATACATTCATAATTCAAATGAATTACTAAGTTTCATATCTGTATCAAATTGCTTCCAGGTTCAATTTTCCCCTTATGTTTAGAATATTGAACATCTGGAAATGATTGCCAGACAGTAACTTAATCAAAGGTTCGAGATGTCAAAAGTCATTAGAGAATTTTTTTTATTACAAAATCCAATAGCCATCATCTGGACCCCAAGATTTGATTACAGTCTCCAAATCACTCCCTGCAATTTGTTGTATTTATTTGTGATATATCCTTTTTATCTGCTAAGTGGGGATTTTATTTGGATATAATCACAAGGGCAGCAGATGCACAGGAACTCCACCACCTGGAAGTTTCCCTCCAGGCCACTCACCATCCTGACTTGGAAATATATCGCCGTTCCTTCACTGTCGCTGGATCAAAATCCCGGAACTCCCTACCAGCACTGTGGGTGTACCTACACCACATGAACTGCAACAGTTCAAGAAGGCAGCTCACCACCACCTTCTCAAGGGCAATTAGGTACGGGCAATAAATGCTGGCCCAGCCAGCGACACTCACACCCTATAAAGGAATTTTAAAAATCTTCAAGTTGGCAGTGGTTGTCAGCGTGTCACCTATTGATGAATGCAGATAGTATTTACACAAGTTAGATTAACTTTGTAGGCTGATTGCCGCAAAGAACTTGGAAACAATGGGCGGGATTTTCCAGCTCCGCCCACTGCCAGGATCATCCGGTCCCGCTGAAAGTCAATAGCTTTTGGCTAGGCCGCCGAATCTCCTGTGGCAGGTCATGTCACGACTGGGCCGGAAAATCTGGACCAATGGATCATGTTGTGCCAGTATTATGGGTGAAAAATGAATGGCGGGGGATCAATTTCTAGGTGTGACCTTTCACACTCAATCTCTTTGACGCTTGCCTGAAACAAGTGCTAAGCCCTCGGAATATGCAAATCAGGACAAGTATACATGTTTTGGGACCCCACTCCTAAAAGATTGTAGAGACTCATTTTGCACTGATCATAATTTGTGCTTAAAATGCCACAACTTTTGCACTGATTTGGCCAACTTTAAGCGAATTGCGCTTAAAAAATAAAGCAAAACCTGATGTAAATTATAGGTCAACTCGTTTAGTTTTGTTGATGTTAAGTTGGAAAAAATTTCAATTCGGATCAAATTGATATCCAGGTCACACATATTGGGCTGAATTTTTCCGTCGGCAAGAAGGGGGCGGGGCCTGCTCGCCAACACGAAAATTACGCAGGATGAGGTTGGAGGGAGTCCCCAATGTCATCCCGCCCCATTTAAATCTTCAGGAAGGCAGAGGCACAGCGAGTTCAGCTGTCCGCCCGCCGATCTGTCAATGGCCAATTGAGGCCATTGACAGGATAATTAAAACAATTTAAGGACCTGCCCATCCAACCTTAAGGTTGGTGGGCAAGCCAGGAGCCCCAGCGGGCTTCTGAAAAAACATGAAACCTCATCCTTGGGATGAGGTTTCATGTCGGTTTTTAAAAAGTTTATTAAAGTTTTTGTACAATTTATTAACATGTCCCATCTCGTGTGATATTGTCACTTGAGGGGGACATATTAATGATTTTTTTATTTTTCTATTTTTAAAGTTTGAATACTTTTCAGCGATCTCCCTGAGGCAGCACTTAGCCTCAGGGAGATGTGCACTCTTTCATGTGCATGCGCGAAAGAGCGCACTCTCACATTTGGGGAATCCCCCCTGCCTGCACAGGAAGCGCATAGCATTTCCCGGCAGACGTCACGCTGGGTGGGCCTTGATTGGCCCGCCCATTTAAAATGGGCCCGCTTCTCCGGCGGGGATCAGCTCCCTGCCCGCCGGAGATTGGGTTGGGCCCGCCTGCCTGGCAGGCAGAAATTTCTGCCCATTACTGATGTTGAAAAATGAGGTTATTCATGTTAAATCTCACAATTACTGTCAGGTTGCTTTGCTGGAAGAAGAGTAAACCCATCAGAGCGAAGAGGTCCAGGACCCATTTCAAAATATGAGAATTTACTAATTTGAATAGGTAGATGGGCAAAACCATCAGTGAAGGATTTCAAACTGCAAAATGGAATGCTAGTGACACTATTCCATTCCTGCATAAGAACATGAGTAGGCCACCCATCTCCAGACTGCTTGGCCATTCAGAAAGATCATGGTTGATCTATATACCTCAATTTCATGTATCTGCCTTTGATGCTTGTCCTTTTTTACCATTATGCAATAAGAGATATGTTGACTGCAATCTTAAAATTTTAATTGACTCAGCATTCACAGACTTTTGGGGGAAAATAAATTCAGAGGGAAGCTTCCAAAAGCCCCAGTGAAAATCTTTGTATTTAAACCTTCTGAATCCAATGGAGCAAGCAGACCCCTTGGAGAAGATGATTAACCCTCCTCTGGAATTAATTACCTTTCCCGAATAAAGGTTTCTGACCTTCGCAACTTATTATTAGGTCACAGGCCAACTCTCAGTCTTGTAAGGATGAAATTCCCAGGGTAACTCGTGAACTCTTCCACACACGTGTTCTTTACATGGGTGAGGAAACAGGCAGATGAGCTACCAACTTCTCCCACCTCATAGGGAATTGTGAGGTGGAACAAAATGGAGCAGAGTCAAGTTCCATCTCAAATTTTGGCACAGGTGGTTAATTCTCTGTGGATCAGAATTTTGTTACATTTAATATAGAATGAAGATTTTAGCTTAATCATAGCTAAAAACACATCATGTTATAATAAGTGAGATGCCAGAATAGGTCCTCTCGACCTAAATATAACATGAATCAAACAAAATTATTGTGACAAAAGATAGGTTGGCATTTAGAGTTGTGATGAAGGGTTGTACTGGAAATGCTATTTTGATTTGTTCAAAATTTTCAACATTTGCACTTTTGCTCTTCTAAGGGAAGACCGGTTCAAAATGTTTAAATCACAGTTAAAATCAATAATAATGGCACCAGAAATACTGGAGTTCCATTTTTAGGTATACAAGACTAGTTTGGACAAGTTTTACTGGTTCCCTTCACTTCCAAGTTTTACTGTTTTTTTTCCCTCCCCTACCCCTCCCATCTCTAATTTTCTGCCCTTATCATCATTCCTCTTATGAAGATGCCAGCAGAGCTTCATTTCAAAGCCGCCATTTATCATTTGTGAACCACAACTGTGAACTTTGTTTGGCTATTCTCCTTGTAAGGAAGCAGAGCTGAGTCCTATCTGTCAGGAGGGTGTTGGTTACAGAGTGGTGTCTCTTAAAGAAGTTTTCATAGATTTCAGTAAGCTAACTGTAAGTCTTTATTAACAAGTAGAAGTATTTACACATGAACATTAAAAGGTGCATCTGTTACAACTGGTCCCTGGATGAGATCCCCAATTTGTTGCGGCTGGGATAGGACCTCCGGCGAGGAGGAATGAGATGTCTCCTCTCTTTACTCAACCCCCTCGGTTGGTTACCACAAGGTTTGTTTAAAAATCCTTTCCCCGTGGATACCTTCGCTCAGTCCAAATGTATTCACTTTTATTAAAGAGCCAATTTAACCAGGCTTTCTTGAGTTAAAGAAGGAATAAGTTTATTAGTTATTAAAACCGAAGAAAAATAATAAAAACACAACACACACAACACACAGGTCAGAAATGAGAAGTTAAGAGTCCAAATAAAAGTTAAAAAATTATACAAATCAGTCCTTTGTTTGTCCATGAGGCGTAGATGGTGGTACGTTTCAGTCGTTAAGTTGGGTGATTCCGATGGAGCTGACCTTGGCAGATTCACAGTTAGTTGGAGACATTTGATACTGCAGGGTAACTGAAGAGGTTGTCCTATTTCCCTTTTGATTGTGGCTTCTGCTGAGCCATGTCTCCAGCAACAGAGAGAGAGAGAGAGAAAGAGAGACTTTGCCTGCAAACTGCAGGGGTGACTGCTTTTCCTTCTTGCTGATGCAATCACCCAGCACACCAGCTCATTAGCCTGAAGCTAGCTTTTTAACCATTTTGCTGCTGTATATTCAAGGAGGGGAAATAGTCGTCTTGCATTCATGTCAGAACAATTTACACATTCTGAGATATAATTCAACAGGAGATGGCTTTTTGGGTGTCTGCTGAGATGTGCAAATCAGTCTTTTGCGTCTTTCCCACTTCCCTTTCAAGTGTCTTTGCTTGAAGAAGTGATGACACCTTTCGAGGTGTGACATTCCATGTTCTCTCTGGACCAGTTAGTCAACTATAGTCTACATAGGTAACTTCAAGAAAGTGGTCACTTTACATTGCCATCTTTTGCTTAGTGTATTTGCTTGCATTTCATTTAAACAACACAGGTCTTCCTTTAAAAGTTTGATATACCCGTAAATAATTTGTGGCTATAAGCTGCTTTTCATGACACAGGCTAGGACCTATCTCCATGTTTAGGTCTTAACTCATCTCGGCTTGTCATCATGCTGACCCCTGGGTCTGGGTCATGTGTCTTTGTATGTCACTGTGTGTGTGGTTCTGTACTCCATCCCACATTAACCCTGTATGTGCCAGACCAGTATACAACAGCTCCCCCAAGTCGTTATCCAATGTATATGGCGTTGTACTTGTTTACTTCATGTCCACTACATTGTTATCAGCCTCATGCATTTACATTGCTGTTACTACATTATTGCTATTACTACATTATTGCTATTTCTGTATTTGTATTATTGCAACATTCTTACTATCCGATCTCCCCCTCTCAAGTCCTTAAATGTAGAGGTTCAGGCAATCTGGAGGCCTTATCGCCCTTCCATATCTTGTTTTCCATTCTGTCAGCGGAGTGGTAGGCTCTGTTGGTTCTGGTTCTTCCTGTTGGCTTGAAGGTTGGACTGGCATTTGGATATGCCTTCATTTTTTTCTTCCATTCCTTCGTGTTGAACTGCACTTGGTTGGTTTGGCTGGTGCATCGATCAGTGGTTGCTACTATTCTAAATCATTTCTTGTGGGGTGAATGAACATTATATTCATCTCCTTGCCGCTTCTCTCTCTTCTTTTGTCATGTGGGCCATCTCGATGTATATGGACATTGATGTTTGAACAATGGAACCTGAATTCACAACTGTTTCGCAATTTTAGCCAAATTTTTGATTATGTTCTTCTTTGCCAGTTGTTTTTCAAGATTACGAGTCTTTTCATTCAGCTTGGCAATTACTCTGGTGAGTTGAGCTGTCTTCATCTCAGAGTTAGCTGCGGAATTCTTATATAAGTTTGACAACTCCATCTGGGCATTCACTTCTGTTAGGAATGTTTCTTGTCTGGTCACTGACTGCTGTTTGGACTCTTTCAATTCATTCATTAGATCCCCAATGTGTTTCTTAGAATTCTCCTACTTTTAAAGTCTCGATTTGTCCTTCCATATTACGCATCTCGTCCATCATGTTGCTCAGGTTGGATCGGACTTCAATGATTTAATTGGTTTTGGTCATTAATTCTGAATTCAAGCAACTATTCTGATTCTTCAGTGATTCCTTCTCCCGTCCCAGGCATCTGAGTTTTCCCAACTCCCATTTTGATTTGCCAACCGTAAAATCAAGGATCGTTATTTCCTCCTGGTACCATTGTGACGATTCTAAATTTGTTTGTTCAGATCTCGAACAGTTCGTTGAAGATTTCAGTTTATCAAGTGTTTTCAAAGCTATATACTCAGCTTAAATCTTGTGCTTCAAATCTCCCAGTTCAGCTTTGATATGTACATTTTCTGATTTTACTTCTGCTTTTTCTTGCTCAGCCTGTCATTCACTACCAGCTGCTCTAACATTTCTAGAAACATATCAGGATCTTCAAAAAGGTATTCCTTTGGGAATTTTAGAAAGTTCCCTACCTCCCTGGTGCCCTCATGTGGTATGTTTTGGCACTGTCTTATTGCCTTTAATGGCTTTGCTGGGGGTTTTCTATGCCTCTCCTCACGTTGAAAATTAAAATAATTAAAACAAAAGGTTGTTAATAGTTCCTTGAGGCTCGTTGCAGATTCATCAATGTCTTGCATTAGGATGATGTGATTAGAAAGATCGCCAAACCAATATAAAAAGGCAGTAATCTGGATTCCTCTGTTTTTTTACTGAGACCTGATGTCCTCCAGTAATGTGAAAGGTCGCTTCTCAAGGATACCACATTTCTTATTGGGGTTGGCCTTGGATAAGTTCAAATTGATCTGCTAAGTTCGATTTTTGCTCCGTGTTCATTTAATACTTCTATGTAGATACAGCTTTAAATGTCACTGCCCTTTTAAGATGACTGTAATTTTTTTTTTCAAATTTTTAACTCAGCATGATTTTTTTATAAAAGCAAAAAACTGCAGATGCTGAAAATCCAAAACAAAAACAAAAATACCTGGAAAAACTCAGCAGGTCTGGCAGCATCTGCAGAGAGGAGCACAGTTAATGTTTTGAGTCCGAATTACTCTTCAACAGATTTTTTTTTGCCCTGTCTTGTGTTTTTAAATTTCTCAGGAACTTTTCTTGAATTTCAGGATAACATCCCTGTTGACTCTGAGACAAAGGAGTTTCCTATGCTTGCAGTTTTGGCAGGCTTCTTAAAATGGCGCTGGTGCGCTTCTTGAAAAAGACTGTTATTAACGACTACATGGATTGGCTGTGTGTTGACTTCTTTTGTTCCACGTTTGCTATGCCGAGTAACGAGGCATTCAAATTTAAAGTTATGATTGCCATTTTCTGAGCCAGACAGTCACAATGGTCCTGAGAGATTTAAATGATTAGTTAGTTTTTTCTTATCTTATGCATTCGGAGGCCACATGTTGCATCTCTGACTAGGGAATCGTGTTTTAGCGATGGGCTTCTTTCAAATGGCTCTTCTGACATGGACTTACTTAAAAGAATTCACAGGACCTGCTGCAGTCTGGAAATTTAAAAGATTTAGCTCACCCTTGCAGGTCCTGTTGACTACACTCTGAAACTGCTGCAGTAAGAAATTTTAACTCTCTGACTTCAGCTTCCAGGCCTTTCTCTGGAGCATTTTCTGGTGATTTTTTTTCTTCTGCACCTATGTTTCTTTTAGGAGCTTCTTTCAGGTCAGAATGCTCTTCTAGTATTTCAGTTTGTTGCAGCATCTTAATGAGGTTGAGAGTTTTTGATACCCTGCTGCCACTATTTTGGCAGGTGTCGATTACTGAATGGTGTCTCTTAAGCGAGTTTTCATAGTCTTCAGTAAGTCTTAACTGCAAGTCTTTATTAACAAGTAGAACTATTTACACAAGAAGGAGCTATCCCCATGCTTAGGTCGTAACCCGTCTCTGCTCATCACTACACTGACCCTTGAGTCTGGATCATGTGCCTTCTTACATCACTGTGTGGGCGGTACTATACTCAGTCCCAAATTAACCCTGAATGTGCCAGACCCTTATGCTATGCCGTCCTCGCATCATGAGATCAACAGCAGCATATTCCACTAGGGAATCCCAGGATAGTGCAGTAGAAAGGATGGTGATCAAAATTGAGAATTTTGATTGATACTTTCTCAGCTAGGCTGGCAACTTTGAGGCTAATTGTAGAATGTGGACTGCTGCTCTAGCAGGGATGAGGTAATTCAATAGATATGAAACCTAATACCCTCTGAGACTATACGGTTCAGTTGCACACCACACCAAGCATTCATGTATTGGACCATCACAGAAATAATTGACCTTCACTAGTCAGAGGACCATAAAATCAAAAAATCTGAAAATCAAAACCCATCAGCAAGATTTGCTTTATATTTACTGAATTATTACATTTCAAAAACACCCCTATGGGCTTCCTGTTGCAGTTACCCGGTAGCTGCAGTCATAGATCAGGGTACCACAACAGCAGGCACTAGCATTTCACCCTGCAAAATAATTTAGGATAAAAAATAAGAGTTAATTAATTAATATTTTGAGATCCACTGCACCCATCCCTCTTATCTATTCCTTGTGCTTCTGCTTTGAAGTGAAGAGTCATCCTACAATCGGAACAGCAATGAGAAGAATAGGGCTTACTCCAAGTTTGCAAGTACTCAGGGAAGGAATAGCTGCTATGATATTAACACACAAGCTGTATATTCTTGCCAACTTTTACTCACAGAGTATAGACTACATAGGTTTACTTTGGATATATGACACAGGAAGAGGCCATTTGGCACAATCAGTCCATGCTGGCATTTAGGCTCCACTCGAGCCTCTAATCTTTTCTCATCTAAATCTACTATGTTGTCCCTTTATCCCCTTCTCCTTCATATGCTTATCTAGCTTCCCCTTAAATGTATCTATATTTTTTGCTTTATTCAGCCCTTGTGGTCGTGATTTCCACATTCTCACCACACTTTGGGTAAAGACATTTCTTCTGAATTCCCTATTGAATTTCATGGTGTGTATTATATTGATGGCCTCTCATGAAACTCTTTCTCACAAAAGGAAACATCCACACCATCAATGTCTTACATAATTTTCACTACCTCTATCAGGTCACCCTTCAGCATTTTTTGAAGAGTGAAGAGATCTAGCCTGTCAATCCTTTCCTCCTAAGTACATCTACACATTTCTAGTATCAACTTTGTAAATATTACCTGCACTCTCTCCAGTGCCTCAATATCTTATTATCATATAGTGACCAGAACAGCACGCAGGATAACTCTAAGCATGGAGTCTAACTAAGTTTCAATACAGGAATAGCATAACTTTGCTGCTTTTCAATTCTTAAAAATAAAGCCTAGTGCTTGGTTTGCTTTTCTCTATGGTCTTGCTAACCTGTGGCCCAACTAGTAATTGATAAAAACAAAAAAACTGCGGATGCTGGAAATCCAAAACAAAAACAGAATTACCTGGAAAAACTCAGCAGGTCTGGCAGCATTGGCGGAGAAGAAAAGAGTTGACGTTTCGAGTCCCCATGACCCTTCGACAGAACTTGAGTTCGAGTCCAAGAAAAAGTTGAAATATAAGCTGGTTTAAGGTGTGTGTGTGGGGGGGCGGAGAGATAGGAATTGATGTTGTTGTACTCCATGATTCTTTTGTTCTCTACCCAACCTGGTCTTGCACCTTTCAAGCAATAAGTGACCTCCCTATTCTTCATACCAAAACAGAATACCTGATATTTATCTGTGTTGAATTACATTTGCCAATTATTTCCCATTCTGTAAGTTTATTAATGTCCTCCTGTAATTTGTTGCAATCCCCCTCAGTATTTACTATCCTTCACCATCACCCCCACCTCCTCCATTCCACACAATTTGGCATCATCTGCAAATTTAGAAATTGTGTTTGTGGTTCCAAGGTCCAAATCATTACTGTAGATTGTGAACAACAGCAGTTCCAGCAATGATCCTTGTGGAACTCCACTTCTCCTGCTGCTCTAAAGAACTATCTCTTACTCCTAAACTAAAACAAAAATACTTGGAAAAACTCAGCTGGTCTGGCAGCATCTGTGGAGAGGAGCACAGTTAACATTTCGAGTCCACATGCCTCTTCAATAGACTCTTCTGTTGAAGAGTCATGCGGACTTGAAACATTAACTGTGCTGTTCTCCACAGATGCTGCCAGACCTGCTGAGTTTTTCCAAGTATTTTTGTTTTTGTTTTGGATTTCCAGCATCTGCAGTGTTTTGCTTTTATCTCTTACTCCTAAAAAGGTATAAGGGGAGAGCTAGCTAAGGTTGATTGGGTAAATGGACTGAAAAGTACAGTGATAAATAAACAGTGGGAAACATTTACAGAAACAATTTAAAATATTCAACAAAAATACATTCCATTGAAAAACAAAAGCTCGGAAAGAAAGATCCATCCATGGCTTACTAAGGAGGCTAAGGATAGTATTGGATTAAAAGAAGAGGTTTATAATGTTTCAAAGAATAATAGTAAGTCTGCAGATTGGGAATGTTTTAGAAACCAGCAAAGGACCACCAAAAAGTTGATAAAAAGGGAAAAAATAGAATATGAGAGTAAACTAGCCAGGAATATAAAAAAGATTGTAAGAGCTTTCCAAATATATAAAAAAGAGTAACTAAAGTAAACGTTCATTCCCTTAGACATAGTGACAGGAGAAATTATCATGGAGCATGAGAAAATGGCAGAGGCATTGAACAAATAATTTGTATCTATTTTCACAGTAGAAAAAATAAGTTACATACCAGAAATACGGGGGAACTTAGGGTCTAATATGAGTGAGGAAATTAAGATAATTAATATCAGCAGAGAAAAAAACACTGGAGAAAACCTGACATTTTTTCAGGACCTGAGAACAGCCTACATCGTAAGGTTCCAAAAGAGATAACTGCAGAGAGTGTGAATATGCTGGCTGTGATTTTCCAGAAATTCCTTAGCTTCTGGAATGATTTCAGCGGATTGGAAGTTAGCAACTGTAAAGCTGCAATTCAAGAAAGGAGGGAGAGAGAGAGAGAGAGTGATAACAGGCCAGTTAGCCTGGCATCAGTCATCAGAAAATGCTGGAATCTATTATTAGAGAAGTTTTAACAATGTACTTAAAAAAGCACGTATAGTTAGAACCAATCAACATGGTTTTATGAAAGGGAAATTATGTTTGACAAATGCATTAGAGTTTTTTGAGGATGTAACTAGTAGGGTATATAAAGGGGAACTAGTTGGTATAGTATACTTGGATTTCCAAGAAGCATTCAATAAGGCACCACACAAAAGGTTAATATACAAGATTAGGGCTCACGGAGTTAGGGATGATATATTAGTGTGGACAGAGGATTGATTGATGGATAGGAAGTAGAGAGATTGGCATTTTCAGGTTAGGAGGCTGTGACTAATGGAGTGCTGCAAGGATCAGTGCTGAAGCCTCAGCTATTTACAATCTATATTAATGACTTATATGAAGGATCAGAGAGTAATGTATCTAAGTTTGCCAATGATCCAAAAGCTAGATGGAAAGGTAACCTGTGGGGAGGACAGAAAGAGGCTGCAAAGAGATATAGACAGGTTAAGTGAGTGGACAACAAGGTGGCAGCTGGCATGTAATGTGGGCAAGTGTGAGGTTATTTACTTTGGTAGGTAGAATAAAAAAGCAGAATATTTTTTAAAAGGCGTGGAACTTGTAAATGTTGCTCAGAGAGACTTGGATGAATTTGTATAAGGAACACAAAAACTCAGCATTTCTGTAAAGCATATATAAAGTAAAAGGGTGGTAAAAGGAGGAGTGCAGGATTTACACACAGAGATAGGCGCATGGTTGAGGTATTAAACAAATGCTTTGCATCTGTCTTTACCAAAGAAGAAGATGCTGAACAGATCTTGGTGAAAGAGGAGGTAATTCAGACAATAAAAGGGTTTAAAATTAACAAAGAGGATATGGTACACAACAAAAACAGAATTACCTGGAAAGGGTGGTAAAAGGAGGAGTGCAGGATTTACACACAGAGATAGGCGCATGGTTGAGGTATTAAACAAATGCTTTGCATCTGTCTTTACCAAAGAAGAAGATGCTGAACAGGTCTTGGTGAAAGAGGAGGTAATTCAGACAATAAAAGGGTTTAAAATTAACAAAGAGGATATGGTACACAACAAAAACAGAATTACCTGGAAAAACTCAGCAGGTCTGGCAGCATCGGCGGAGAAGAAAAGAGTTGACGTTTCGAGTCCTCATGACCCTTCGACAGAAGAGGATATGGTGTCTGCACTTAAAGTTGATAAGGCATCAGGACTGGAGGTGATGTATCCAAGGAAATGAGGGAAGTGAGAATGGAAATTGTGGAAGTACTGGCCAAAATTTTCCAATCTGTCTTAGACTCAGGATGATGCCAGAGGACTGGAGAATTACAAATGTTCAAAAAAGGCTGCAAACATAAGCCCAGCGACTACAGACCAGTCAGTTTAATCTTGGTGATGGAGAAGCTTCTAGAAACAATAATCCTCCCCAATCCATCTTTCTTCTTCTCGGGTAGTCCCAGCAGTGGCCATTACTGTGTCCTGGCGCTGCTGGGACTACTCAGCTGCTGGCTGCTCAGCTTGGCCAGCAGCTCTTGAAGGTGGGCCTCCCTGTGTCTGAGGGGCAGAAGTCCCACTCTCACTTTGTTCAGGCTACCCTAGTGTATTATCAGTGCAAAGCAGCTCGTTCTAAAATTGGCAAAGTGCCAACCAACTTTTTGACTGGGCACCCTGCTTAAAATTCACCCCATTGTTTCCACTGCCTGGGGAATATAGAACATGGGGGCACCATTTCAGGGTAAGGAGTCGATTATTTAGGATTGAGATGAGGAGAAATTTCTTTGCTCAAAGGGTTGTGGATGCACCATCTTTGGATATAGTTAACCTGAGATGGACAGATCTTTGGTCTGTCAGGGAATCAAGGGATATGGGGAGTGGGCAGGAAAGTGGAGTTGAAGCTCTTATGTTCTTCCACTGTCTGCTTTCAGTCTTGAAGTCAATAAGGAATTCATTCTGTGAATTATCCCTTGACTGCATGGTCGCTGACCCTATTCATTTGTCTATTATGGGGCACCTCATTGACGATCTTTTGCAAATCCAGATCAGTCAAATCTACTGCATGACTGGGATTTGGCGGGGATTTTCCGTGCCCATCGGTGTTGGGCGTGTTCGGTGGTGTGAGAGGACAAAATGGCGCGAATGGTTTCACGACAGCATGAAACCAGTTCACAATCGTCCGCTCAACCTGCTGATGACAGGCCACGTTTCTCGCCATCAGACATCGGGAAATTCAGTGTAATGTATCTGCAAATCATTATTAGGCCTGCACACCAGATTTGCCCCATCCCACTGGATCGTCCACTCACATCGGCGGAAAAGCACACCGGCGTGTTTCACAGCAGCATATAAAAGGTGTGCACTTGGTGGGCTGCACTTTGAGGGGAATTCGGAGGTGAGTACATAGTAAGTTGCGCAGCACTCACCAGGGTCTCCTGTTGGACTTCAAGCTTGAGGTGTGTTGGTCGGAGGGAGGGCAAGGGCTACCTTGCAGTTGAATGTAGCGTACAAGCATTCAGAATGGGCTAGGGAAGCGGCCACGCATTAGGAACACTTTATATAAAGTGATCATTCCCCTGCAACTGAGACAGTTCAGGTGCAGCCATTGATATGATTGGAGTCGGGCTTCTAGATTATCTGCCCACCCAAGCAAGACATGGAGCAGTCACTGCTGCAGGTGCTCACAGCCGCTTGGAATATCAGCATCCTGGTTTGGATCAGTCTCCCCCATGGTTCAGGCTAACAGTGCAGCCTTGCAGTGCGGGTTAAGAGAATGCTGTGCCTGAGCTGCCAATACAGCATGCAGCCCAATAGGCAAGGCTGCTGCCAATTGGTCAGGTAGAGAGGGGTGGAGGTGGGTGGGGTTTTAGGCAGCCATGCAGCACACTAAATTCTGGCCATCTAAGTGGTGGCCAGCACTCTCCACGATGCATTAAGGGGCCTTCACACTTAACCAGGACATGTTCTTAGTACACCTATGCTAACCCACATGGCTCTCTCTTTCATCCTTTAGGAATACATCAGACCCATGAAGCCTGGTGAGCTAGCTATATGCCTTGTGGTATACAGAGAGCGAAGACGACAGTGAGAGAGCAACTGAGGTTCCTGGCTGCACAGAAGGAGGAGCAGCATCCTCAGGAAGAAGGGGCGGCTGGGGTTCCTGCACACACCACCAAAGAGCCACATTGAGCCATCGCTGATTGGTGCTTAGCGACTCCCAGGGTCTATAGACTACGCTTTTCATTCCTGCAGGTGACTAAGAACCAGTGTCACCGAAGACTGTGCATGTCTAGGGTACTGTTCGGTCACATCTGCCAGCTGCTGCAGGGTTTAGCGCCACAGGGGCATGGAGGAAATTCACTGCCAGTGGCCATGAAAGTGACAATGGTTCTCAATTTCTACACCAGTGGCTCCTTTCAGAGCTCCACTAGTGACCTCCATGGGATATCACAAGTCTCCATCCACAAAGGTATCCATGAAGTCACAGATGCCATCTTCGCGAGGGCACACAGCTTTGTGAGTTTTGCCCAGGACCAGGAGAGCCAGGATGCATGAGTAATTGGATTTGCCCAGATCTCATGTTTCCCACAGGTGCAGGGAACCATCGACTGCACTCATGTGTGCTCAGATCTCCATCGCAACACGTGGTCAACTATGTCAATCGCAAGGGGTTCCATTCGCTGAATGTGCAGCTGGTCTGCGATCACCAGAAACACATCCTGCAGGTCTGTGCATGGTTTCCAGGGAGTGTGCATGTTCTCAGTCGGTCTCAGATCCCTCACGTATTCCAGAGTCCACAGAGGCTACAAGGTTGGCTCCTCAGGGACAAGGGCTACCCGCAGAGGCCGTGGCTGATGAAACCCATGCAGCGGCCTCAGACTGCAGCAGAGAGGCTGTATAATGAGGCCCAAGCTGCAACTCGCAACTTGGTGAAGCAGACCATCGGGATGCTGAAATGAGGTTCCGGTGCCTGGACCGGTGTGGTGGAGCCCTGGAATGTAGTCAACAGATGGTGTCATGCATCGTTGTTGCCTGCTCCACCTTCTACAACCTGGTACCGCAACGGGGAGAGGAGCTGGCTGAGGAGGGGATGGAGAGGCTGGAGATCTCCTCGGATGAGGAGGACACTGACGGGGATGAGAGTGAGGAGGTCCTCGAAGGCGACAATGATTGGGATGAGTCCCTTGCACTGGCCAGATGGGAGGCCCTCATAGCTGCAAGACTTGTGGAAGATGATGATGTCATGCAGTGAGGACACATCATAGATCTGTGAATGTTTGACTCCAGTCTAACTTATAGCAGCGCGCCTACCCCTGTGAGAATGCTCCTGTCATGGAGCCACTGTGGAGGCCCTAATAATCACTCAGTTGCAGGAGGATGATGATGACATGCAGTGAGGACGCTCCATAAATCTTCACATAGCGTCCGAGAACAGCTGACTCCTGTCTGGTTGAGGACAGCTCATTTGCACTCTGTGATCAGGGTCATATCATAGAGATGCAGCCATGAAACTTTAAAAGTATCTGATCCTTTGTCTGCCTTCAACACCTGAGCCCATTAGGAGCACAGCATCACTGGTCACAGATGCTGAAGAGATGGGGCCAGCCCCACCGTAAAGCTGCTGAGAGAACCCAGAGAGAGTGAGAGAACTTTGTGATGCCTGCCCACGACATTCTGGCAGCAATGACGAGCACCATTGAGGTGCAGACATCAGTAATGTTTCCAGGGAGTGTGAGGCTGGACCATCATTTTGGTCTGAAGGCTGCACAAAGTACAGGGGAGAGGCCCTGGACTGAGACACCTGTGCAGAAAGGTTTCACATCTGAGTGACACGAACACTGCTCATCAGAACAAGAAGCCATAGGCAGGGAGACATTCTTGGAAGTTTATTGACAATAGTGAACTGCATGTACAAGTGGTTAACACCTGTGCCCAGGCTGTGCAACTACATCTCCTTAACTTTCCTAACCCTGTCACTACATCTTGGTGCTCCCCAGACATCTACAGTGGAGGTGGAGGCAACTGACTGCGACACCTTTCTGTGATGACTTTGGCGGGCAACCTCTGGAGGGCTGAGACCTGGAGGGCCCTGACCTGATTTCAGGGTCCTGCTATGTGGCAGTGGCACCCTCCTCAGCCTGTAGAGCTGGAGCTGCTGAGGTCACAGGAAGAGGGGATTCACATGGGCCAGACACTGCTAGAGTCACCTGGATGGATGGCCCCGGGGAGGCAGGGGAGGACACCTGCTGATCTTCCTCTTTATTGGTGCCCAAGGACCGCAGGCTGACTCCTTGAGAAGGGGTAGCTTGAGTGAGATCAATCAAGCTGCCCCACACCCCTTTCATGCACACATTGTTGGAGGCCAACTATGGCGTCAGTGATGGAGTTGAGCCATCCTACCAGTGTTGACTAGTGTGTTGCAATGCCGGCACTATCACCTTAGCCTGAAGGCGGATGGACTCCTCCATCAGGTTTTGCAATCTGAGGAGTGCAGCAGACATCCCTTCCTGATGTTCCTGAGCTGACCACAGTTGCCGCAGCCTCCCAAGCATAGTTGGTCATGCTGCTGCCCATCCTGCGGCCAGAGTGGGAGTAGAGAACATCGCGCGGCCGTCCACGGCATCCAAAAGTCATTCTAGGGACGTGCTGCTAAACCTGGGGGCTACAATCTTTTTGCCTGTTGTGGACTTTTTCCCTGTAGTAGTCGTGGGCTGGAAGCGCTGAAATGTATGTGCGCAGCTAGACATAAATATGGCGCTGGCTTGCTGAATCAGCGAGGTGATGGTGTGGCGGGTGAATGAGAGCCCGCCCACTATGGAAACGGCATGTTTCCTGGAAATGGATAAATAACATGGTGGGTTTGGGACGATACGGCATGAAAACCCACCATCGCAGCCAACAGGTAAAACGTCGTTTTACCCGCCTGCTAGCGCACTTAACGCAAATCTGGGACTATTCCACCCTTTATCTCCTCAAAAATTTCAATAAGTTTGGTCAAGCAAGTTTTTCCTTTTGAATTCCATACTGATCATTCATTTTTAATATTTTTTTCTTTGTAGATGTTCTTCTATTTCCTCTTTTAACATCGATTCCATTAATTTTTATATCACTGTTGTCAAGCTGCATGGTCTATAATTTCCTGGGCATGTTCAGCCCCCTTTGTTAAATACAGGAATTACATTAAATATCTGACAGTACTATTGCATCATTTTCTAACAAATTCTTAAATAGAGTGGTAATGTCTCTGCTATCTCGTCCCTAGATTCTCTTAAAATATGTGATGTAATCCATCTGGACAGCGCTTTATCCTCTTCGGGTTAGATTAGTTTATTCAATACATCCCCTTTTATTAGTTTAAATGTATTTATCTCATTGCTCATCTCATCAGTCAATGTCATTTCAACCTCTTCCATCTCCTTGTAGTCTTTCTCCAAAATACTTGAGAATGAATAACAATCTCTTCAATATATTTTCAAGCAACACCCCTATCTTATATAAATTCTGTAAATATATGCAATTCTATGTAAAGCTAAATACATTAAATTCTAGCATCTGATGTGCGGGCTACACTATCTAATGAGGAGGCTATATCCACAAAGAAGCAACAATATACCACCCTCAGTTTTTTATAATTAGCAGTGAAACACTTTAGCGGTTGACATTTTGTTTTCCATGACAAAATCTCATTACATTAGGATCCAGCTGATTGAGGATTACTGGTTATCACTTTGACAAGTTGAAACTCAGTTACAATAAACAGCCAGCACAACTTTAAATCTCTGCATTCTTGTTGCAGATTCAAAGGGTGATGCAAAGACTCCATAATCCAAAGAATGTGCTGCATTTCCCTTGTTCTTGAGCTTGTAAACCTGAACAGAAACTAGGAGCACATTGATGCAAACACAATTGTTGCTTTAGTTTAATTGAGCGGAACAGGTCCTTAAAAGTCCGATAACCTGGACATGGATGCATGTGGGCTTTTTTAGATCGACGCTTCAATTTCCAGCATTCCAAATGACACATCACACTATTCATTACAGGCTGAACAATACAAAATGAGTTTATAGATTTTCACTATAAATTGGTGGAAATTCCATTATAACAGGTGCATCAATCTATCATTCATTTACCGGTAAATGAAATTTAGGCATTGAAATGTTTTGGCAGCAGTCGGTTTTCACTTCACTGTGTGGGGAATGATCCAGTTCGCCTATGTATGAGAAAAATGTAGCTTTAAAATCTTCTTCAGAGTTTGCAATTCTTCAGACTTTTATTTAGCCTATGTGTACAGACATATTTTGTGCTGATAATTGTGTTAGAAATGTATTTAAAATTGTGCTTGTATCTTATCTGCTTTGTATGGGAGCTTTTTTGGCAGCTTTCCATTTATATATTCCATGTAGTATCCCTGACATGACTAGAATCATGGAAATACCATAAACAGAGATAATGGCAGGATTCTCATCCTGATATGTGGGCAAGAACAGAGATGTACAGTCGCAAAATTTCACACTGTCGGCTGGTGTACTGGTTTTCCAGTACCATCCCACCCTTGAGCCATTTTGCTTGAGGTTGGTTCGGGGACGGAATGGCTACCTGCCTGAAAGCAGTTTATGCTAAGTTAAAGCCAATTAAGACCAATTCCAGTTGGCCTGTGAGCCCTCTGCGACATTGGGAGTACAGCAGTTATCTGGGGCAGCCTCCCAGTGGCAGACTGGGGTCTAGGCTTCAGGATGTCACTGAAACCTTCTCCTTTGGTACCTGGCCACAATTGTGGCTACAGGCCACCTTGTGGAGTGGAAACTCCTTCACAATGGTGGTACAGCTGTTATGGCCTTTTTTAAATTTTAAATTAGTTAAAGTTGCTAAGGGGGTGTCTCAAGATCGAGACTACAGAATCTCTCAGAATCACAGAATCACAGTGCAGAAGAGGTTCTTCGGCCCATCGAGTCTGCACCGACACGTGAAAAACACTTGACTTACCTACCTAATCCCATTTACCAGCACTTGGCCCATAGCCTTGAATGTTATGATGTGCCAAGTGCTCATCCAGGTACTTTTTAAAGGATGTGAGGCAACCCACCTACACCATCCTCCCAGGCAGCGCATTCCAGACCGTCACCACCCTCTGGGTAAAAAAGTTTTTCCTCACATCCTCCCATACATCCTGTTTGCCCTCCAGCTTTGAGAGCCTATCATCCTTAATTGGACAGTGAGCGCACCCTCTGGCCGTGAGTTGGCCAGTTCAGAGAAAATCCGCACCTTGTGATTGCACTTGCACACTCGATTTAACCCTGGATTCTGACCCAAAATGCAAAATCTTGTCCCAAGTGCTGTTTCTTAAACTGCTGGCACCCAACTACTGAGATGATGAATTTTATTGGTTTTCTGTTCATGCACTGTGGCATAGAAGTAAATTGCATAAGAGTAATTAAAATACTCAGGAACAAGTTTATCACTAAAATTAAAAATGAAAACACCATAAAAATCACATAAAAAGTGGACATTCAAACATATCTGTTGCTTGTCTTGTTGCCTCTTGTAATCTGTCCTTTTTCATTTATATTTAATTTTAATTTTATTTTTCCCTCCCCATCCCCCACCCTCCCCATCTCCTTTTATTCTATTCTGTCATTCTAAGTCTGTACTTCTCAGTCTTCTATTCCCTGCATCCATATTTGAAGTAGGCACTATTTTTTTCAGCTTTTTTTTAATTGGCTGCAATCGAAGCTTGAAGGTCAGTTTTCCAGTCACTATAACACAATCTACTGAAGATCAAAAAATAGCTAGGTCAAATTGTTGATGTAAAAATCACCTTCAGACACTGAGATGCTTGAATATGGAGAGTGTTGACTGTTAGTCAACATTTCATCCATAGGAAAATGGGATATGAACACTCAACTCATGATATTATCCTTCCAAGTTCTAAGAAAAATATACAGTGGCTTGAAATAACAAGGAAGCCAGCAAGTGATAATAGATTATTTAAATGTAAACAGTGTTGAGCTTACTTTACTATTCACAGAATCCTGTTCAGCTAAACAGCGCAATGTGTTTTTTTAAGAAAAAAGAATACCAGAACATTAGAGACTATGGACCAAGAAAAGCCACATAAACCTTCAAACTCATTCTTTCTGACAGACCAGATATTATTTGTATTTTTCTCTCTAATTTATGTAATCTCGTCAGAGGGGCAAATAACCAAAGAAGAGAAAACCAAAATCTTTATCTGTGATCCAAAGGCTATCAAACCAAATTTGATTATTAATTAAACAGTATTTGCTTCAGCAAAACATTCCGCAGATGATATTCCTGTTAATTAATGAAGTCTGATGTTGTGCTGCTCCACAGATGTTTCTTTTTGTTTTAACCAAAATCCCTATTAAAATTGCATCTAATCTAGTTTCTTTATAAAGGAATGAATTCCTGTAACTTTGGGGCAAACAATTGCTTTTGCTATTCCATGCAAATATTGACAATCTCTACTAACTGATCCAACTAATTAAAAGTCTTGCAATTAATAGGTGCCGTTGGTGTCATATCTCAAAAATGCCAATGTGCAAATATAGAACAAAATAATCTTAATTAACTCAAATGACCGATCTATGTTAGTTTTAAAAGCTGAAATCCTCCAATATCAAAATGCAGAAACAATCCTATCATTGAACAGGTGGGAGTGCTTCAAATCAGTAATCAACAGCGACCTCATAATCTACTATTCAAAATGGTCAATGAATTGCTTTCAAAGATACAATTTACAAAACAACCAATACCCCAAGGCCAACTAACCAATTTTATTCAAGTTCTGATCCAAAATTCAAAATCCTGCCCCATGTTATTTCCTCATATGCCCAGATATACGTATAGGCTCACATGGAGCATTATTACTGGTACTTGGGGAGGCGATGGCATAATGGTATTGTTGCTGCACTAGTAACCAAGAGACCCAGAGAAATGGTCTGGGGACCTGGGTTTGACTCCCACCATGGCAGATGGTGAAATTTGAATTAAATAAAAATCTAGAATCAAGAGTCAAATGACCATGAACATTGTTATAAAAACCCATCGAGTTCACTAATGTCCTTTAGAGAAGAAAATCTGTTGTCCTTACCTCGTCTGGCCACGTGTGACTCCAGGCTCTTAACTGCCCTCTGAAATGGCCAAGCAGGCCAATTCATCTACTTAAAAAGTCTAAAAGGAATGGAACCAAATGGACCACCCAGCACTGAAAACGACAAAGGCAAACTCAGCCCTGTCAACCCTGCAAAGTCCTCCTTACTAACATCTGAAAGCTGATGCTAATAGTGGGGGAGCTGTCTCATAGACTAGTCAAGCAACAGTCTGACATAGTCATACTCACGGAAACAACCCTAACTGACAATGTCCGAGACAAAACCATCACCATCCCTGGGTTTGTCCTGTCCCACCAGCAGGACAGACCCAACAGAGGTGGTGGCACAGTGGACAGGGAATTGCAACATCGACTCCAGACCCCATGAGGTCTCATGGCATCAAGCCAAACACGGGCAAGGAAACCTCCTGCTGATGATCACATATTGACCCCCGCGCACACCCAAATGAGGATCCGGCACTACAACATCCATCAGACTGCCATATTTTGAGTGATTTCTCCTGTTTCAGAGTCACTTGCCATGCACTATTTGTTTTTCCTTTCATTCAGAGACACCTCTGGGACACTGCCGAGGGCATCCATGAACAAGGCCCTCAACTCCAGTCCCAATGACACCTCGGATGAGGAACCTGGGGACAGCACCTTTGAAGACCCCTAACAGCACTCATCCACACCCTCCAGCAGCGCAGAGACACACACCTCGGTGACACCTAGTTCTAGATTAGCCTCAGGGTCATAATCTGGTGAGCACAGCGCACAGACCCACAGCAGGTGGAGGCAGGGACATCAGATGTCGTCGGCATTTGGAGGACTGCTGGAGGCTATGATTCTGCTGAGTCTGAGTCCGATGACGAGCCTCGGGACTCAGTCCAAACTCAGTTGCTGGAGCTGCAAAAGCAAGCAGGAGGATATCAGGAAGGAATTTCAGCTGCACTCTTCAGATTGCAACGCAAGATGGACGAGCCTGTGCAGCTTCAGTCTGAGGCGATAGCTTTAGCATGCCAATGCATTGAGGTCAACACTGCTAGGATGACAGCTACCTTAGTCCAGGATATCAGTGATGCACTGCTGTAGGAGATACACTCCATCGCTTTAGCCATTAGTGGCATTTATCAACGTCAATATGAGAGGGCTGCAGAGCACCTTGATCTTACTCTAGCTGCCCCTTCTCCTCAAAGAGTCAGCCAGGGGCCCTCGGGAACCCATTGGGAGGAGGACCAGCAGTTCGAAATCCTGGGGCCATCCACCCAGGTTACTCTGGCAGTATCTGCCCAATCCAAATCCCTTCTTCCTGTGATCTCATCAGCTGCAGCTCCATAGGCCGAGCACACAGCACCACACTTAAAGCAGTCTGGGACCCTCCAGGTCTCGACCGTGCAGAGTATGCCTGCCAAGGTCATCACAGACAACAGGGCATAGCAGTCAGCAGGTTATTTACACCTTTGCTGTGCATATCGGGGCACCAAGACGTAATGGCAGGGTAAGGAAAGTGAAGAAGATGTAGTTGCACAGGTTTGGCACAGGTGTTAACCACATGTAAATAATGTTCACAAATGTAAACAAACTCGCAATCATTTCATATCTCTCCTTGCCTATGCCTCCTTCTTATGATGAACTGTCACTGTCAATCACCAATAAGTCAGATATGCTTTTAAATGGTTAATTAGCCATTATCATTCTAAAAGCCTACCTTAATATCTTACTTCCTCCAGTGACTCTGAGTTCAGGAGGTGAGTAGCTGATCAGGAACAATATGGATCTTCAATTTGGTTATGGAGGAGAAAATTGTTCAAAGTTCCTAACATTAATCTAGTGACATCTGCTGAAAGTGTGATTGTGCAGATGTTAGTTGAGTTACAGGTTTGGTCTTGGCTGTGATGTTCTCAGAGAGGAAATTGTCTACTGATCCTCAAAGCTATATATAAACTTGGTTAGACCATACTTAGAGTACTATGGAGTTTTAGTCTCCATATTTAAAAAATAATGTAGGAGCAATGGAAAAAGTATAAAACAAGATTTACAAAGATGACAGCTGAACTGAGCGTACAACTAGCAGGATAGAATGAACAGACTGGGGCTTTTCTGTAGAAAGGAGAAAACTGCGAAGTGATCTGATAGAGGTTTTTTAAAATTATGAAGGTTTTGACCAGGCAGGCATAACAAAAATGTTTGCACTCTTCCGGGAGTCCAAGATTAGAAGTCATAAATGTAGGATAGTTAGTAATGAATCCAATAAGGCATTCAGGAGAAACATTTCTGCTCAGAGTGGGGAGAATGTGTAACTTGTTAACAAATTGTGTGGTTGAGGCAATTAACATAGATGCAGTCACAGGAAAGCTGTAAATAGATGAGGGAAAAAAAAAGAAATAGAAGGTTAACGTGATGGGGTGAGATTAAATAAGGTGGGAGGAGGCTGGAGCAGATCATAAAAACCTGCCTCTTTGAGTTGTGTAATTCCATATAATTCTATCTAAAAGGCTTGGAGTTAACATGAATTATGGCAATTAATGTGTAACTGCCACTAATGGAACGACAAGGAGAATACTGACAAAACTGATTGGTGTGAAGACAAACAGTGGCCTTGAAAATCCCTGGGTCTTTGATCCCATTGTAAATTCAACTAAAAATATCTTCTGCTGACCCTGTCAAAGTATTTGGGGTCCAGGGAGTTGTCTTTGCCTTCATGAAATTGTAAAGTGTTCATACGATTGTCAGCACATCTTTGCAATCGCTTTTTTTTCTGCGCTGGCATCCCCAGCCCCATACCAAAACGTGGGAGAACTTTTAACAAATGGCTAATTCCCTAAAGGAGCTCAGAATTTTCAAGGATCAAGGTCAAGACTTGGGCCTGGACCTTGGTTTGTCTTTACATCTGCCGATTGTGAGGCTGGTACCTGCTTATACTTGTCGTACACACCACCCAGTAAAACCCAGGCCAAGGTCAAAGAAACTCTGAACCTGGGAGTTCCCATCCTCTGTCTGCACCCCACCCCCAGCCTTGCCCTCTGACAATGGAGAACAATTTGAGGCAGATGGAGGTTCTAGCTCAGGCTCTGCAAAAAAACAAATTCGCAGCTGGCTGGCACCTCGTAGCCAGGTCTTAGCCCAGCTCTTGGGTCTTCCGCTACTATCCTGGTGGACTTACACTGGTAATACATTGGACATGTGGATTTTCAAGCCAATGTCTTGTAATATATTGTTAGATTCCATATTGCTAGTACAGGTACAGTGTCTTAAACCTGGCTGGAGTTTATCGGAAAACCGGACATTTTTAGAATGTGCCATGCATCAATTTTAATTAAGTAAAAAAAAACCTAACCTGGAAAATTCGGCTAGGCACTGCAGTGGTGCGGTGTGGCACCAGACTAGTTATCCACTTTGCTGCTTGTTTCCTGGTCAATTCCCGCTCTCCGAGCTATTGTGTTATTATAATTATATAATACCTTGGGCTTATTTACTGTACAAGATACAAGGCACAAATTGTCATAAGGGATATGGTAAACACATTTTGGGTCTTTATTTATTAAGACTAAGCATAAATCGGGAAATAACGGAGGTGTGTAAGAAGGGGACTACAATTGTCATGGGTGATTTAATCTGCTTATCAACAGGACAAATCAGATTGGCAGGGGCAACATGGAAGACGAATTTGTTTCTTAGAGCAATATGTTGCAGAATCTACCCAGGAACAGGTTGTTTTAGATCTAATAATGTGTGATGAGGCAGGGTTAATAAGAGATCTTGTAGTTAAGGGTCCTCTGGGGATAGTGATCACAACATGGTAGAATTTCAAATTCAGTTTGAGGACGTGTAACTCGGATCTCAAACCAATGTCTTCAACTTTATTAAGGGCAATTACATAGAAATGAAGGAAGATTTGCCGAAAGCAGGCTGGCAAAATAGACTAAAGGGAAGGTCACTGGATGAGCAAGGGCAGACATTTAAGCAGATATTTCATAACACTCAGCAAAAACTTACCCCAGTCAAAAAGAAGGACTTGATGAGAAGGATGAACCACCCATGGTTAACAAAGGAGGTCAAGGAGAATATCCAATCAAAAACTAAGGCATACAAAGCAGCGAAAACTAGTCGTAGGCCAGAGGCTTGGGAATTTTTTAGGAATCAGCAGCGGACTAAAAAGCTAATAAAGAGGGAGAAATTTGATTATGAAAGTAAATTGGCAAGAAATATAAAAACAAACAGCAAGAGCTTCTATATGTATATAAAATATAAAAAGACAGTGGCTAAAGTGAGTGTGGACCTTTGGAGGATGCGACTGGAGAATTGATAACAGGGAACAGGGAAATGGCAGATCATTTAAACAAATATTTTGCATTGGGCTTCATGGTGGAGGACACTATAAACATTCCAAAGATATAAGATAAGCAAGGAGCTAATGGGAGGAAAGATCTTCTAACAGGCTCTATCACTAGAGACAAAGTATTTGACAAACTAATGGGACTAAAGGCAGACAAATCACTAGGACCTGATGGCCTGCATCCAAGGGTTTTGAAGGAAGTGGCTGCAGAGATAGTGGATTCCTTAATTAGCACATTCATTTAGATAATATCACCACCTTCCACACTTCTTTGTTCCATAGTCTGTGACATCTTTTGATTATCTGCTCCTATCACTGCTTGCTTGTCCCTACAACCATACCACCCCCATCCCACTTCTCTTCCCCCCACCCCACCTTAAAGCAGCATATATTTCACCCCTCTTCTAACATTCAATCAGTTCTATCCAAGGGTCATGAGGACTCGTAACGTCAACTCTTTTCTTCTCCGCCGATGCTGCCAGACCTGCTGTGTTTTTCCAGGTAATTCTGTTTTTGACCAGGATGTAGAGTCGGTTTGGGTGGAGATGAGGAATAGTAGGGGAAAGAAATCACTAGTGGGAGTGGTCTACAGGCCCCCTAACAGTAATCACTATGTAGCGCAAAGTATACAAGGGGAAATATTGAGTGCTTGTGTTAAAGGGACAGCAATAATCATGTGTGATCTTAATCCACATATAAACTGAAAAAATCAGATTGGCAATAGAAGCCTGGATGAAGAGTTCATAGAATGCTTTCGAGACAGTTTCTTGCAGCAGCAAGCTCTGGAACCAACCAGAGAGCATATTATATTAGACTTGGTATTGTGTAAAGTGACAGGACTAATTAATTAATGACCTCAGGGTGAAGGCGCTCTTTAGGTAGCAACAACCACAATGTGATTGAATTTTACATCCATTATGAAAGGGAGAAGAGTGGGTCTAAGAGTAGTATTTTAAACTTAAATAAGGGCAATTATGTGGGCATGAAAACTGAGCTAACTGAAGCGAACTGGGATAGTAGGCTCGGATATAAATCAATAGAGAAGTTGCAGAGAAATGGCAGACATTTAAGGGGATATTTCAGAATACTCAGAATACTTCTACTATAAAGAAGAATTTTAAGGAGAGGACCCACCAAGCGTGGTTCACTAAAGAAGGTAAGGAAAGCATCAAAGTTAAAGAAAAAGCATACAACTGTGCAAAGATGATTGGCAGGTCAGATTGATTGGTCAGAATATAGAGGATGGCAGACAATGGCTAAAAGCAGTTTCCTGCTTTTTGTCTCTCTCCCTTCTTGAATAGGGGCATCACATTAGTGGTTTTCCAATCCACTGGGACCCTCCCAGAATGCAGTGAGTTCTAAAATATTTGACCAGTGCCTCCACTATCTCAACCCCTACCTATGGTACCTCCCCATGCCCACGCTAAAGATGCAACACCTGCTCCTTCACTTCCTCTCTCCTCACCGTCCAAGGGCCCAAACACTCCTTTCAAGTGAACCAGCATTTCACTTGCATTTCCCCCAACTTAGTCTACTGCATTCGTTGCTCTCAATGCGGTCTCCTCTACATTGGAGAGACCAAACGTGAACTGGGCGACCGCTTTGCAGAACACCTGCAGTCTGTCCCAAGAAAGACCCAAACCTCCCCATTGCTTGCCATTGTAACACTCCACCCTGCTCTCTTGCCCATATGTCTGTCCTTGGCTTGCTGCAAATTTCCAGTGAAGCCCTTCCAACTAGGCACTTTATAGCCTTCCAGACTGAATATTGAATTCAACAACTTTAGATCTTGAACTCCCTCCTCCATCCCCACCCCCTTTCCATTTCTTCTCCCTTTTTGTTTTTTCCAATAATTTATATAGATTTTTCTTTTCCCACCTATTTCCATTATTTTTAAATCTTGTATGCTGGGCTAGTCTTTCCACCCCACCCCCAATAGAGCTGTACCTTGAGTGCCCTGCCATCCATTCTTAATTAGCACATTCGTTTAGATAATATCACCACCTTCCACACTTCTTTGTTCCATAGTCTGTGACATCTTTTGATTATCTGCTCCTATCACTGCTTGCTTGTCCCTAAACCACACCACCCCCACCCCACTTCTCTTCCCCCCCCCACCCACCTTAGACCAGCATATATTTCACCCCTCTTCTAACATTCAATCAGTTCTGTCGAAGGGTCATGAGGATCGAAACGTCAACTCTTTTCTTCTCCGCCGATGCTGCCAGACCTGCTGTGTTTTTCCAGGTAATTCTGTTTTTGTTTTGGATTTCCAGCATCCGCAGTTTTTTGTTTTTATCTACATCCTGGTCTCCTGAACCATGGTCATCTCTAACTATTGCGTGAATGCCATCCTTGATCAACAGGGCTACCTCTCCACCTTTACCTAGCTTTCAATTCTTCTTGAATATCATATACCCTTCAATATTCAGGACCTAATTCTTGTCATCCTGCAGCCATGTCTCCGGAATGGCTAACATATTTATTTACTTCAATGTGCTCTATCAATTTGTTTACTTTTTTATGAATGCTGCACACATTCAGATACAAAGCCTTTAGTTTTGTCTTTTTGTTAACTTTTTAACATCTAGTCTTGATTATTGGTGTATTCTTAGGTTTTATCTCTGTCCCTTCTTGTTATTCTATGATCCTCATTTCCCATATTACTATTATAGTGAACTGCCATGAATCTACCCCTTGATTTTCTGCATCAACCCAAGCTTGATCCCTCTCTACTTCCCGAGTTATGCAATTTGCAAGAACACATGTCCCATCACAGTTCAGGTTTAGACTGTCCCACCGGTACAGCCCCCACTTTCCCTGAGTGCTGGTGCCAGTGCCCCACGAACTGGAACCTATTTCTCCCAGCCCAGTCTTTGAGCCACGTATTCATCTCTCTAATCTTATTAGCTCTATGCCGATTTGCACATGGCTCAATGTGGTCTGTGCTGTCCTCCAAATTGTGCCTCTTTGTGCTTCACATGTGTCAACTCAAGGCTGTGAAGATTCTCAAATGTTTGCTTTCTCAGCTTAAATCAGGCGCTGTAGCTGATTTACTCTTATTCTCATTTATTGGAACATGTTGAGTAAAACACTCCTGAAGTGGGACCGCATCTATGTCTTCCAGATGTTTGACGCTGTAAAACATGTGTTTGTCCCTAATTGTCTCATTCATATCATCATCATTTTCTGGTTTGTCAATCACCTCATGTCTATGTTTTTTACAGGATACCAGATGGTCATTCTTAATACTTGAAGGTGTCCATTGTGTATGGTCTGTTTGGATCAGGGCACTGCTCTTTGTTGCTGCATCAGCCTTTGCTCTAGTGCACTGCCACTGCCAATGGCTCTTTCTGTCACATGCCTTGCAAAATTGATGAAAAGCTGAGCACTTCCTTGGTATATGCAGAAGACCACACCTTCCACATGCCTTGCTGGGATTGGGCATTCTAGTGAGTGCGTCAGCAACTGGGGTTTTGCTTACGTCCTGTAAGCTTCATTGACCTGCGAGGTTCTTGTACTTGCGTCCATCTTCAAGTAGCTCATCGATGCTATACATTTTATGCTTGCCTAGCAGAGCTTTCTGGAATGCTTCCATGTGAGTGGATGGAAACTCCAACTCAACAATTCTGTCTGCTAGTTGTGTGTCTTAAAAATCATAGTACGTATCCTTTTCTCTGCATGTGCTGATGAAGTGATGTATTGATTCTGTAGGATGTTGTCAAAATGAAATGAACTCTAGTCAACAAATATGGAAGTTTAACCTGATTCTGAACTGGTCTTCCAATGTAGTCCACACTTTTAGGGATCTTTTAGCTCTTCTTCTGTTAATCCTGATGTGTTCAACCTGTGTAGATCTTCATTCCAAATTATGAGGCAGATTTTTATGGCTTACATATCTGATTGAGACACAACTGAATCAAGAAGCCATAGCTTTGTACACTGTTTCGATATTTTGAATTCGGATAGAAGTCAGCTGCATCCCAATTCAAACTGGGGAATCAGGCAAACAATATTCCATTAACATTTCTTCCATCGTAGTACCTGGAATGAGTGTCACTTTGGATGCTTTTGCACGCTTTTCCAAAGCTCCAAGTTCTGGCAGGAATGCACTGTGGCATAATGGTGTCTTTGCTTTTTATTAAATTTATTGTTCAGCAACTCCCAAAGTCACCATTATAACCGCAACCTTCCCTGGCCCAACTTTTATGACTTTTTTTTTTAACTCTCTCTTGTTCGCTATTGATCTGGCCCACACCCTGGTCATCACCTTTCCTAATTGAGCTAACCCGGTGCTGGGCCTCTTGGTGCACTGCCCCACTCACAGAACTGACAGGTTACGTGCTACAATCTCACCACAAGTGATCCATCTGCTTACCAGCTCTTTACTTGAACACTTGCTCAGCACTATATCTTCAAAGCTTATCTTTGCAGTCACCCGCTGCATTTTCAACACTCTCTGATGCTGTGACTTTGATGCGGTCTGACCAAAACATCTTCACATGCCATGTAGCACGATCCAAGGCTGTTCACCATGTTGGGCTTGCATTTAATCTTGTTGCCAGGCTGTTTGACCACAGCTGATCACCATGTATATATTGATATTATACCTTGGGTTTGTTTACTATACAAGACAAGGCACCAATTGCTCATAAGGGATTTGGTAAACATGTTGTGGGTTCATTTATTAAGCAAAAGTGAAATGAAGACTGGATCGCATGACATATTTCCCTTCTAGTGATGTCATACTGACATCTCTTAAAGGTATTTTGCAACATGAGCAACCCTTGACCTTACCCGACCCAGCTGGCCCAAACCCAGCATGGCCTCGGTCCTGGGGTTCCTGGTTTTGACACACTGCACTTGGACACAAAGCTTCAACAGCAACTCTGGTAAATCAACTTTTAATATAGCTGCGACATTTGCCTTTGAAAGCATTCAAGCCTTAACAGTTTAAAACATAATCTAGGCTGATACTTGTGTACAATGCTAAAGTAATTGTCCAGACTATCAGAGGTATCATCTTTCAGATGCAGCATTAAGCTTCCTGCTTAGGTGGAGATATAAAAACAATTCCCACACCACTGTTTGAAGAACAGCAGGGGAGATCTACAGGTGTTCTGACTAATATTTACCCCTTTATCCAACGTAATCAAATCAAATTAATGGGTAACTTATCTCATTGCTGTTTGGGACATTGCTGGGAGCAAATTGTCTGCTGTAGGTGTCCATAAAACAACAGTAATGATACTTCAAAAGTAACCCATTTAACTATGAAGTACTTTAGGATTTCCTGAGAAAACAAAAGAGGCACAAAAATACAATTTATTTCTATGATCTGGATGCTGTACCTTTCTATACATTTTCTTTGCAGTAATTTCATCCCTAGTTATAAGATAATCTAATGATATGAAAAACATAGCTGGCGTTTAGATAGCATCTTTCACATTTCAAAGCACTTCATATTTAACTGCCCAGATAATCTTTTTGTATGCTGTGAGCAATGGATATGTGCTAATCAGGAAGAATTCCCTTTCTCTTCTTCCAATCGTGCAAGGGATTATTTTATATTCACTTAAACAGATGGATGGGAACATGGTTTAACACCTCAGCTGAAAAAAAAAGCACCTCAAACAATGTAGTACTCCCTCAGTTCTGCAGTGAAGGGTAAACCAGTCGTTACTTGTTCAAGTCCCGGAGTTAAGCTTCAGTCTATAATCTTATGATTTACAGACAAAAGTGTGACCAGAAGGAATCTGAACCCACTGATATTTGTGAGTTCAGGTCACTGCTGTGGGCCTAATGATTCCCGCCACAGGAACACCTTGGAATAATTTTGCTCCCAAGAGCAAGGGAAAGAAAGTGTACCGCTGCAGTGGTAGTGATTTGAAAACGGATCTGCTGTCCAAAGACATCAGCCAGAAAATGTTGAGTCCAAACAATCTTACTGGGCTTGTGAAATATGTATCTGCCTTTTTGAGTTGAGAGGAGGTCATTGGCAGTCCCTTCAATGTTGTCCCAATATGAGGGTTCAGTTCAACCTTTAAGACCAAGATGAGACCCAGGAAAATGAGGCAGGAGGCATGTTGCCACCATTTTCATTTCACTTGACTTGTATTTGAATGCATCCTCCAGTTTCAGGCAAAAATGCTCCAGGATCTCAGGGAGACTCAGAAAAGTGTGCAAAGTTTAAAGGAGATAGAGATCTGACATAACGGCCTGGATTTTCACTCTCAAGCCAGGTAGCAGGAGTTGGGAAAATTTCCGGCTCAGCCAGACCGCCTCGGGAGAACGTGCCCGCAGGGACAGGATTTTCATTGTGAGGGCTCAGGTACAGGCTGGAGTCAGGCCAGGAATAAGTTCTGAGGCAGATACATGGGCTGCTGGGTGCTGAGGCGGACTCCGCCTCAGTGCTACGGGACTTCAGTTACATCGCTCTCACACCCCCCTCACCAGCTAAACATTCCTCATGCCCCATCAATGCCACCTCATGTCCGCACTCGCTCCCAATGGCCCTCTCATGCCCCCCCACCCTGCCGCATGTCAAGATATGTCCCACAAACAAACCCTATGGGATTTTAGTACTCCAATAGATGTCTGGGCCCTCAGCCAAGAATACATAATGAGCCATGGCTGAGAGTTCAGAAATCTATTAACCTGTTGAAGTACCTGAGCTTAGAGAAAACATTGTTTGACTGACAGCTCTGGCACTCTGATCAATGCTCTCAATTTCATAATGTTTATTTACAGAAGATACAGAGGTTTCAAGTGTTTTCAGTTTCAAATATTGATACTTCAGAGGGTCTGGATGATTGACACATTTATTGGGCTGTAGTAAAAAACTTTTTTTTAACATAGTGAATAGTGATGAATGAATGAATGACAGCTTTTTTACACACCTTATTGTCACTATAAGGCTACAGCTTTGCATAGGGGGCTTGAGGGGCTTTGGGGTTGTTTGGGGTGGCATACCTTGGCTTGGGTTGCATTAGGGGCCATAAGGTTTGTTTGAGGGACATAGCTTGGCCTAGGGGGCATGAGTGCCATAGGGGATGTTTGGGGAGACAACCTTGGCATGGGGGCATGAGGAGCCATAGGTGTTGTTTGGGGGCGGTAAGGCTTGGATTGGGGACAAGAGGGGCCATAGGGGCTGTTTGGGGGGGCATACATTTGGCATGGGGGAACATGAGGAGGACCTTTTGAACTTACCTTTTTAAAGGTCCCCTATTCTGATTATGGTTCACAACACCCCTCAGATGAACCTCGACTCATTGTAAATCTGGCCCGACTTGGAGGACTAGGACATGCCTACCCTGCAATGGAGCTGGCCAGGTTGGGAGTGCAGGGTGCTGGCTCATGACCAAACCAGGCCGCAAACTTAAAAGTGATTCCCGAAAATCTGAAACCCAGGAATGGAGTCAGGAATCCCAGAATTGGGTTCCGGCTACCATTTTTAAAGGGATCCCAACTAAGCAAAAATCCAGCCCAATAGGTCTCTGCCTTTTTTTTCATTTATTTTTCCCCCAGTATATTGGCATACTTTGAAGGCAAAGCAAAGGAACATCGACCTCAATATCTCATGCAGCTTTCTGATGTTAAATGTTATTCTTTTGTTAAATGTTGGAGACTGGTTTCAGGTAATAGAAAGGAAATGTACTATTTTGGCTGCTCAGTTGCAAAAATAAAACCACAAATGTTTAAATAGTTAAGTGGATCCAAACCTTCATCATGGGATGTGCCAGATCTTGGTCAAAAGAAAAACTTGCCCTTTAAATCAGTGAAGCCATCTGTAAATTAAATCAACAAATCTGTCTGACTTGCGATCAAAGAAAGCAAAAGTACAATCTGTATCGCATGCATGATGCCTTTTAACCAATCTGAATTAACAAAGTAAGAAAATTAATATCATTAATAAATTAACAGTTTCTACCAAGTGCAAGATCACAATTGGTCTGAATGTAATTTGCCTTTTAATATATAGTTCTATGTCTGGTGCTGTCAACTGTAACATTAACATATAGATATTAACACAATGACCATTTTGAAAACGTTTCTTCATCTTTTTCAAACTATAGGCAAAGCGATCAATTTATTCCCACCTGAGTACACTGGCAGATTTTGCAATAGAAATGTTTGACGTTCTAGATGAAATCAACTATCAATCATACAATGACTTTGTCTTAAGAGTTGGTAAGTAGTTATCCTGGAACTAATAGTGATGATCTTACTTTGTAATTTAGTGATACTTTGTAATTTAGTGAATGTACTAAATAGTGCCAAAATAGCCAATGCATATAGGTATGTAGATGCTTAAATGGTTTTATTTGATTTATTATGTACTATTCATAAGCAGTATATTCAGTAAGAGTTTGAAAATACATCTGTTGTTCACAGTAAACATTATGAGGTAGTTTTTTGCTCATACAGAACTTGAGCATTGCTGAGAAAAAAAGGCATGGGGCTGAAGCTTTCAATCTTACCCTCGCCAGGACAGACACAAGAATACCAAATTTCAATGGGAGCAATGCAATACCTTGACGAGAGTTCACTTGCCAATCAGCACCCATTTTTCATACAGTATTAATTGTTCTTACCTTTGAAATTTGGTATTCTTGCATCTGTTCTGATGAGTGCAAGATGAAAAGCTTCAATAGCATGTCTTTTTTTTTTCAGAAACACTCATTATTAAGTGGTATAGTAAAACATAAAACTATAGAGGTCCATTTAGCTTCTCCAGAAATGCAACAAATGCAAAAAAAATATTTTAGGTTATTTACCTCCTCTCAAATAAGCTTATCGACCCACCTTGAATTATGGAGGGAAAAAGTTCCAAATGAGTTCCCATTTCTACTTGTTAGCCAATGATTCCTTCTGGAAGGAGTGTATGCGTTTAAGTGCATATCCATGCCTGTGTATGAATGTTGAGTGAAGCTCCTTATTCATTCCTTATTCTTTTGTATTCAATCAAATACAAGTTTAGTCTAGTTATACCTGTCTGCATAATTTAAACTTTTAGCTGTGTGTCATGGACAGAATTTATCCTTTTACTACTTGTGAAAAGTATGTTTGTATGTAAGAGTGAGTGTTTTCTTACCCTTAGAGTGAGCATCCTAATTTAATAATTCCAGCAACAAGTTTTTTTGAGAGTTTAAAAATAAAGGAGGTTATTTATTATCACACTCATACCCTGAATTTGATGCAGCACTTCACTTGCTCATCTCATACACACACTCACACACACAAATGTTAGATACAGATAAAGGTAATATAACATTACAGCATATAGTTATCTCAGCCTCTTTCGTGGCGGACCTATAGTTTCTTGGATGAAATTGGTGCTTTAGTTGAAATAAATGTCTAATAAAGCAAAGGATTTTCAGTAAGCTGTGGGGTTTCTTATAATCAAATTTCCAGGAGATTGGTTCTCAGGTGACCTTTAACTGGAGCATGTTTGTAAGTCCTTCTTTGTCTGTTAGGGTCTTCCACTTTCATGGTGATTTGCAGCTAGTTCAATGGCTTTCAATGAAACACTCTGTCTGCAAGCAGCTTCTTGCTGGTTTTAAAAACAGACAACAAAAGTGGTTCCCTCACGATGTGACTCATGCAAGTTTAAAGTTACTTTTCCAAACAAGGGGTGGTGTGTATGTTGATTCCAGTTATCCTGTGTTGTTTGACAGCTTGAGATTCACCCAACCTAATTTGGATGAGGGAAACCATCATAATAAAATGGAAGGCTGATATGATCCATTCACATCTGTCCAACATGCATTAAGTTTTGATCTTCCTTTTTCTCCAGGGTGAAAGAGCGACCCAGGCTGGCTGGAGTTCTGTAGTCCTTTTGTTTATGATCCACCCTTAAACAAAGTGATGTGTGAATTCCCTGGATGGCTGTGAATGTCCATATTTAATTAGGTATTCACTGGAGAGTCAGCTCCCTCTGAAGCTCAAAATGCCAAAGGTCACATCATTTGCAGTGACCATTTTAATAGCCTGTTTGTGTCCAATTTTAAAAGTATTGGCTGAAATTCATAATATATTAGGACATGACACCTGGTACCATTCTGGGGAACCAAGCGGCACCCCCTCCAAGGCCAATATATCCTTCCTGAGGTACAGTCTCCAGAGTTGATAGAATAATCCAGGAGTTTAACCAGAACTTTATGTAAAAGTTAATGTCATTGTAAAATGGATTGAAGGTAGAAGGAGTAAGTCTACATGTAAACTTGCACATAAATACTCAACAGAATAAAACAGTTCCCATCTAATCTAGATAAAAGCTGGTCATATTGAATTTGTTAAATTAAAAATCCAAATTTTTAACTTGATTGACTTAGAAGCCAGAGAAAATACTTGAATTTTTCTTGGAAGAGTTAACAAAGGATTTAATGCATTTGAGGGGAAGCCATGATATCACAGGTTATACCTGGCCTATTGGAAAGATTGGATTTGAGGACCAGATGGCATTTGTTTCCTATTTTCTAATTTCTAATGTTTTGGATTGTTTTTGTTAAAAATTATATTTGACATTTTGGATATTATGATACATGACATTAGATTAATATCTTTTGGATTTCAATAATCTATCATTTGTTGTCTTCCATTGATATCAATATTTTCTTACAGCTTGTAAGATTGACGATGAACGTTCAGATCTTCAACACAACATTCTTCCTTTTCTTTTCTTTACAAAGGTATAAATGTTGGACCTGTAGTGGCAGGTGTGATTGGAGCAAGACGACCACAGTATGACATCTGGGGAAACACTGTAAATGTTGCCAGCAGAATGGATAGTACAGGGGTTCAAGGCAAAATTCAAGTTAGTAAACTCCTCTTGCAAAACAATACAGGAAATGTAGAATTGAGCATATTGGCTTTTATTGATGCATACATATTAATCCAAGGTATTACAATAGTTATTTCCCTGCTCAAGCCATGAACTTTATACATATACATCCAAGAATTTATGGATTCCCACTTCTTCTACTCTATTTCCTTATTTGAGCTTATGGTCCAAGCTTCTGGTAAGATTGCCTTGCTTCAAGTGTTTTGTTTTTAATATTAAAATAAGAGTCTTTGAATTTTTTTCCCACATGTGCGAGATCCAACTCTACAAACATTTAAACATTATGTTAATCCTAAGAGAGAAATGTGAAGTGATTCATTTTAGTAGGAAGAATGTGGAGGGACAATATAAAACAAGAATACAATTCTAAAGGAGGTACAGGAGCAGAGGGACCTGGGTGTATGTGTGCATAAGTCATTGAAGGTATCGGGGCAGTTTGAGAGCTTGGTTAACAAAGCATACAGTATCGGAAGCTTTATT
This sequence comes from Carcharodon carcharias, assembly GCF_017639515.1. NCBI lineage: Eukaryota > Metazoa > Chordata > Chondrichthyes > Lamniformes > Lamnidae > Carcharodon > Carcharodon carcharias. The sequence goes on from NC_054469.1 coordinate 91,444,539, forward strand.
AATAGAGGCATGGAGTACAAAAGCAAGGAGGTTATGTTGAATTTGAATAGGACGTTAGTTCGGCTTCAGCTGGAGTATTGTGTCCATTTTTGGGTGCCGTGCTTTAGGAAGGATGTGAAAGCATTGGAGATGTGCAGAAAAGATTCACGAGAATGGTTTCAGGAGTGAGGAACTTCAGTTATTAATTTAGATTGGAGAAGTTGGGATTGTTTTCCTTGGAGTAAAGAAGGCTGAGAGGAGTTTAGATAGAGGTATTCAAAATCATCAAGGGTCTGGACAGAGTAGATAGGGAGAAACCATTCCCACTCATGAAAAGGATTGAGAATAAGAGGGCACAGATTTAAAGTAATTGGTAAAAGAAACAAAGTAACATGGGGGACTTGGATGGGATGGGAATGGGTTGGAGAGTGGAGGCTGCTGGGTGGAGTGCTTGCAGATTAAACAGACACAAGCAAAGACTGAGTATGATAATAAGGCTGGAGGGAGCATAACCACCTTCCTGCTTTACTTCCTTCATCAACATCAGAAAGGCCCCAATTTTGAGGGCTGTCCAGAAGGGATTTAGAGCTTGCACCCAACTCCGCTGGTGCAGGCAGCAAAGGCTGGTGGGCTAAGGAAGGTAGGTCTCGTTTTCTTTCAAGAGCAGGAGGTTGGGATTGGCACAGGAGGCCTTCTAACTGCTAATTTTGGCCAAAAAGCCTCAAAATCATTATCTTTCAAGCATGGAGGGCTTCTGCACCTACTTCTAAGTACAAGGTTATTCAGAAAAGTAGTATGTCATAAATGATCAGCTGTCCTTTTTTACTAACAGGCAGCTTGATGTTCATTCTTGACCTGCATCAGGAGCACTTTGTGCCTTGTTGAATGGCCTGAACCCACATATTTGGCTGGATACAATTAAAATTTGTTTCAGCACATGTTGGGTAGGCACCACCTCATTAGTGTCCACTGTGCATGTGTGGGGAGTAGCTGATTAATTTGCCGAGTTATTGGTAAATTTGAGTTTTTGAAGTGTGTGTGATATGTAATAAGAATTCCGTTTAACTGCTAATCTCCAGGTAACTGAAGATGTCCATCGAATGCTCAACAAACACAACTACGAGTTTGTCTGTCGGGGCAAAGTCAGTGTAAAAGGAAAAGGAGAAATGCTGACATATTTCCTTGAAGGAAAAGTGAATGAGAATCCACAAATAAGCTCAACAAATTTAGTGAGAAAATTATATCCAGATGGAAGAGCAAAGATAGCGGCAAGCTGTCCCTCAGTGTCCTCAGTAGCCAACTTCACAGTAAAAGCTGGACTTGGAGCACTTCAAGCCTCTACAATGCAAACAAATCAATCTGTGCATTTTGTTCCACCCATACCAATTGTTGAACAAGCATAATGGATTTCGACATAAAAATGAAGTTGACATTTTGAGCTGGTATGTGGGTGAAAAGCAATTAATGATGGCAGGATGCAATGATCTTTCCAAAAGATTTTGGCACTTGGAAGTCAGGCACTAAAGAGAGGAATGTTTGCCTGGAGCAATCCCCAGGAGGCTGTTGGTTATCAGCGTCAAGAATCGCTGCGATTGAACCAAAGATTAAACTTTGGATGTTGTTACAAAATACAATTCTTGGAATGGCAAATTAAGGGCTAACTATCTGTTAGAAGAAGCAAAGAGCTACATTATTGGCATAGAGAATTATCTTTCTAAATAAAGAATATTAGAAATCTGAATCAAACTTAACTAGTTTGTACATTTTAAAGTTTCTGCATGTTTTCTAAATGTACAGAACACATTTTACCACATGACTTTTGAGTTATAAAATTAGTACTCATTTTTACTTCAGTGGCCAATAGATGATTCTAAGTATTATGAAAATATTTGTGTAATATTGCCTTATTTGTTTTCGTTTTCAAATATCTATAGCATTTTCAAAGTCTGCCTTTTTCATATCATACACTGTATTTATTGTATGTAATTTCTGTAAATAATTTTATTAATTATACAGTATGGATCGTGTATGACATTGAAAAAGCACATGCCAGGTGAATATTTCATTAAATTTTTATAACAGAGTTTTACTTAAGTAAGTATAACTACTACATGCTTTAAAAGTTGCAGTGTTCCTTCTTTTGTCCACCATAACTTATATTCAGACCTATCAAATATCAAAGCTATGGAACTCCCATGAAATATAGGTAACCTTTGCCAAAAGGTTACTAGTAGTTTACAGTGACAGAGCACTTGCTGAATGGTGAAAACCTTTCTGTACCATTTTGTCCCCAAGTACCATAACTATTACTCTGTAGCAATAAAACTCAGCTGTAATAATATATATTGAACAAACTGTAGAGATTACAGAATGTTAATGGGTTTATCCTGCACTACCGACGTCTGATACTTCCACAATCTAGTCAATGTAAGGCATCATCTAAGGAAGACTGCAGCTCAACAGGTGAGAGAAGCAGGTTGGGGACTGTAACATTTTTCAAACGCTGTGGCCTCTGTATTATGTAAAATGTTTTACAGACCATTTATTTTATGCTTTATCACACAAATGAAAACACTGCTATGTGTTTATGTGTTTTTTTAAACTGTAATTAGCTTGCTAATTTTCCATATTTAAATACGGGTCTATTTTTATGTGCATATTGAATATTGTAGAATATCTTTCAGTCTCTTTTGGAACTGTAAGAATGACCTAAGGAATCAAATATTTGTCCTACCTTTTATGTTAAAAGTGGATAATATTCATGGAAATGTTAAATGTGAATGTAAATTTCTAATTATAACTTTTATACTGAGTGTTTGCACTATTATAATTTCTTCTGAGTCCTATAAAAAAGTAAAGAAAAATGGTTTGAAGAAAAAAGTTCTTGTTTCTGTGCATTTTTAAGTATTTACTGTAATGTCTTCTGTTAACTTTGTTTTATTGAGGTACCTCTCTCAATTTTATTTCAAAATGCAAAATGTTTCGATAATGGATTTGAGTTAGAAGTCTTCAAGTCTTCTTCTAATGTACACCTCTTCTACTATTATCACCAATCCTAGACATTGATATCAAGAAACATTTCAATGCTCGAAAAATCCCTTCCAGTCTCTTCATTAAAGCATTTGCTAATCAGCAAAATGTACATTTCTATTATTGGTTGACACATGATAGTTGAAGTTTTCTATCAAAATTTGACAAATGATCTTTAAAACAATCATAGAAAATTGTATTTTACGACATTACAGCAGTTGTTTTAAAACAGACATTACTTCTATAATTAAAAGTCTTAGAATCCAACCAGCATCTGTCATATACATTTTACAAAGGCAACAAATATAAAGGATGGGCCTCAAAGTTATTCATTACTTACAGTGAGCCTGGGGTGATTTTTAATACAATGGCGTTTTCAGTTGTGGATTTTCGGATGGAACCTGTTTCTTCCAGGTTTCCACCCAATAATGACAGTGATGGTAATCCCATTGGGCTAGGGGCTCCACATTATTTACCTATCAGTAATGCAGGTTCTTATAGCTACAGGTGGTACTTTACAAAGAGACATTCATAAATTAAGTGGGAGAAACTGTGGCAGATGGATTTCAATGCCTGTAAGTGTCAGATAATCCCTTTTGATCCAAGAAAAGGATTGATTCAGGTATTTTCTAAATGGTAAAAAAAGCTAAGAACAGTGGAAGTCCAAAGAGCATTATGGGACTATGTACACAGATCACAAAAATTTACTAGTCAGGTGCAAAACATAGTCAAAACATTTAATGGACTGTTATAATACGAAGCACACATGATACAATATTGGTAAAGGGGTTAGCACATGCTCACCTTCATTTGGAAGAGCAGGAGATCATGATATCAGCCAGCAATGCCATTTTGGAACTCCATGTTCTATCCAACACCCTCTTAACCTCACACAGCTAAACATGACATTAAGCAGCTTGAAGGACCCTGCACTAGCGCTATTTAAAGTAATCATCAACTGTTAACAGGTAAATCGTTGGTTTATTTCTGCTGTCTATTGCTACAATTTCACTTTTTTCATGCTTTCCATAATTGTTTCAAATGTTAATAGTTTACAAGGAGTGATAAGGTAGCTGCTGTAGTACTTTTTGCTGACTTCAAGTCTTCTACACAAATCAGTTGTGCCCAGATGTGGGTACACAGGTAAGCCTTCCTCTTAGAATTGCGCATGACTGGGAGAATAAGCAAGGGCCGTGCTAAGTAGGACAAGCTGCTAGAAGAGGGAGGAGAAGGAGGGTGAGATAGGCTGCCAACAGGAATTTGTATCCCCCCCACAGTGTTCGGGGAGCAATTCTCTTACCTAAAATTCAACAACAATCAATGTTTGAGACATCTGTGTTTCAATAGTGAGGTCATCACTGAAATATATCAACTGCTGCAACCACGGCTCCAACCTCAGAGCAGGGCAAGGACTGCATTGCCAGTGGCTATGAAGATGAATGTGGCTTTGAACTTTTACGCATCGAGTCCCTTCTGTGTTGCTGCTGGAGCTATTTGCAACATCTCGCCATTTGCAGTACGCTATTGTATAAGGAAGGTCACCTAAGCTCTCTGTACAACGAAAGATAATTTCATTTCATTCCCTCATGTCAGAGATTAGCAAGCAGAGGGGTACAGGGGTTTTGCAAGGTTGCGGGCTTCCCTGTGAAGCAAGGTGCAATTAAATGCTCAATGCTTTACATGTGCCTCATGTCAATTTTGCCATGTACCTGAATCAAAAGGGGCTCCACTGTTCAGCTGGTGTGTGACCATAAGCAGAAAATCATTCAGGTCAATACCTACTATCTTGGGAGCAGTCGTGATGCATTCATTCTGCTATAATCTGCTGTGCCAGCTATAGTTTAAAGGCTGGCCACTGGGTGACAAAGGGAATCCACTGACAACATGGCTCAGAGCTCCAGTTTGCAGCCCACGTATAGGTGGGCAATATGCCTAGAGCCATCCTGCCACAAGGAATTTTCCTTTTTATTCTTTCATGGGATGTGAGCATCGCTGGCATGACTAGCAATTGTTGTGCATCCCTAATTGCCCTTCAGTAGGTAGTGGTGAGCTGTCTTGAATCTGATAGATCAGACTGTAGGCAGAAGCAACAATTCCAATGCCTGGACTGCTCTGGAATAGCCGTGCAGTTATAAACATGAGAGGGTCTCCAGAAGAGTGGTGACCTGCTACAGGCTACACAACCTTGGTGTCATGATGCAGCAACCTTTGCCACTACCAATGAGGTAAAAAGTCCGGGGGTGTGGATGGAAAGGAGGAGGGGGGAGGGCAATGAGCCTACAACTTAGACCACCTCTTATTGCCTGGCCTGCATGTGAATAACTAATTAAAGTGTGATACCAGAACTGCAATCCCAATTCCCTTTTTATCAACAGTCCCACACTTCTTATGTTCCCTCTATCACTAATTATCCCATGATCTTCTTGACCACCAGGCATCAAATTCCCAATATCCTCCGTCCACTTCCTCGTGCACTAAGGTTATTGCCCCCATTACTAAGACCATGCTCGAATGAGCGTCTAAAACCACCTTTGGCACCTGCTATGGGAAGTTCACCATCTCTAATACTGGGCTCAGAAGGCACCCTGGCCATCTCCACAGCCCTCTCCTTGACTGCATGAATTGGCCTCAGGTGGGCTGACCAACCTCCAGTCTCTTTTGTATTGTGAGCTCTCTTCTTCTGCAAGTACACAATAAATAGAGAGATAAGGCTATTCTATCCTACATCCAGGGCCGTACCTCATCAATCTAGCGGTGGGTCACAGGAGCATTCGCATGTCATCCCATGAATGCTTGGACATGTAATAATGCTGTGGCCATCCGTCCATGTTAGAGGGGAAGTACGTGCCAAATGTGTCCCAGCTGATACATCAGGCAACTGATACCCATCAGAGCGACAACAGTATGCCTCTGCCGAACAACTCAACTTGCTTGAGCGCAGCAGGTTGTGGAACCTCTTGCAGCACTGGATCCAAGATCAATAATATCCCCCTGCTGTGCTCAGTGTGACTCCAATTTTCTGCCATGCTCTCTTCCTGACAGTGGTATCCTTCTCCCTGCAGGATACAGGGTATCCCTCTGGCCTTCAACCTCCTGGATCAGGAACTCCAGGCCCTGGTCACAGACCAGGTGCCATGCCTTCCTAGACTTCTGATGCACTACTCCTCTATGACATTCTGCCATGACAATAAACAAAGCACATGGGTAAGTAAGGTTTTGCACTATGTGTGGCTACTCATAGCCTGTATCCGTTCACATGCTGGGACCCAAGTATCGAATTGAGTACAGACTGATTTTGCTGGGAAGCAGCGTGATTGTTGGGTGGGCTTGTCTTAGGTGTGAGCATGCCAACGGGACATGGTTCATTCCTATGCAGATAGGTGCCTGGTGGCCTGCTCCCTTTGAGTCATGTTCATTTGCAATGACAGCGTATGACTACAAGGGTTATTGTCAGGGCACATTTGGCTGCCTGCACCAAGATATATGAGGGGTAAAAGGATACATGGCATGGCTAAGGGTCTGCATGCGGGATCCAGAGAGCAGCACTGAGGCACAATTCTGATATGACTTACTGCAGTGTGTCGGGACCAATTGGAACTGCCAAGATACAGCCTCCTACATGAATGGGTATTGTAAAGCTTTGCCAACTGTGAGCGATTGCTGTTCTTCCTTTACACAAGTTCAATAGGCAGTATTAAAATCTATAGTTTCCTCTGGGAGGGCCATGATAAGTCATCTCTTACAGCATTAATAACTAGTTGATCAACAGTGACAGTTTCTTCTCACATGGCCGCATTCTGATCTCTCCTCCCACAAACTCTGAGGAGTCCTATAGTTTCCTCCCTCTCAGCATGAATGGCATCCAGGGCAGCCTTTTATATCAGGTCCAAGGCGTGAAACACTCACCTCCTTATTGGGGTCCTGCCTCTGCCTCCAATCTCCTGGGTTCGGAGAGCCCCGACTCTATCCCGCCTCCATGACTTTCCCTATATTGACTGGGAATCACTTAGTGCTAGGGGTTTGGATGGTGCAGAATTTGTAATGTGCATCCAGGAAGGCTTCCTGAGACAATACATAGATAGTTCAACTAGGGAAGGGGCAATACTGGATCTGGTGTTAGGGAATAAACCCAGCCAGGTGGTCGAAGTTTCAGTAGGGGAGCATTTCGGGAAAAGTGACCATAATTCAGTAAGTTTCAAGGTACTGGCGGATAAGGATAACAGGAATCCTTGGGGTTAAGGTGCTTAATTGGGGGAAGACTAATTATAACAATATTAGGCAGGAACTGAAGAATCTAGACTGGAGGCGGATGTTTGAGGACAAATCAACAACTGACGGGGGCTTTCAAACGTCAGTTGATAAGAATTCAGGACCAGCATGTTCCTGCTAGGATGAAGGATAAGTATGGCAAGTTTCAGGAACCTTGGATAATGAAGGATATTGTAAGATTAGTCAAAAAGAAAAGGGAGGCATTCGTAAGGGCTAGAAGGCTGGGAACAGATGAAGCCAGTGGAGAATATAAGGAAAGTAGGAAGAAACTTAAGCAAGGATTCAGGAGGGCTAAAAGGTGTCATGAAAAGTCATTGGCAACCAGGATTAAGGAAAATCCCAAGGCCTTTTATATATATGTAAAAAGCAAGAGGGTAGCCAGGGAAAGGGTAGGCCCACTCAGGGACAGAGGTGGGAATCTGTGTGTGGAGCAAGAAGAAATGGGAGAGATACTAAATGAATACTTCTTATCAGTATTCACCAAAGAGAAGGACTTAGTGGTCGATTTGTCGAGAGAAGAGTGTGTAGATAGCCTGGATCATGTTGAGATCAAAAAAGAGGAGGTGTTAGGTGTCTTGAAGAATATTAAGGTGAATAAGTCCCCAGGGCCAGATGGGATCTACCCCAGAGTACTGAGGGAGGCAAGGGAGGAGATTGCTGGGGCCTTGACAGAAACCTTTGTATCCTCACTGGCTACAGGTGAGGTCCCAGAGGACTGGAGAATAGCCAATGTTGTTCCATTGTTTAAGAAGGATAGCAGGGATAATCCAGGAAATTACAGGCTGGTGAGCCTTACGTCAGTGGTAGGGAACTTATTGGAGAAGATTCTTCGTGACAGGATTTACTACCATTTGGAAGCAAATGGGCGTATTATTGAGAGGCAGCATGATTTTGTGAAGGGGAGGTCATGTCTCACTAACGATTGAGTTTTTCAAGGAAGTGACAAAGATGATCGATGATGGAAGGGTAGTGGATGTTATCTACATGGATTTCAGTAAGGCCTTTGACAAGGTCCCTCATGGCAGACTGGTACAGAAGGTAAAGTCGCACGTGATCAGAGGTAAGCTGGCGGATGGATACAGAATTGGCTTGGTCATAGAATACAGAGGGTAGCAGTGGAAGGGTGCTTTTCTGTAACTAGTGGAGTTCCACAGGGATCAGTGCTGGGACCTTTGCTGTTTGTCATATACTTAAATGTTTTGGAGGAAAATGTAACTGGGCTAATTAGTAAGTTTGCAGATGACACTAAGGTTGGAGGAGTTGCAGATAGTGAAGAGGATTGTCAAAGGATACAACGGGATAGAGATCGGTTGGAGACTTGGGCGGAGAAATGGCAGATGGAGTTTAATCCAGACAAATGCGAAGTAATGCATTTTGGAAGGTCTAATACAGGTAGGAATTATACAGTAAATGGCAGAACCCTTAAGTGCATTGACCGGCAGAGGGATCTGGGTGTAAAGGTCCACAAGTCACTGAAAGTGGCAATGCAGGTAGATAAGGTAGTCAGGAAGGCATATGGCATGCTTGCCTTCATTGGCAGGGGTATTGAATATAAAAGCTGGGAAGTCATGCTGCAGCTCTATAGAACCTTGGTTAGGCCACACTTGGAATATTGCGTGCAATTCTGGTCGCCACATTACCAGAAGGATATGGAGACATTGGAGAGGGTGCAGAGGAGGTTTACCAGGATGCTGCCTGTTCTGGAGGTTATTAGCTATGAGGAGAGGTTGGAGACACTCGGATTGTTCTCACTAGAGCCACGGAGATTGAGAGGCGACTTGATAGAAGTTTACAAAATTATGAGTGGCATGGACAGAGTAGATGGAAGCTTTTTCCCAGGATGGAAGAGTCAATTACGAGGGGACATAAATTTAAAGTGAGAGGAGAAAACTTTAGAGGAGATGTGCGGGGCAAGTTTTTTACCCAGAGGGTAGTAAGTGTCTGGAATTCGCTGACAGAGGAGGTGGTGGAAGCAGGTACGATAATGGTGTTTAAGAGGCAGCTTGACAAATACATGAATAAGATGGGAATAGAGGGATACGGACCCTGGAAGTGAAAAATGTTTTTCCTGCTGAGTTTTTCCAGGTAATTCTGTTTTTGTTTTGGATTTCCAGCATCCGCAGTTTTTTGTTTTTATCAAAATGTTTTAGTTTGACAGGCCATATGATGGGTGCAGGCTTGGAGGGCCGAAGGGTCTGTTCTTGTGCTGTACTTTTCTTTGTTCTTTGTCCTTTGTTCTTGACTCTTCCCCATGCCCCCGGACTGAAAATAGTGCCCAAAGGGGCTCTTAATACCAAGGCGGGTCTGCAGAGTCCAAAAATTTGCCACACCGAGCTATCCACCTCAGTATTGAGAATCCAGCCACCAATGTCAGCAGGTTGCTGCACAAAAAGGCTGTGAGCAGCGGCAAGCAAAGTAAATGGCTAGAGGTGTTCCTTCATCGCTGACTGGGAGATCCAACGCATTTATATTCAAGATTTTGCTTAAGAATTTCATAATGCCTGAGCGAGCTGAAATACAATCTTTACCCAAAGTGAGATTTGAATGCTACTGTTTCTTTTCTGTTTCTTTTTGTTTAATTGCCAAGTTCATTTTTCACGTTCTCTTGCTAGAAGCACTTGCTCTCTGATGTCCTCACAACCCCTTTGTCCTGAATGCAGTTTATTAATCAGGAATGATATTCTTCAATTTCTGAGCCCATCTGAATGTTCTAGATTGCTTCCTTTTTCTGTTTTGACCCAATCTATTGCAGTGACTCTATTGCACCTCCATGACAATTCTATTCACCCAGTACTCCTGAAGACTTACAACTAACACCCCTCCCCAGTTATCACCTTATTTTGCTTCATTGAACTTGTATGGATTATTCAATGACACAATCTATAATGGCTCTTAAACAACCATTACTCCAACACTCATGCAGCTCAGCGGCAACCCAGAGGTGTCCAACCTGTGGCAATGGGCCACATCAATCTTCAAATCCAACTAATTGGGTTCTTGAGACCCAGGCAACCCAGCCCAATCTGCGCTCACAAATCAGCAAAATACAGTGAATGTTCAAAATATTAAACCAAAACAGAACATGCTGGAAAACACTCAACAGGTCAGACAGCATCTATGGAGAGAGAAAAACACTGTGCTGGATTTTACCAGCCTTCTGGAGACAGAGTTGGAGACCGGAGGCCTTGGAAAATGGTGGCAAACGGCATTGGAAGGGAAGCCTCGTGTCTTCCCTCCACCATGGGGTATTACTGATGGCGGCACAGCCACCCGTCAACTGGAGGAGAGCAGCAAATTAAAGCAATTAAGTGAACGATTAGAGGGCACTTCCCACCTCCGCTGGTAGTATACTGACATCGGGAGAGACCATTGCTGAGTGGGAAGACTGCTGGGTAGACCCTGAAAGCCCGCTAGTGGGATCCAGAAGGAGTTTCCTTCTTTATGGCTGCTTCATGACCCACAATGGCAAAATGGCCACACCCGAAGCGATGGCGCTGCCGCTGGAGGCTTTCTCCCCACTACCCACCCCCCCCCCACCACTTGCCCCCACTCCACAACACAATCAGCAGGCCAGCACAGTACCTTTTCAAATTTACCTTGCCTTTGAGGGTTCCTTGGCATTGAGGTCTGTCACATTGTTGAGGCTATTGAGTTGTCCGACTAGACTGGCAGCTCTGGGAGGTGGGCTGCCATCCTCAATTGGACAGTGGTCCTAGTAGTAGCCTCTTAATTGGCTGCTATTGGGTTATTGTCATACGGACTCAAAATGTCAACTATGTTTCTCGCTCCACAGATGCTGTCAGACCTGTTGAGATTTTCCAGCATTTTCTGTTCACTCAACTCCTGACCTCATTACAGTCCTGGCCCAAACATGGAGAAAACAGCTGACCTCAAGAAGTGAGGTGAAAGTGACCGCCTTGGCATCAAGGCAGCATTTGACAGAGTGTGGCATCAAGGAGCCTGAGTATAACTGAAGTCAATGGGAATCAGGAGGAAATTCCTTCACTGGTTGGAACCATACCTGGCACAAAGGAAGATGGCTGTGGTTATTGGAGGCCAATCAACTCAGTCCCGGGACATTGCTGCAGGAGTTCCTCAGGGTAGTGTCCTAGGCCCAACCACCTTCAGCTACTTCATCAATAACCTTCCCTCCATCAGAAGATCAGAAGTGGGGATGTTTACTGATGATTGCACAATGTTCAGCACAATTCATGACTCCTCAGATACTGAAGCAATCCATGCCCATATGCAGCAAGACCTAGACAATATTCAAGGCTGGGCTGGTAAGTGACAAGTAACACTCATGCCACACAAGTGCTAGTCAATGACCACATCCAACAAGAAAGAACCTAACCGTCTGCCTTGACACTCAATGACATTACAATTGCTGAATGCCCCTGAATTGCCAGCAATAAATATCACAATGTTCTTCCAATTCTCTCTCACCTCCTTACTGTACTAAACGCAAGCACAACACCAGTGGTTCCTTACTCATGTGGTCATTCCTCATGTGTAGCAGACTAATATCTCATGGAAGACATCCTAATCAAGCCCAGTAGTAGCATGTATACATTTGCATTTTCTCACAATAAACATCAAGAACAAAACTGGCTGGGCTGATTTTTGTTTTATTGTCCTTGGAGTACTTCACCCTCTGCCCAATTGGGCCAACTAACTCATGCCAGGAGCATTCTGTTCAGTAATAGCACCCCACCTGGTAGTGCCATTACCCATTAGGACAGCACAGAGGTTCCTGGTGTCAAATTTGACACCGAACATCAATGTACTCTATATGGTTGACATTTGGGGTAATGACCACATTAAAATAAATGACAATCCACAGCCAAGGCTTTAACACAGTCAATGCATGTATTTACAATGTTGGCGGGGTACTAGAGTTCTTGTGAGTTGAGCCAGGTCTCTTAAAGAAGCAGCTCTAAATTATTTGCCTGCTTCTGCTTTAAAGCAATACAATACTGGCACAACAATTGAGAGGGACTGATTACTTGCGGCCTGGCACTTCAGAGGTGTCTGGTGATCCAAAACAATTATTTTTGGCTCAAAAATCAAAGGGAGAATTCACAATGAGTTGAAAGCCCATTCATTCAGATAATCAGCTTTTCCGTGCCAAGTCTGTCAAACAAGTATTTGATACAGATCAACAGAACAATTGTTTCTTTATTGTCAGCATATGAGTCATTTCAGGAATCTAGTGATGACTAAATATCAAGTCAAATGTGTTGGCATGGACTTCCAAATTCTTCAGGTAACAGTATACTCATATGAAAAACCATTATTAAAATTCTTTGTACCTAGAAACATTGTGCCTATATGCATATGCCTGTATAGCTCGTACATGAGTTCCAGGATTTTGTCAACTCCTTCTCCAAAGCTGATGAAAAATTGAGCCTTTCACCAAACACCCAGTAAACTAAGGTCCCCTTCCAACCATCCCACTCAGCAAAACATCTCCCCCTGTCAATTAAGATCAACAGCAAGATCCTTGAAAATGTGGACCATATTCCATACCTTGAGATCTTCCTCTTGACAATGGCAAACATAGCAGACAAAATTCACCATTGCCTCCAATGATGCCAGCTCAGCCTTCGCTGACTGAGGAAAAGAGTAAATGGTGACCAGGGAAACCTGAGACAAAGGTTATAGTTTACTTGGCAGCAGTGACCCTATTTTTATATGCGCGGGGACTTAGACAACCTACAGGAAGCACCTCAAAGCACTGGAGAGGTACCACCAGTAGTGCCTTCGCAAGATCCTCCAAACTTGGTGGCAAGAAAGGCAGTCCATCAGCAGTATCCATCATACCCAGCTTAAAAGCGCTAATCACTCAAAACCAGCTCTGTTGAGCAAGGCATGTTGTTCAAATGTCTGACACTAGACTCCAGAAGCAACTGCTCTACTCAGAACTTGGTTGTGGAAAGAGACTCCCAGGAAGACAGCAGAAGTGTTTTAGGGATGTCCTCAAAGGATCTCTGAAGGTGTCAAACATCCCTGTCAACTCATGGGAGTCCCTGACCTGTGATTGACCAAAATGGAGAAGGTTCATTCAGGAAAGCACCAAACACATCGAGACACTTTGTCAGGAACATGCAGAGATATAGTCAAGGCTTTGGAGAAAACGCACAAACATCCGAACAACCCATCTACCCAACTCTTCAACCACCACCTGCCATGTATGTGGTAGAGTCTGCTGACCATGCTTATCAGCCACCTTAGAACCCAACAAACTGGATTGGAAGCAAGTCAACTTCGTTCCCAAGGGGCTGCCTGAGAAGATGAGTAACATATACATTTGCAGTATAAGACACTATACATTATCATATTTATTATGACATGTGATGCATCAGTCTGGGAGCTGCCATTCAACCCTTCATGGACTATAAAAACAAATTCTTGCCATACCTTCAACACCCACTATGGCTTAACTGGTTAAATCAGAATACCTAAGCTACATGTACCAAAATATTTCCACAGTTGAATTGTGGGCTAAAAATTCATTGGCATTAATTTTGGGATGCAGGAGTTATCTTTTGTGATCTCCCTGCGACCATTCCCATTGAGGCAAGCAGCAAGCAAACTTTATGCTACCTCATTATTTGCAAGATTTCAGCATGCAGTCCAGCATGACCTATACTTTCGATAGTGGTTAGCTCAACAAAGAACCTTACCATGTTCAAGGCTGACATGTATTGCAGCTAACCTCCAGCCTGTCCCCTTGAGGAGAAGCTGCACTGAATGAAAGGAGGCCACCACTGACATTCAGTGTTCCAATTGGAGAGAAGAAAAATGGAGAACCAGGGCAGAAAGAGGGCACTATGTTTACATGCTGTAAAAGGCCTTCAGCATGAAGATGCACAGGAGAAATGAGGCCATGTTTTATGGGAGGGTCAAGACATCCTCAAGGAATGCCCTTCAAAGGGAATGGGAACAGGTGACAAGAGGGGTAAACTCCATGAGTCTGGCTGCAAGGGCATGACAGGAGTGCTGGATGAGGTTTATTTGCATAGGTGGTCATGGTCAGTGGTTGCATCTTCACATGACATCTCATACACAATGTACAGCCAACCTCTCACATTTCTCAATGCACCACAGCCTCATCACTCACCCATCAGCAATCCTTAACATTCAGAGCTCACACTAACATCCAGATACCCCAAGTCACCCTCACATACTTTCCAATAATGCACCACACACATCTCTCGCTGCCTCCACATAGCTCCAGCTATTCAGCTATGACAGGCACATCACCCAAACAGTGCAATAACACAATTGCTGAAATTCTTCCCTCTTGCAGAAAAATGTTGCCCGCAATAGAAAGGAACAAAGTCAAATTGACAGGGCATAGACACGCTTTCATCACCTAAGCCTGACAGAGGAGATGGTGCTCCGCATCAGGTTGCAACAGACCCAGTAGCATCCTGCATAACTGAAAGTATTCAGGATGACAGTATGGTTACTGCCTTATGCCTTTCTCAACTAACTCTCATCTTGTTATATGACATGAAGTGCAAGCTGTAGATGGGTGACCATGGACCTCTTGGTTTATACCCCAACCATTGCTGGTTGCCGTCACAACCTGACCTCCTTATTTGGCACATGGATAAAAACTCTGTTGTGCTCTTGTACTGTTATACCTGGCTGCCCAAGGTGGAGGTTACTGAACTTTTGAACCTTTGCAAGAGTTACTTAAGGTTATGGTTGTGTGAGTTAACTACCTAGAACAGGATATAACTTAGTGTTTATTCTTAATTGGATTGACCCTGTGTAAACTAATTGCTGAGCTCAAATATACTTTAATTTTGAGAAGAGATGGGATGTGAAACAAGTGGCCTTTGTGGAAAATTGGAGCTGAGTTTCAGATAACAAGGAAATGCATGTAAACGGATGTTCTGTGTTGAAGTGAATGGGGACTGGGTTCGAGATAACAGAGTAAGGCAGGAATGGCTGTAGGGTATCCTTGTGCAAAGATAATCATGAATGAAATTAGGAAGGTTAAGTATAAATATGACTTTACTAGCCACGGTACTTAGAATTGATTTAGGGGAACAGCAGCCTGACAACAACACATTGGTTTTCCAGGTCAAACAATGGAATTTGTTCTTGATCTATACAGTACTGTCAATAAATCCTGTTGAATTAAGCCTCTCTGTAAGCTTGTTTATTTCCAATCTCTGAAGTCACTGATTATACAAACAAGAGCCAGCATGGTCAACAATCTATTACTTTGACATTGAGGAAGTATAGTCTTAGGGAGATCATATCTCCCTGAAGTTTACAAGGCACCACTTAATTCCAAAGAAAGTGCTTGATTTGTAAGTATAAAATCAGGTCCTACTGACCTAGTCTAGTGGCACTCTTCTCATAAAAGCCTCGAATCTGCTTATGTAAAGTGTGAGCTCTTTATTGTGCCAGATTGTGAACAAGGCTAGGGGAATATTTAACAAGAACATAAGAAATAGAAGGAGTAGACAATAACATCCCTCAAACTCACCCTGTCATTTAATACAATCATGGCTGATCGTCTTCCTCAACTCCATTTTCCTATTCTTTTCCCAAATTCCTCGATTCCCAGAGAGACCAAAGGTCTGTCTATGCCAGCCTTAAATGCATTCAAGGATAGAGCAACCACATTCTCTGGGCTAGAGAATTCCAAAGATTTACAACCCCCTGACTGAAGACATTTTCCTCATCTCAGCCCAAAATGATCAACGCCTTATAATGAGACTGTGCTCCTTTATTTTAGATTCCCCACCCAGTGAAAACAATTCCACCCTATCAAGCCTCTTTATGGTCTTGTGTATTTCAATGAGATTACTCATCATTCATCTATGTTCCAGAGAATATAAATGCAATGTACTCAGCATTTCATCATAAGACAACCTGTTCAGCCCAAGGACCAGTGTAATGAATCTTTGCTGTACCACCTCCAATGCAAGTATATCCATCCTTAAATATAGAGCAAAACAGCATATAATATTGCAGATGCAGTCTCACCAACGCTTGGTACAATTTTAGGAAGACTTTTTATCCCTGTGCTCAAATCGCCTTTCAATAAAGGCCCAAAATGCCATTTGTCTTCTTAATCGCTTGCTGTAACTGTGTGCTAATTTTCTGTGCTTCCTGTATAAGTCCACCCATGTCCCTCAGAAAATCAGCATCTAAAAGTTTCATGCCTTTTAAAAAAAAATTCTGCTTTCCTATTCTTACTACAAAATGAATAACCTCACATTATGCTGCATTTGCTACCTGCACTATTCATGGGATGTAGGCATCATTGGCTAGGTCAGCATTTATTACCCTTGTTCAGATGGCATTTAAGAGCCAAAAACATTGCTGTGGATCTAGAGTCCAGACCAGGTAAGGACAGCAGATTTCCTTCCTTCCCTAAAGGGCATTAGTGAAACAGATGGGTTTTTAATGACAATCAACAATGGTCATCATGAGGCTTTTAACTCCAGATTTTTTATTGCAATAGTAGGATTTCAACCCAGATCTCCAGACCATTACCCTAGAATACCAGCCAGTGACAATACCACTATGCCACCACCTCACCTCTTTTGTATCCTATCAATGCCTTTTTGCAGTTGCTTTGTGTCCTCCTCACAGCTTACATTCCCATCCAGCTTTATAGCATCAGCAAATTTGGATACATTTCTCTCAGTCTCTTCAATCAAAAGCAGGAGGTAATGGAGCAGTGATATTGTTGCTGGATGAGTAACCCAGCAATTCTCTGGGGACAGGTGTTCAAATCCTGCTGTGACAGATGGTGGAATTCTAGAATTAAAAGTCTAATGATGGCCATTGTTGATTTTTGTAAAAATCTATCTAGCTCACAAAAGCACTTAAGGGAAGGAATCTACCATCCTTACCTGCCTGGCCTACATGTGACTCCAGGCCCACAAAAATGTGGTGGACTCTCAAGTGCCCTCTTAAATGGCTTAGCAAGCCACTCAGTTGTATGAAACCACTATGAAGTCTCAAAAAACCAGACGGACCACCCAGCATCGACTTAGGCACCAGAAGCGACAACAGCAAACCCAGCCCTGTCGACACTGCAAAGTTCCCCTATCTTGGGGCTAGTGCCAAAATTGGGAGAACTGACACCAGGCAAAGCATTTTCACCTTACAAATTGCTTTCAATTTGGTTCCTTTGCAGGCAGTTGTAAGCTTACAGCTGCTTTGATGTTACATACCTCTGCCTCTGCACACACAAACCCCGCTCAGGTTATACCCTGTACTTCTCTTTAAATATAAATTCTCACTGTATCGCCAGGTCCTTTGAACTCCATCTCTTCTAACAGTAAAATTCATTTCATAGTACCATTTTATATAAACATATTGCTTGGTGTCTCCTAGCTATTCTTGAATATTCTATTCAACAAAATCCAAATGTACTTCTACCTCTCCGGTTGCATCTCAAAACTACTATACAACAAAGCACCCAGACTAGCTGGCTTTAATCCAATTAAAACTCGCACAGACACACCCACAGGCTAAAACTCTATTTTTTTTAAATTCCAATAACATTATATACATTAATAGCTTCATGACAACATCCATGAGGCATTGTGGTCCATCAGCAGCAGCAGAATTGTACTTGAACACAATCTGTAAACTCATGGCCCGGCATATCCCCTACTCTACTATTACCATCAAGCTGGGGGATCAACCCTGGTTCAATGAAGAGTGCAGGAGAGCATGCCAGGAGCAGTGCTGGACATACATAAAAATGAGGTGTCAACCTGGTGAAGCTACAACACAGGGCTACTTGCATGTCAAAGAGCATAAGCAGCAAGTATTAGACAGAACTAATCGAACTCACAACCAATGGATCAGACCTAAGCGCTGTAGCCCTGCTACATCCAGTCGTGGATGGTGGTGAACAATTAAACAACTCACTGGAGGAGGACACTCCACAAATATCCCCATTCTCAGTAATGGGAGAGCCCATCATATCAGTGCAAAGATAAGGCTGAAGTATTTTCAAACATCTTCAGCCAGAGGTGCCGAGTGGTAATACATCTCGGACTTCTCTGGAGGTCCCCAGCATCGTAGATGCCACTCTTCAGCCAATTCAGTTCACTCCACGTGATATCAAGAAATGGCTGAAAGCACTGAATAGTGCAAAGGCTATGGGCCTTGATAATATTCTGTCAATAGTACTGAAGACTTGTGCTCCAGTACTTGCTGCACCCCGAGCCAAGCTGTTCCAGTACAGCTATAACACTGGCATCTACCTGGCAATGCGGAAAATTGCCCATGTATGTCATGTGGACAAAAAGCAGGACAAATCCAACCAGGCCAATTACCACCCATCAGTCTAATCTCTGTCATCAGTAAAGTAATGGAGGGGGTCATCAACAGGGCTGTCAAGCAGCACTTGTTTAGCAATAACCTGCTTACTGACGCTCAGTTTGGGTTCCGCCAGGGCCACACAGCTCCTGACCTTATTTACAACCTTGGTTCAAAAATGGACAAAAGAGCTGAACACCCAAGGTGAAGTGAGGGTGACTGCTCTTTTCATCAAGGTCACAATGTGGCATCAAAAAGCCCGAGGAAAACTGGAGTCAATGGGAATCTGGGGAGGAATTCTCTTGGCACTGGTTGGAGTCATACCTGTCACAAAGGATGATGGTTGTGGTTGTTGGAGGTCAGTCATATCAGCTCCAAGACATCACTGCAGGGGTTCCTCAGGGTTATGTCCTAGACCCAACCATCTTCAGCTGCTTCATCAAGAAGTGGGGATGTTCGCTGATGATTGCACAATATTCAGCACCATTCACAACTCCTCAGATACTGAAGTAGCCCATGTCCAAATGCAGCAAGACCTGGACAATATAGAGGCTTGGGCTGACAAGTGGCAAGTAACATTCGTGCCACACAAGTGCCAGGCAATGGCCATCTCCAACAAGAGAGAATCTAACCATCGCCCTTGATGTGCGATGGCATTATCATCACTGAATTCCCTGCTATCAACATCCTGGGGGTTACCACTGACCAGAAACTAAACTGGACTAGCCATATAAAAACTATGGCTACAAAAGCAGGTCAGAGGCTAGGAATCATGCTACGAGTAACTCACCCCTGACCCTACAAAGCATGTCCACCATCTGCAAGGCATGAGACAGGACTGTGATAAAATACTCACCACTTGCCTGGATGAGTGCAGCTCCCACACCGCTCAAGAAGCTTGACACCATCCAGGACAAAGCAGTCCGCTTGATTGGCACCACATCTACAAACATTCACTCTCTCCACCACTGACTCTCAGTAGCAAGTGTTCACCATTTACCAGATGCACTGCAAGAATTCACCAAGGCTTCTTCAACAGCACCTTCCAAATCCATGACCACTACCATCTAGAAGGACAAGAGCAGCAAACAGATGGGAACACCACCACCTGAAATTTCCCCTGCAAGTCACTCACCATCCTGACTTGGAAATATATCGCCGTTCCTTCATTGTCCCTGGGGAAAATCCTGGAACTCCCTCCCTAACATTACTGTGGGTGTGTACCTATACCACATGGATTGCAGCGATTCAAGAAGGCAGCTCACCCCCACCTTCTCAAGGGCAACCAGTGCAAGGGCAATAAATGCTTGTTCAGCCCGCGATGCCCATATCCTGTGAATGAATAAAAATAAATTTAAGTCATTCCATTATACTTATAGCCTGACAATTTAAAAATGCTCCCTATTCTGTGCTGCCTGTCGGTTAACTTATCCTCCATCCACACTAAAACTCCCAACTCCATGAGCCCTTAGTTTGAGTAAGTGCTATTTACGAAAGGAGCAAGAGAGAAAATAGGGAAATACAGGCCAGTTATTCTGACATCAGACCATCAGGAAAATGCTGGAATCTATTTTGAAAGAAGTCTTAACAATGTACGAAGTCTTAACAATGTGCTTAGAATATCATATTGTGATCAGTTGGTGTCAATGTGATTTTATGAAATAAATGCATATTTATTAGCATTTGAGGATATAACTAGTTGGGTTGATAGAGAGGAAGCAGGAGGACCAGGGGTAGTGATGGTGGTGTAGGGGTAATGTCACAAGGCTAATTATCCAGGTGCCCAGGCTAATACTCTGGGGGAACAAAAACAGAAAATGCTGGAAAAACTCAGCCTATCTAGTAGCATATATGGAAAGAGAAACAAAATTAACATTTTGAGTCCACATGGTTCTTTTTCAGACAGACTTGAAACATTAACTCTTGTTTCTTTCTCTACAGATGCTGCTCGACCTGCTGGGTTTTTGCAGCATTATCTGTTTTCGTTTCAGATTTCCAGCAACTGCAGTATTTTATTTTTGTCTTAATGCTCTGGGGCCATGGGTTCAAATCCCACCACGGCAGCTGGTGGAATTTAAATTCAATTGATTAATAAATCTGGGATTTAAAAATAAAAACTGGTCTCTGTATTGGCAATCATGAAATTGTTGTTGCTTGTTGTAAAAACACATCCGGTTCACTAATGTGCTTTAGGGAAGGAAATGTGCTATCCTTACCTGGTCTGGCCTGTAGTGTAAAGGGTTAACATTGGGGGCACCTGATCCTCATATAACTCTGACGTCATGACACAAGACACTAAACAACAGAGATCTGGAGGGAGGAGAAGTTCAACATTGTGCAGAGTTCCTCAGACATACATAGAGCTTTAGATAAATGATAATGCTTTTAAAAAAACTACAGCCTTGACTGTACTGAGGGAAAAGAGATAAACCCCATCTCGAACCCAATACGTGAGAAAATAGGGCCTACATATGACTCCAGACCCCAGCAATGTGGCTAATTCTCAGCTGCTCTCAAAGGCCAATTCGAGATGGGCAACAAATGCAGACCTTGCCAGTGACATCCACATCCCATGCATGAATATAAAAAAGCCTACTTGGATTTTGTAAATGCGTTCAAGTCATTTGGTAGTACAGAACTTGAATAGCACTGAAAAAAGAGAGACATGTTGAAGCTTTGCAAGATGAAATTTTTAACGTCTTTTTTTCAGCGATACCCAAGTTACATTTGATATCCATTGGGACCATTGGAAAATCTAAGGAATTTTGAAATATCATAGGCACTGTGTAATGATTGCAAGTTGAACCATTTCTTACTGTTATGGGGATCATGTGACTATATAGAACAGTCAGCCTTAAACACAGGGAATCTTAGGGGTGGAGATTTTTAGCCTTGGTCTGGGAGCAAGCATGTAGTCTCCTCTGAAGTGTGTTAATAAATGTCATTGTTTCTTACAATCCTGTACTCTTCAAGTTTCTTACACACTGCATCCACTATCTGCAGCTCAGGGTTTTATAGAAGCCTAGATGTAGGTCATCAGGTTGTGGAATTTATTGGTTTTCACTCCATTGAGTTTCTCTACCACTTCTTCACTGCTGATATTAATCACAAAGGGTGGAATCATCCCAGATTTGCACTAGGTGTGGTAGTGGGCTTGAAGGAAAAGTAATTTTAACCACAGGCCTCAACGGCGGGTTTTCGCTTCACATCATCCCATTCCTGGCTCATTCAGCCTCATTAATAATGTATTCCTGGGAAACAAGCCGGATTGCTGGCAAAGCAGACTCTGACTCGTCCACCCCACCATCACCTCAGGCCTTCAGTAATCCAGGCATCATACTTAAGGGGCACTTGTGGCTGCCAAAGGGAGGAAACATGCTGCACCCAAGTTTAGCAATGCCTCCCTCAGGTGCCTACTGGACATAGTGGAGGCCCACTGTGAAGTCCTCCACACCAACTCTGGGCAAAGATCAGTAAGCAAGGTGACAAATCCGCCGGTGGCAGCAGTGGTCAGGGGCAAAGGAGGACAGCCATCTAGTGCTGAAAGAGAATGAATGATCTCCTCAATTCTGCCAGGGTAAGTCACTCTTCTCATCACCCAACACATACACTCACAAACCCATCACACATCCACAGGGATCTCACTCACTGCCAGTTCAAGGGACATGGACATCACAATTCAATCTCTCACGCATCATCCACCGATACCAGGTATCCTTCTCACCTGACCTGGCAGGCATCCTGCAAACTCTGTCCACCTGTTTTCATGCAGGTCTAGCTGGCAAGCAACAAAAGGGAGAGGTCACAGACTGGTGGAGGAATGCCTGACATCAAGGTCCTCACAGACTTTGAGAATAGAGTCATGCAGCTGGCCGGTGACGATCTGGTCTGTTCTTGTGTTGATGGTGGTGTCAGTGGTGCTCAACCAAGTGAGGATCCATCAGACAACCATAGTCTGAGTCAGCTCCCCCCATGTGCAGGCCCCTGCCATGCACTAATTATCTCTCCTTGTTTTCGAAGACACATCTGGGAAGCAGCCAAGGGGGTACATGAGCCAGATCCTCGACTCAAGCCCTGAAGACACCTCAGAAGAAAAATCTGATGACACTCTATTTGGATACCCATCAGAGCACTCATCCTCATGCCCCACCAGAGCAGAGATCCATACTTCGGTGGAATCTTGTTCTAGAGTAGCCTCAGGATCACAATCTGGAGTGCACATTGCACTATCTGATCCACTGAGGCGGAGGCAGGGACTTCCCAGGTTTCTGGCACTCTGACGAGTGTTGGAGGCCAGAAATCTGCTGAGTCGGAATCAGATGAGGAGCCTCTGGACTTGGTCATATCTCAGGTGCTGGAGTTGCAAAGGAAAGCTCGGGAACATCAGGAAGGAATGCCTGCTGCACTCCTCAGATTGCAAGGCATGATGGAGGAGTCCTTCTGTCTTCTGTCTTGAGGTGATGGTGCCGACATGCCAATGCACTGATGTCAACACTGGTAGGATGGTGGCCACCATGGAAACCTTGGTCCAGGACATCGGTCCTGTACTGTTGCACAGGCTGAACTCCATCGCTGATGCCATAGTTGGCTTCCAGCACTGTCAACGTGAGAGGGGTGTGGGGCAGCTCAATCTCACTCCAGCCTCCCCTTCTCCTCAAGGACTCAGCCAGGGGTCCTGGGGCACCCATAGGGAGGAGGATCAGCAGCTCAACACTCCAGGGTCATCCATCCAGTAACTCCGGGAATGTCCACCCATCCAAAGCCCCTCTTCCTGTGACCCCAGCAGCTCCAGCTCAACAGGCCAAGGAGGGTGCCACTGCCACACAGCATGACCCCAAAAGCATGACTCCACCTCCTGGGTATGTCGGAGGAACACCAAGATGTAGCAGCTGGGTTAGGAAGGTTAAGAAGATGTAATTGCACAGCATGAGTACAGGTGCTAATCACTTGTTCACTACTGTAAATAAACCCCTAAGAATGTCTCCTTGCCAATGGCTCCTTGTTATGATGAGCAGTGTTCATGTCATTCAGATGTGAAACCTTGGCTCCTGCACGAGATAAAGGCAGGTGTCTCAGTCCAGGGCCTCTTCCCTGTGCAATGTGTAATCTTCAGACCAAAGTGATAGAGCAGCTTCACACTCACTGGACACATTAGTGATATATGTACCTCGATGGGGCTTGTCATTGCTGCCAGAATGTCGTATGCAGGCATCACCAAGTTCCGTCATTCTCTCTGTGTGCTCTCAGCACCTTTGAGGAGGGGCTGGCCCCTATCTCTTTAGCATTTGTGACCGGTGACAGAGTGCTCCTGATGCGGTCAGGTGCTGAAGGCTTCAGAAGGATCAGGTCATTTAAAGTTTCATGGTGACATCTCCATGATATGAATCTAATCAAAGAGCGCAAGCGAGCTGCCCTCAGCCAGGCAGAAGTCAGGCATTCACAGAGGTGATGTGAAGATCTATGGAGTGTCCTCAATGCATGTTGTCATCATCCTCCTGGAAGCTTGCGACTATTAGGGCCTCTGCTGCGTTCCCATGATATCAGCCTGAGCACTGAGGATATGTGCGACATCATCAGCCACACAGGAGTCAAATGTTCACCGATGCAAGGTGAGGACATCAGGACTGTCCTCACTGCATCACGTCACCATCCTCCTTGCAGCTACGAGGGCCTTTTGAGCTGACCTGCCTTGTCTGGCCAGTGTGATGGCCTTATCCCCAGCATCCTTATCCTTGAGGATCTCATCATCATCATCCCCTTTGACATGCTCCTCATAAGTGGAGGCACACATCTCCTCCATTTCTTCCTCAGCCAGGTTCTCCCCGCCTTGCAGCCCCAGGTTGTGGAGTGCACAGCAAGCTGCAAAGATAATTTGAAACACTCTCCGGGGACTATATTGCAATGCTCCACCGGGCTTGTCGAGGCACCAGAACCTCATTTTCAAAATGCCTATCATTTACTCCACCAAAGTCCGGTTCGAGGCATAAACCTTGTTATACCATCTCTCTGCTGCAGGCTGAGGTCACCGCATGGGCATCATCAGCCACATCCTCTGTGGGTAGCCCTTGTCCCTGAGGAGCCAATCCTGCAGCCTCTTTGGACCCTGGAAGATGTCAGGGATCTGAGACCTGCTAAGGATGTAGGAGTCATGGATGGTCCCTGGGAATCATGCACAGACCTGTAGGATGTATTTGTGGTGGTCACACACCAGTACCTGTAAGATGTATTTGTGGTGGTCACACTCCAGTTGAACATTCAGCAAGTGGAAGCCCTTGTGGTTGATATAGTTTACTGCTTGTTGCCACAGAGATCCACGTGCCACATGAGTGAAGTCAATGGCACCCTGTACCTGTGGAAAACCTGGGATCTGCACAAATCCCAGTGCTCTTGCTTCCTGACTTGGCTGATCCCGAGCAAAATGCGCAAAGCTCTGTACCTTTGCGGATATGGCATCCGTGACCTCCTGGTTATACTTGTGCGTGGAGGCTTGCTAGATTTCACACAGGTCACCTGCGAATTCCTGGAAGGAGCCACTGGTGTAACAATTGAGAGCCTCGGTCAGTTTCACGGTCACAGGCAGTGGATGCCCTCCATGTCCCCTTGGTGCCAAATTCTGTAGAAGGTGGCATATGTGACCGACCAGGTCTTAGACATGTGCAGTCTTTGGCAACACTGGTTCTCAGTCTTCTGCAGGAATGACAAGTGCCGTCTATAGACCCTGGGTCTAGCTGCCTGTGGATCTTCAGCTGCTTGCACAGCAGATCCTGTCACCCCTTCATCTGGAGGGAGGTGCTCCTCCCTTTGCCAAGCCAGACACCTCCGCTCTCTTCTTCTTCTCTGCTCCCTGTAAGCCATGAGGCATACCGCTAAATCACCAAGCTCCGTGATCCTGACATTCTCCTCCTGCAGGATCAAAGAAAGAGATGTGTAGGTTAGCATATGTGTCTTAAAAACCTCTCTTGGTTAAGCCTGAAGCCCCTTCACACATGCTGGAGAGTGCTGGTCACCACTTGGATGGCCAGAGTGTAGCGCGTTCATTGGCCATCCGAAACCCCACCCACCTCTGCCCCACTCTACTTGACCATTTAGCAGCAGCTTTGTCTGGTGGATAACAAGCTGTGCTCTCAGCTCAGGCGCAAGCATTCTCCTAACCTGCACTGCAAGGCTGAGCTGTTAGCTTGAACCACAATGGACACTGATCCACACCTTAATAATGACATTGCAAAGGGCTGTGAGCGCCTCCACCAGTGACTGCTCCATAGCCACCTTTCACACAGGGATTCTACAACTTGCCCAGTTGGTTAATAGCTCTGCAGCAACCTAAAACAGATATTAATTTGCAGTCCAAGTCCGAATGGTGAAAACCTTTGGAGCATTTGGTGGCACTTTCATACTTTTGCATTGCATGAGTGGGCAGAAAAACTTCAGAGGCCTGACTGTAAGCACACTAATGGAGCTGGAACTGAATGGTCTCGGCTGCAGAAGAATGCACACTTTTGACAAGCTTTTCCAAGTGCATGGCTGCTTCCCTCACCACCCCCATTCCCTCACTGCCCCAGCATGCGCTTGAGTACTTACTTCTATCCGTGCTGCCTTTCCCTCCATCCCTAGCATGTGCTTGAGTACTTTGTTCAGTCTGTGCTGCCAACTAGGCCAATGGGGCTGGAAAATTCTGCCATACGTTTCTCACTCTTATTAGCCCCTTATTGTTTACCCTCTATTTCTGTTGTATAATTTGTGTCTTCTCCATTGAAGACAGCTGTAAAATATTTATTCCATTCTCCCCTCCCTCAGTGTCTGCAGCTCAGTCTCCAGTTGAACAGATCAGTGCCAAATTTCTTCAAACTGCAGTCACTTGCAGATATAGCTGCCTGGGATTCTAACATTCTCTACAAACTTCCACATGCCACATTTACAAATACCACCTGACCATGCATGTCTATCTTGCCTTATTTATTTGATTAAGTAATTAATTACTCATTTAGCAAAATGAATTAAATAGAAAATTACAGTTTCCTAGCTTGGCGGCTAAAGATCACTCATCAGGAGATAAAACAACACCTCTTTCCCCCTCTGCACCGAATTCCCACTTGCACTAAATTCCTAATATTCGCACACCATTTATGCTGAACTCATACCTGTGCTCACTCTATGTTCCACAAATTTATCAAAGAGCAGGTACTCTCTAAACCAAAACCTACTTATTCTTGCCAGAGTGTATGAAAGATGGGTGGAGTAGATTGGCAGTTTTCACGAAGAAGAAGTTAGGAGATTTCTATTTGGTCTTTAGTGAGATTTGAGTTCAGATCATAACTTCCTGATCCTTACATTGCTAGAAGATATTTTGAAAAAGATCTAACAATCGATGGATCATAGGCCCCCTATTCATGCTTGATTATTTTGTTGCTCAGTTACTGCCAATGTTTTAATCATATTAAAGTCAATATATAAGGTACTGGGGGACCAATTAATTTATTATCTGATGCGTGAATCAACAAATTTATGAATGCTGGAGATAAGTGCGGTTAAAGGAATGATTTAGGCCTGTTGTGTGGTTGGGTCAACAGACAAGGTGTGATGTTTTCCTTGGAAGTAATTCCAAAATTAATTTTAAGCAGAGTGCATGAATGTGTAAGCGCAGCTAATGGTCTAAAACATGAATGAGCATAAATGTCACACGAATTTCACAGGGCTCCTACCATAATTCCAGCAAGACCATATTAGTATCTCCAGAAAAAGTGGGAAATAGCATTCCCGTCGTGTCCCCAAGGTTAAGTACCTCCTCTTTATGTACTTTTAACCTAACCTGCACCCTCCCACCCCCCACCCCCCCAACCACCTCCCCTTTACTCTGACATTGGCAGCATCCTTTTTTTGTGGATGCAAAGAACTCATTTAATACCTTAGCCCCTCTGTCTCCACAAGATCTCTTTTTGGTCCAAATTGGCCCCACCCTTCCTTTGACTATTTGTGTAGTCTTTATATGTTTGGAAAAGCCTTTAATGTTTCCTTTCATGTTGCTTACTAATCTTTTCTTGCACACTCTCTTTCTGTCTCTAATTTCCTTTTTCAGTTCTCCTCTCCACTATCAGCCGGTCTTTTGATCCTTGCCCTTTTTCAAACAACAGTAGAATGGTAGATTGCTTGAAGATAAAGAAACCGTGAACTGCCCGGGAGGTTGACATTCTCCTGCATAATTTTGTGAAAGTGGTCATACACAAGCTGCATGTTAACCGCCCCTCCTCCCACCCAACCCCCTACGGGGACCGCTTCCTTCCCCCTCCTATCCTCTACAGGGCTGCCTGTCACTTGTTCCATGTTGTCCTTTTACACAATGCTATAATCACATTCTGCTTTCTTACCTTTCTGCCACTATTAGCACATTTTTTAGCACTAACCACTACCATTAACAATCTCTTTGTCCTTTAATTCATGACATCTTTGTCAATCCCTCCTTTGTACCCACCTATCACTGGCCTTCTATCCAACTCCAACTGCTCCATGCTCCTTAAACAGTATAAATTTCATCACATTTCCACTTCTCTGAAGAAGGGCCAAACGGACTCGAATGTTAACTTTGTTTTTCTCTCTCCACAGATGCTGTCAGACCTGCTGAGATTTTCCAGCATTTTCTGTTTTTGTTGCACGTTAATATTGTTTGTTGTATTCATGCAAGAGGAACTCCTTTATCTATTACTCCCTGAAGCCTAGGAAAGCTGAAACTTGATCAAGTTAAGTTCACATATTTGTTGCTCCCTGGTATCCGTAGAGAACACTACGGGCTGAGTTTTCACCTCAGGCAAGCATCCCAACATCATTGCACACTCGCGCGATATTTCAGTCAGCAGGCACGCTTGGGAGTTGGCAGCACACCCGCCAACAATCAAGAGGGCTGTTAATTGATTAATTAAATAGAATTTTTCCCTGCCGTCCAACCTTACGGTTAGCGGTTGGATGAATAGGCCAAGTGGCCTTTTGATTTTTGAGGAAACCTCATCCATGGGCGGGATGAGGTTTCTGGTGTTAATTAAAATAAAATAAAAGTTTTCAGGACTCACTTGCAACATGTTCCTGCTCATGTGACAGAGTTTTAATGTGAAAAATCTTCAGCTCCCTGACACAGTTCTGTGCTTTTAGGGAGCTTTCTGTGAGTGCACCCGTGCGCATGCGCTGACTTCCATGTTCCCCCTCCTCCTTCGCCGACCACCATCCAGGCAGCGCCAAACATTTCAATGTGTGATTCACGCTGGCTGGCCGTTCATTGGCCGTTCATTGGCCACAGCCAGCGTGAAATCACAGCCGGGGGCCAGATCGCGGGCGGCAGACCATTGCGCGGCCACTCCTGGGCCTGCCTACTGTGCCCGTCCAACAAGGGGAAAATCCTCCCCTATGTGTTTGCTTTTTCTGGCAAACCATGCAATCATGACCTGCTGGATAGACAGTAGGTTTGGATCAAAATCCAATTTTCTCATACCTCTCTGCCATTATCTAATGGCTTAAACCTTTACTGCTGTTGTGATTTTCATTGGCACAGAGAGTGCATTGTTAGGTTGTGAATGGAGTTACAGGTCCTAGGTTGTGAATGGGGTTATGGCGTGTTATACTACAGAAAGAATTACCATTATCTACTGACAGGTTAGAACAACTAAAAACATGGCATTTACTGTTAAGATAACATAGAAATGACTATCTCCTTCCATATGGTTTTCTTCATGTTGAACTGCCATCAGCTTTGCAAGTGAATCTCCAATACTCTCATGGATACAATGAGCCATTCCTTCTCATAGTTTCATTGGAATTCCGCTTGACATATTCTATTTAAAATTCAGTTTGGAAAAACTTTAAAACAAAACATTGTACTTTGCCCATTGATCCTACTCCACAACAAGCCTAAATCATTTCTTTAGCCACATTTTTCTCCAGCATCAGAAATTTCTTGATTAATGCATCAGCTATTAAATTAGTTGATCCCTCAATACCTTTAGAGACAACTCAAAATGAGACTTGTAGGAATTCTCAGCATAATCCTCACACCTTGTTGCATCCTACCTAGGACAGGTGCAGAGTCCTACAGGACTGAAGTTCCTCAGGTGTTCAATTAGATTCTGAACACGACTTCAGTAGAAGATAGAAAGAACCTTCAATTGCCTCGGATTGCTGCCATTTCTGGGAGTTTCCAACTTGCATTGTAAAGAATGGAACCCCTCTGCACCTGTCCTATGGAGGATGCAACGAGGTGTGAGGCTTATGCTGGGAATTCCTACAAGCTCAGTCAGGACCCAGATTATCTGTGGAGGCCAGTACATTAGGGCCATTGAATCATTTTGGCTTACACAAGAGTGAGTGTGAGTCCCACAGGTGGCACCCAAGCAAAGGAAGAAGCCTGGAGAAAATGGGGATGTTTTTCTTAAGAAATTGTGAGTTGGCTCCCTTAATCAGCAGGCCATAGCTGGAGTGCAGAGGTAACCCCCTGATTCCCATGTTGGGTGGGTGTCAGAGTTTCTGGCTAAATGGGCACAGTTGCACCCAATATGGCATTTGCACTTGCCAGCCATTACAAATGAGATGCCCTCCCAGACCCTGCAAACTCCGGTAGGATCAACACTGGATGTCACTGCAGGCATGATCTTAGTACACCTATTGGGTTTACACCCTGAGAAATTTTGGCTCTTGTCAAAAAAGAGACTGGCCATATTGGGACAGATATTTGGAGTGTTGATAAATTTCATGTCCACCGATCAGCAAGTGGAATACATTAGTGTGAGAGTTAGAGAAATTTAGGCTCATATTACGATCAGACTGAACGTTCCAAAACAGGTTTAGCACAGTGATAAATGATTAGTGCTGGTGAAATAAAAAGACCAAATTAGTCAATTCTTCTTGATAGGTCATTGAATCCAAACAGTGTCAGCAACTTGGAAATGACGTACAGAAACATTATAAGTAATCTTAAATGTAGGTAAGGTTTTAACCTTCAGAATATTGTTGATATAAGCTAACCTGTTTCAGCAATACTTTAGAGCCTGTACTGTTGATTCATTATCTAATTGGGTAACTAAGCAAGTTGAGAAGTCCAAATGTTGGCCTGATTCTATTACAAGCCAATCTAGTGATGGGACAAGGCCAAGTAATGGTGGCCAAGAAAAATAATAGTGAATTAATATCACCCACCATTATTAGCTTGTAAAAAAATCTAGCAATTTGTGGCATAGAAGAAATATGCCATGAGTTCTGATTGTTCACAAATTGTTGAACAATTTACACTCTTAACCTGAACAATGCCAAAAAAGATTGAAAACTCACACTGTGGCTCCTCATGGAAGTTAATTGCATGTCATAAAATTGTTTATTTATACAAGAACACAAGAATTAGGAGCAGGAGTAGGCCATTCAGCCCCTCAAGCCTGCTTCACCATCTGATAAGTTAATTGCTGATCTGATTGTACAGGTCTCAAATCCTTTTTCTTGTCTGTCCCCTGGATCCCTTGACTCCCTTGTTGATCAAAAATCTACCTAACTCAACTTTAAATATTTCACTGCTCTCTGTGCAAAAGCATTCCAAAAGCTAATGACCCTCTAAGAGAACAAAATTTGTCTTTGTCTCAGTCTTCAATACGAGAACCCTAATTTTAAAAATGTGCTACATAGTTCTAGACTCTCCCACAAAGGTAACATCCTCTCAGCATCCATGCTGTTTAAGTTCTGATCTCATGCGCTACCTGTGTGGTTGGGGGGGGCGGTGAACTGTGAACTGGCAGAGCGCCAACTTCACGCATGCACAAGAGTGAATGGCAACAGGTAAAATGACGCGCGGTGACATCAGTCGAGCGTCCCGATGTCACCACGAGCCATCGCGACATTTCAGTGGCGGGCGTGGGTTGATTTCTGATGCGGACCTGCCATTAAATAATGGGCCACTTTAGGTCCTCGAAGTGCCACTTGACAGCGATTTTTCGGTGCCCATGTAATCTTTGGGTTGTTGCACAGGCGCAATGGGCATGTGGGTAGGGGACACTTGTATAAACCTCATCCAATCGTGGGATAAGAGGGGTGAGTGGGGTTGCAAGTGTGCTCTGTCAAATATTTAATTTGCAAAGTAACTAATATTTGCCTGTGTGAGCTGCAATGTTTTAGAATGCATACCAGCTGCTTGGACTGGACTCACAACCTTAAGGTCAGCAGTCAGAAGTGAAGAAACATTTTTGGGCCTGCAAGTTTCAGGAAGCCTCCCCTTAGCCTGGGAATGAGAATTGAACTCTTCACTGGAGCCACCTTCTCTGAGGAGGAAGGGGGGGCTAGAAGGGGGAGGAGGGCAGGAGTGCACATCCAGCCTCAAGGGGAGCCACCTTTGGGAGGAGAGGAAAGGCACAGGCACAAGAGGCACAGGGCCAAGAGGTAGTCCAAGGCGGAAGGGGCCGCAGAAGATGTCACTTTCCTGCTGCCAGGGTATACAGGCAATGAAGCAGCTACCTCAATATGTCTGAGGTGCAGTGCCAAAGGAGTCTCCATCTCTCAAGGGAGACAGGCAACTATATCTGTCAGATGATTGGGCCTGAGATCTTCGCTAACCGTGGTGAGTGGACACCCCATGCCATTGGCTCTGAAGGTCACAGCTGCCCTCAAATTCTATGCCTCTGGCTCATTCCAAGGGTTGGTGCATGATCTTTGTGGTGTCTCCCAATCAGCTGTCCACACTTGTGTCAAGCAGGTCACAGACTCTCTGTTCAGGCATGCATTGACCTTCATCCACTTCCGTTGGGACCAGGCAAGCCACACACAGTGAACCAGAGGCTTCGCGGCCATTGCTGGCTTCCCCTGTGTCCAGGGTGCAATAGACTGTACACATGTGGCCATCAAGGTGCCAGCAGGTGAGCCCGGTGCCTTTGTCAACAGGAAGGGCTTCCACTCCATGAACGTGCAGATAGTGTGTGACCACAGGATGCAGATTCTGCAAGTCTGTGCAAGGTACCCAGGCAGCTCCCACGATGCCGCCATCGTCAGACACTCCCAGGTGCCGGGGCTCTTCAGCGCTCTGGCTCGGTTGGATGGATGGCTGCTGGGTGACAAGGGCTATCCTCTCAGAAGGTGGCTCATGACGCTTCTCCGCCATCCAAGAACAGAAGCTGACCAGCGGAACAATAGGAGCTACACCTCCACAAGGGCTGTGGTGGAGAGAGCCATCGGTCTTCTCAAGGTGCACTTCTGATGCCTGGACCGCTCAGGGGGAGCGCACTCCAGTATCCCTGAGATCGTGTCTCGGTGATAGTTGTTGCATGCTGGCCTCTCCGCCATCATGTGCTGGAAAGGGGGGATGCAGTGGACGATGAAGACAGCGATGCTGGGGCTGCACACGATGAGTCCAGCAGTGAGTCCGAGGATGAGCATGCACAGGGAAATGCTGAGGGGGTAGACACGGACTTGGCCATACTCCAGGGAGGCAGGGACACCCGGGAGGCTTTATCCAATGATCCTTCAGCTAGCACACTACAGATGGACCTCCAGGACAAGCCTGGGCTGCAGGCTCCATGCTCGATACCTGAGTGCAAAATCTGACAGGTTAGGATTAACTAAGGGCCTTGTTAATAAAGCTGAATGTCCCACAAATCATTCATAACATTATTGGTAACCATCCACTTGCAGAAGAAAAGAGGCACCCTCAGCCATGGCGACATGTCTGAATTTAATGGTATAACAAAAGGAACTTAAGAGAACAAAATGACAAAGGTGTTCAGCAACACACCAACTCATAAAGACCTCATTGCGGGCCAACACAAAAGCATCAGTGATAAACCCCTGGTGTGCCTAAAGTACCTTACATTTACATTTTCTGGTGCTACGTCTTGGTGCTGCCCCCTCGCTGGGAGTGGCATCTGAGCCAGCCTGCTCACTTTGCTGTCCTGTTGGCCTCAATGACCTCGGGAGTCGTCCTCTGGCCCATGGAGCCTGTGCTGGCCCCGCCTGGGAGGGAGCTGCCAGTTCCACAGCTGGGATCTCCCCAATCGTTGCAGCCTCATCAGATGCAATGGCCACTGGGAGATGGGTGGAGGAGCTGCCATCCTCATCCGGAGTGCCCTGAGAGGAGCCCGCAAAAACAACAGGCAGCTGCTGCGCCGACATGAGGCAGGTTCGGACCTCCCTGCTGACCATAGATGGATGGGCACCAAGCTGGGAAACTTGGTGGCCAGACCATCTCCCACACTGGCACTGACCAGCTGAGCTCAATGCTGATGTGAGGGCTTGCTGGTCCGCACGCATTCCCAGGAAGCCCTGATTGGTCTCCTGGAGGATGCTCTCCACAAGAGTCGCCACTCTCTCCACAGAGGATGCATGTCGCTCGGCCGTGACGGTCATTGCATTGTTGATGGTCTGCGTGGACTCCTCCACCACAAAGACCAAGCCAAGCATAGCCTCATGTATCTCCCCAGATGCTCCCGCACACCCGGCCGCATTTCCTGCACCTGCTGCGTCACAGACGACTCCGGAGGCGCATCATCAGGCACCAACTGAGCATGTGCCTGGTCCCCTGCAGTCCTCTGACTGCTGGCACCATGGGCACTCTCTATCTCCATCAGCTCCTCCAGCAAATGTGAAATACCCTGCTGTGCCCCG
Source organism: Carcharodon carcharias (assembly GCF_017639515.1). Classification (NCBI taxonomy): domain Eukaryota; kingdom Metazoa; phylum Chordata; class Chondrichthyes; order Lamniformes; family Lamnidae; genus Carcharodon; species Carcharodon carcharias. The sequence goes on from NC_054469.1 coordinate 91,478,736, forward strand.
GGACACAATCTGATGATTTAACTTCCACCGAGGTGCTAGTATCTGTGCTGGTGCTTGCCTGGCAGAGATGGTGTGACGCTGGTGAGTCCGAGACATCAGGGCCCTCAGGTGTGAGAGGGGGTCCCTGCTGCTCCTCCTCCCGGCCCTGATCCGCTGATGTTGAAAGGAAGAACAAGGACATTTGGTTAGTTAACGTGGAGACAGTGTCAATGTGCATCCCTGTCCCCTGGACCATTATCCGCTCATCCTTCCATAAGCAATGGTCAAGCCATGTTGCAAACTTCAATCATTGGACATTCAGCACTGCCATGGCTGTTGGAGGAACAATGGTGACCTCACTGCTGGGCACACATACCTGCCCGTGGCACCCCAGCTTCACCGACACCGCATGGCACCTCTACAGATCTGGGACCTCCTGCTTGAACTGGCTAAGAATCACCACCTGGGTCGGCCCTCTGCCAGTCCTCACCCATTCGGCGGCATTATGTGTATTCCTCTCCTGAAAAGGAGAGAAGAGCATTGATTAGTGCTACTTGTACCTGGATTCTCTTCATGGACAGTCCACCCCAACCAGAGTGGGACATTGCAGGGCTCCAGAGCCTCCTCACCCTGCTGCTGCCGAGCAATCACACAAAGATGCTGGGCCTGTCACCACCCACCCCCACCCCCACCACCCCCTTGGCCAAATATTGCCTACATCACTTTAGGCACCACATGGTCTAACCTTCCATAGCAAGGAGGCACAAGCATGTGGAGGGCAGAGGGCAGCAGATCGATAGGTGCCACGCCATCTTGAAGCTCCCCTCCAAGTATGTCCTGGAGTTCCAGCTCTGCGCCTAGGGGCAGCTCTGCCAGGTTGCCCCCAGAACAGTCATGTGGGCCTCAGTGTATCACATGCTGCGGGTGCAGAACCCATCTCCTCACCAGCCTCTCAGGGTGACCTCAGCATGGGCAATATCTGCTGGCCCACCAGCAAAGGACACATGCCATCAATGATTCAATGCAGTTACTACCCTCAGACTGGGAGGGGTGGGGGGTGGGGGGGGGGGGGGGGGGGGGGGGGGGGTGGTGGGGGGTGGGAGGGGAAAGATGGGCTGCTGGGGGAGAACGCCTTCCAGCTGGGTGAAGTGACCAATCCCAACATGGTGTTCACCCTTCCCGAGCACAAGTCATTGAAGCGCTTGTGGCACTGGATCCACGTGCGTTGCACCACGTCGTGGGAGCTCACTATCTCCGCCACCTCCTCCCAGGCACGTTTGGTCATGTGGTGGTGGGGGGTGGGGGGGCCTCCTCCTCCCGTCCTGGGGTATGAGGACTTCCCGCCGTGCTGCCACCTCCTCGAGGAGGGCAGCAAGGCAATCGTCAGAAAAACGAGGGGCACAGTGCCCCCCTGCCCTACCCTCCTGCCTGGCCTGCTCAGCAGCAGCGCTCTAGGGAGCCCTTCCAGTAGCCGTGTTTCACAGCCTTTGAAAGGGTGCAGCAACTTTTTAAAACAGGCAGTCGGGTCATTGCAGTCCTGCCGCCGCCCGCTGCCCTGGGGAGCCGCGATTCACACTGGCTGGGTCTTAATTGGCCCGCCTGCGTAAAATGATGGCGCGGACATGATCACCAGCGGTGATCGCATCTGTGCCCACCCATGCCCGTTCCCACTCCATCCACCCACCAGCCAGAAAATTCTGCCCATCTGTCACATGAGTAGGGACATGTTATTAATGAAAAATCAATGTTTTTATTTTTATTTGGAAACTCCATCCTGCCCATGGGTGAGGTTTCCAAAAAAAAATGCAAAGGCCCCTTGGCCTTTCCGCCTGCCTGCCACCCGGAGGTTGGACAAGCAGCAAAAAATTTGATTCAATCAGTTACTTAATGGCCTTAATAGGCCTTTCAATTGTCAGCGGGCGCGCTGACTGAATTATTACGCAACTCCACATTGACGTCGCCACGCTAGGCTGACATCAACGTGTGTCATTTCACGCTTGAGTGGGACGGGTATACTCCTGCCCGCCAAGCGAAAATTTCTGCCCTGTATGTTTCAATAAAGTCACCTCTCATTCTTCTAAACACAAATGCTCAGCCTTTCCTCCTAAGTTAACCCCTTTATCCCAGGAATTGGATGAGTGAACCTTGCCCATGTTGCTTCAAAGGCATTAAGTAAGGAAAAACTATAACAGCACTCCAGGCACTGTCTCACCCAGGCCCTGTACAGCTTTAGCAACACTTCCCTATTCTTATACTTGATTTCCCTTGCAATAAATGTCAATATTCCATTTGCCTTCCAATCACTTGCTGCACCTGTATACTATCTCTTTGTGATTCATGTACCAGGACTCCCAAATCCCCCTGTACTGTAAAGTTCTGCTGTCACTCTCCATTTAAATAATATGCTGCTTTGCTATTCGTCCTGCCAAAGTGTACAAGTTCACAACTTCCAACATTACACTGCATCTGCCAGGATTTTGCCCACTCACTTAATGTAGCTAAATCCCTTTGTAACCTTGTTATGTCATCTTGACAACTTACTTTTCTATTTATCTTTGTGTCATCAGCAAACTTAGCTCCCATAGGGCTGCATTTTACAGGGTTGGGGGGGCGGTTGGGGAGCTGGGGGATTGGTGAGGAGGGCTGATGGCTTGCCCACCAGGAAGGAAAGTTGGCTGGAAGCTGACTCACTACATGCAAGCCTGCCCCATATCGATAATGCACTGCAGGAGGGCTAAATTGGCTCACAGAGAGACTTCCACTCCTCATTGAATTCCAGCAGTCCCAGCAGTGCCAAAAGCCAAATAGTAGGCACTGCTGGGACTGTAATCAGGCCAGAGAAGAAGGCCTAATGGATCCCTGAGTGAGCTAAGTCTGGGGTATTGGGCAGGGAGTGTTTGGCCAGCGTAAGGAGGGAGATGGGAGGGTGGGTTTGGGTTGGGTTGGGTTTTGGAGACCAGGCAGGTAGGAAGAAAGGGGTATACTATTTTAGGGGGCCTGCTCCAAATGTGCAAAGGGTACCCCCTGAAGATTGTGTGCTCCCTTCCTTCCTGCCCTTTAAAAATTAGGCTGCCCACTCCAGCCCGCCTGCCTAAGCCATCTGTATTATCAGGATCAATTGGCTTGTAAACATATTGAATTGACCCTTAACTATTTATTTACATATGGTGGGCTGGGTACTGATTTTGGCACCTACCTACCTATTATGTTATGGAGCTGAGCTTGAGTTGATGGGAAGTTGATGGCTGGGCACCTGCCCTATTTTACGTCCCCCCGCTGAAAACACATCGACACAGGCATGTAAAATTTAGGCCATACATTTGGTCATTCATCTAAGTCATTGTATAGATTATAAATAGTTGAGACCCCAGCACTGATCCCTGTGGCACTCTACTAGTTACAGCTCGCTATACTGAAAATGACCATTTCATCTCTATTCTCTGCTTCCTGTTAGCTAACTAATCCTCTATTCATGCTAATATGTTTTCCCCTACATCGTGAGCTCTTACTTTGTGAAGTAACCTTTGTTGTGGCAATTTATCGATTGCTTTTTGGAAATCCAAATGCACCACACACACACACAGGTTCTCCTTTATCCAAAGGAATCCTTTGGATTCTAGCATTCTCCATATGACAGTTTTAGGCTAACTGGCCTAACTGACCAGAAATGCACATTAATATTGCTGCTGCCAGTTAAGGCTGGTAATTCATGTCTTGAGGACTGTATTAATGACATGATTTGTGGTCCTGATATGAAATTCAACCTTGGAGGTCCATGAAGGGAACAATTAAGCTGTGGAGTCTCACTCTAGCAGGTAATGAATTGTTACTCTTGTTTTTTTTTTACTTGATTACAGAATCACAGAATCACACAGTGTAGAAGAGGCCCTTCGGCCCATTGAGTCTGCATCGACATGTGAGAAATGCCTGCCTACCTACCTAATCCCATTTACCAGCTCATGGCTCAGAGCCTTGAATGTTGTGATGTGCCAAGTGCTCATCCAGGTACTTTTTAAAAGATGTGAGGCAACCCGCCTCCACCACCCTCCCAGGCAATGCATTCCAGACCATCACCACCCTCTGGGTAAAAAAGTTTTTCCTCACATTCTCCCTAAACCTCCTGCCCTTCACCTTGAATTTGTATCCCCTCATGACTGACCCTTCAACTAAGGGGAACAGCTGCTCCCTATCCACCCTGTCCATGCCCCTCATAATCTTGTACACCTCGATCAGGTCGCCCCTCAGTCTTGTCTGCTCCAACGAAAACAACCCAAGTCTATCCAGCCTCTCTTCATAACTTAAATGTTTCATCCCAGGCAACATCCTGGTGAATCTCCTCTGCATCCCCTCCAGTGCAATCACATCTTTCCTATAATGTGGCGACCAGAACTGCGCACAGTACTCTAGCTGTGGCCTCACCAAGGTTCTACACAATTCCAACAAGATCTCCCTACTTTTGTAATCTATGCCTCGATTGATAAAGGCAAGTGTCCCATATGCCTTTTTCACCATCCCACTAACATGCCCCTCTGCCTTCAGAGATCTCTGGACACACACGCCAAAGTCCCTTTGTTCCTTAGAACTTCCTGGTGTCATGCCGTTCATTGAATACTTGCTTGTCGAATTACTCCTTCCAAAGTGTATCACCTCACACTTTTCAGGGTTAAATTCCATCTGCCACTTATCTGCCCATTTGACCGTTCCGTATATCTTCCTGTAGCCCAAGACACTCAACCTCACTGTTAACCATCAGCCAATCTTTGTGTCATCCACAAACTTACTAATCCTACCCCCACATAGTCATCTATGTCGTTTATATAAATGACAAATAATAGGGGACCCAGCACAGATCCCTCTGGTACACCACTGGACAAGGGCTTCCAGTCACTAAAGCATCCTTCTGTCAACACCCTCCCTCCTACAACTAAGCCAATTTTGAATCCAGCTTATCAAATTACCCTGTATCCCACGTGCATTTGCCTTCTTTATAAGTCTCCCATGTGGGACCTTGTCAAAGACTTTGCTGAAATCCATATAAACTACTTCAACTACAGTACCCTCATCTACACACCTGATCACCTCCTCAAAAAATTCAATCAAATTTGTTAGGCATGACCACCCTCTGGCAAAGCCATGCTGACTATCCCTGATCAAAACTTGCCTCTCCAAGTGGAGATAGATTCTCACCTTCAGCATTTTCTCCAATAGTTTCCCTACCACTGATGTGAGAATCACTGGCCTGCAGTTCCCTGGCTTAACTCTACAACCCTTCTTAAATAATGGAAACATATTAGCTGTTCTCCAGTCCTCTGGCACCTCCCCTGTGGCCAGAGAGGAATTAAAAATTTGGGTCAGAGCCCCTGCGATCTCCTCTCTTGCCTCCCTCAGCAGTCTGGGACACAAATCATCTGGACCTGGAGATGTATCCACTTTTAAGCCTGCCAACACCTCCAATACCTTGTCACTCCCTATATCAATTTGCTTAAGAACCTCGCACTCTCTCTCCCCAAGTTCCATACCTTTATCCTCATTCTCTTGGGTGAAGACAAGATTGCTCTTGTAAATTTACAACACTTTTATATTTTTCCTGGTTGTAATGTTGCACCAGCCATGTTAGCCACACTCCTCTTATTGGCGAAAGTCATTCATTGTAGAAAGTTATTTGGATACTCAGGCAAACAAACTATATAAATATTTCTTTCAAAAAATATTTTGATACAGTATTTATGTAGGAATGTTTGTATGTTTTTCACAGCTATCCTGCCATTCATTCAATATTAACTTCTCAATATCCATTACAATTGCCAAACACAACTGAGTTACAATCTCCTCTTTTTCTTTTGTTCTTCTTAATGGTACTTTTCCTTTCTGTCCCTTTTTTTTCTTTCTTACTCTGGTCTCCCTCTTTTCCTCTCCTTATTTCTCTTTCCAAATCTGATTTGACTTTAATTTACCCATTTTCTTTCTGTGTCATTTCCTTTGATTTTTTTTTCTATCCTTACATTTATTTGGTTAAGAAATGGGTCATTGGGTCTGACATTCATGAGGCCCCAGGTGTGATGTGCAATGGGCCCCTTACAAAAGTAGGGAGATCTTGTTGGAATTGTGTAGAACCTTGGTGAGGCCACAGCTAGAGTACTGTGCGCAGTTCTGGTCGCCACATTATAGGAAAGATGTGATTGCACTGGAGAGGATGTTGGCATTGCCTCATCATTATCAATTCACATTTCTAATCTTTTGTAGCACAAATACAGTACAATCTGAAGGTTGAGGAAACAGTAAGATGCACCATCCCGGCAAAATCCGGATTATTCTTCAATCAGTTCTAACTGACCTAAAATAAAAACAACACTTTCTGAAGACATTTATTTGTTAGTTGGGCTTTGCTTCAAACAAATGCTATTTAGTATGGAATAAAGAAAGCAAGGCGATTGATGAAACAGGCAACAAACAAGAAATTAATTTTATCTTTCAAAAAGGGAAAAGTAAATGAACGTTAAGGCAGTAAGTGTAAAAAAAGGAAATACGTAGAAAATGTGAATGGGTATGAAAGTAAGCACTAACAGAAGATAAGTAAAGTCTTTGAAACATTTTAGTTTCACTTAAATCTAGTTGACCCCCTGTGTTGCTACTCAGGAGACTGACTCCTGCACAATTTTTGCTTACATTGGGTCCACAATTCCTGGGCTCTATACATCGGAGGCCCTCTAGCAACAGCTGCTGTACACTTTGTAACTGGGCACTGTCATGAGTCCTGGGCTAAACTATCAAATATCAAGTCCTTTTTTTCTCAAATTCCAGACCTCATACAACAGGACAGGTGTACATATCTTTTTGGTGGTAGAGAGCATCCAGCATGCTCAAACTGGCAAATTTATGCTGAGGTTCCTAGGGTCCTCCAGTGGCACATCCTGACATCAATGCCAAGGAATGTTCCCAGCTGAGTTTCTTCTCCATTGTTTCTTCAAATTGTTTTGGTGAACACATGATTTTCCCTGTAAAATGGAGAGAAGTGTATGAAATAACAGAAATCCCCCTCCACACCACCTCCCCAACCCCGACCAATACCACTTTAGCATTTCCTTCAATGTTAAGATTTCATGGATTGTAATGAACTCATACTTACATTGAGTCTAGATCAGGAGTTCAGGAACTAAGTTTCTGGTGGGCTTTGGGACTTCTGTACATGCCGGGAAAGGGCCACACATGCACAGTTCATGACCCGATGAGTAGCACCATTGCACAGAAATCCCAGGGAGCAGGACACGTGGAAGGGGACAGGGAGAGCTTCCAGACAAGAAGTATGTCCCAACCTAAGGGGTGGGGCAGAAAGACTCTCAGGAGACAGTCCCAGGTAAGAGACAAGGACAGAGATCAGAAACTAATCCTGTTAAGTAAAGTTAAGAGAAAGGAGAAGAGTACTAGGCTCTGCATTAAAGCGAGAGAGCTTTGGGAGCAGAGTTGACGCAAAGTGGGCTCAAGAGGAGCCCTGAAGATCCAAGAGGGCAGCCAAAGGTTGGTGACTTTGTGCTGTGGGCCATAGGGGCAAAGATATCCTTTGGAGCAGTGTTGTTCTGCTTGGCACGGGTGAAGATCTGAAATAGTGCTTGGAAGCTGAAGCTTGAGTGTACGCAGAGGTCCAAGGAAAAGGGATCTCAGGAGATGAGATTGAAATCCTGGAGGTGGATCCTTGTTGAAGCTGTCCGGGTGGGATTGATGTTTGCAGAGAATTGCAAGGAGAGTTCTTCAAATGTGGAGATTAGAAACGCTCATGAGAAAGATAGAGTTTCAGTGAGACCGGTTGGCACAGGGTGTGACAAGCGTCTGGGTGGGTTGTTGAGAAATCCATAGAATCTGCTTTGGTTGTATTTGTTATTTACTTTGGAGTATAGTGTATCTGTCTGAGTTCACCAGTTAGTCCACATCTACTGCATACTTACCCTGAATATTAGATTATAAGATAGGTATGGTCAGTTGTTTTACTTTTTGAATTTGAATGTGTCTGTAAAGAGGTACCTGGGGTGAAGGAATAGTGAATATTTGAATCATTTTCTTGTGCTTGTATTGAGATCTTTCCAACCTTTTTGTCTGGTGTAATATAGTTTTTTTTTTGTTTAATGAATGTTTTATTTTTTGTGGTAAAAGTACATCAGCGGACTCCTGTGAATTTGTTCAGTAACTTACTCCAAAGTTTCTAAAAGAAAAGATAAAAGTTAGGATTTATCAAGCCTGGTTTTACTCTGGGACATGACTTGTCCAATATTAACATGAGCTGGGATCATAACAGGATCTGAATACAAGTTTGGTGCAGGCAGTAGATGCATATAATATTCTGCTCCGGGGGGCAGAATATGCTGCCTTCCAGGTGGGCGGGCCCAACCCAATCTCCAGTGGGCAGAGAGTCTATCCCCGCCGGAGAAGTGGGCCCCACTGCCATTTTACATGGGTGGGCCAATTAAGGCCCACCAAGTGTGACATGCGACGGGAAGCGCTATGCGCTTCCTGTGTGGGCAAGGGTGGGGGGGGGATTCCCCAAAGGTGAGAGTGCGCTATTTCGCACATGCGCATGAAAGAGAGCACATCTCCCTGAGGCTAAGTGCCTTTTTCTATTCCCCGCTGGGGCTCCTGGCCTGCCCACCAATCTTAAGGTTGGACGGGCAGGTCCTTTAATTGTTTCAATGATCCTGTCAATGGCCTCAATTGGCCATTGACAGGTCGGCAGGCCCACAGCTGATTTGCTGCGCCCCCACCTTCCTGAAAATTTAAATGGGGTAGGATGCCATCTGGGGTTCTGCCCGACATCATCCTGCGTCATTTTACGTGTCAGCGAGTAGGCCCCGCCCCCTGCTTGCTGACGGCAAAATTCAGCCCCAGGAAACAGAGATGCTTAAAAAAATAAATTCATACATTAAAAATAGTAATCCTAGAGCAATCAACATTTGATGAAGATCAGAATTTGATCTCGTAATCAGAGTTGAAATATCCAACATTTGGGCCTACTAAATCTAAGGTGCATAAGTCATAGGAACACGAGGAGGCCACTCAGCCCATCAAGTCTGCTCCGCCATTCAATGAGATCATGGCTGATCTGATAATCCTCAACTCCAGTTTTCTGCCTTTTCCCTATACCTTGATTCCCTTACTGATTAAAAATCTGCCTATCTCAGCCTTGAATATACTAATGACCCAGCCTCTACAGCCCTCTGTGGTAGAGAGTTCCACAGATTCATTACCCTCTGAGAGAAGAAATTCCTCCTCATTTCTGTCTTCACTGGGCAACCACTTAGTCTGATATTATGGCTCCTGATCCTAGACTCTCCCACAATGGGAAACGACGTCTCTGCATCTACCCTGTCAAGCACCAATCATATGTGTTTCAATAAGATTGCCTCTCATTCATCTAAACCCCAATGAGTACAGGCCCAACTTACTCAACCTCTCCTCATAAGAAAATCCCTTCACACCTAGGATCAACTTAGTGAACCTTCTCTGGGCTGCCTTCAATGCCAACATATTTTTCCTTAGATTAGGCGACCAAAGCTGTTCACAGTGTTCTAGGTGTGGTCAAACTAGTGCCTTGCATAGTTTTAGCAAGACTATCCCATTTTTATGTTCAATTCCCTTTCAAATAAAGGCCAACATTCCACTTGCCTTCCCTATTACCTGCTGAACTTGTATTTTAGATTTTTGGGATTCATGCATGAGGTCTCCCAAATCCCTCTGTGCTGTAGCTTTCTGCAGTTTTTCTCTATGTAACTAATATTCAGCTCCTCTATTCTTCCTGCCAAAATGCATAACCTCACATTTTCCCGCATTATATTCCATCTGCCAGTTTTTGCCCACTCACTTAACCTGTATATATCTCCCTGTAGACTCCTTGTGTCATCCTCAGCACTTGTCTTCCCACTTATTTTTGTGTCATCTGCAAACTTAATGATAGTACATTCACTTCCCTCACTTAAGTCATTAATATATATTGTAAATAATTGTGGCCTCAGCACTGATCCTTGTGGCACTTGACTAGTTACAATTGCCATCCTGAAAATGGCCCCCTTATCCCAACTCTCTGGGCAGCAATTTCTGCGGGGCCCACTCTCCGATGTGTAAAATGATACGGGGTGATGTCGGGCATTCATCCCGAAGTCACCCTGTGTCACTTAGATTCTCAATTCAGCTCGGCTGCACACCCGCCAAACTGTCAGCAGCCACTTAAGGCCTTTAAAAAAGTGAGCTACCTAATTAATGGGCCTGCCTGTCCAGCCTGGCGGTTGGCGGGCAGGCGAAGGGCCCAGGCGGCCTTTTGAAAAAGCATGAAACCTCATCCACAGGTGGGATGAGGTTTTATGACAGATTTAAAATGTTCGGAAAATGTTTAAATAAAAGTAATGGACATGTCCCAGCTCATGTGACAGTGTCACCTGAGGGGACATGTCAGGAATATTTTTTTCTGCCTTTAATAACACTTTCATACTTGAGCCGATTTCAATTTGGGGTGCCAATCGGGAACCCACCCACCTGCTCATGCACAACACCCCCCCCCCCACCCCCACCCCCCGAACCGGGGGGAAAATGCTACCCTCTGTCTTCTACTAGTTGGCGAATCCTCTATCTATGCTAATATACTACCCCCCAACACCATGGGCTCTTATTTTTTAAAGTAGCCTTATGTGCGGTACCTTATTAAGTGCTTTTGAAAATCCAAATATATTACATCTACTGTTTCCTCTTTATCTATCCTGCTTGTTATCTCCTCAAAGAATTATAATAAATTTGTCAGGCATGATGTCTCCTTCATGAAGCCAAGCTGACTCTGCTTGATCATATTATGCATTCCTGAATACTCTGATATTACATCTTTTATAATAGGCAGTAACATTTTGCCAATGGAGGATGTTAAGCTAACTGATCTATAGCTACCTGTTTTTTGTCTCCCTTTTTGAATAAAGGCAATACATTGGCAGTTTTCCAATCTTTTGGGACTTTTCCAGAATCTAAGGATTCTTGAAGATTACTATCAGTGCATCCAATATTTGTGTAGCCACTTCCTTTAATATCCTAGGATGCAGCCCATTAGGTCCAGGGGACTTATCGGCCTTTAGCACCCATTAGTTTCGCTAGTACTTTTTCTGTAGTGATTGTTATTGTATTTATTTCCATCGGCCCCAACTCCCCCCCTTCCCCTGTTGCCCCTTGATTATTTAGTATTTTGTTACGCTATTATTGTTTTCTACCATGTAGACTAATGAAAAATATTTATTCAACTCCTCTGCCATTTCCTGGTTCCCCATTATTATTTCCCCGGCTTCATTGTCTAAGGGGTCTATGGTCACTTTAGCTGCTCTCTTCTTTTTTATATATTTAAAGAAGCTCTTACTGTCAATTTTTATATTACTTCCTAGTTTACCCTAAAAGTTTATTTTCTCCCTCTTTACTTCTTTTTGGTCATCTTTTCTTGGCTTTAAAAATTTTCCCAATCCTCTGACTTACCACTAATCTTTGCCACATTGTATGTTTTTTCTTTCAATTTGATACTTTCCTTAGTATTCTTGGTTAAGCATGGCTGCTTTATTCCCTTCCTAAAATCTGTCTTTCTCACTGGGATTGATGTTTGTTGTGGGTCATGAACTATGTTCTTAACTGTCTGCCATTGTTAATCAACCACCTTTTCTGATAAACTCCTTTCCCAGTCCAATCCAGCCAACTTTGCAATCATCCCTTTGTAATTACCCTTATTTAAATTTAGCACAGTTGTTTCTGAACCAAGTTTCTCACTCTCAAACTGAATGCAAAATTCTACCATGTTATGGTCACTGTTTCCTATGGGATCTTTCACTCTGTGAGCTGGGGAACATTTATTTCTAACATACCAATGAACTTGAAAACATAGTGTTACCCCAAGCAATGCAAGTTTTTTTTCAACAACAACAAGTGAGGGAATGTACATTTTTAAGTTGGGTCTTTTAAGTATGTGATCGGGACAGAGGCTAAAGGCTACAATAAAATAAAAGCTAAATACTGTAGGGGGTGGTGGTGTGTATCAGCTTCACCTCTGACTTCTGAGCAGTCTGAATTGATCCCAATCCCTGGGTTCTAGACCTTGGACTTATTTGGAGGTTGTGACAAAGTGCAGCAGACAACTTGTTTTGGTGCAAGAAAAAAAAAACTGCATTTATTGAAGTCACAAATGAACTAATAACATTAGGATTACACGGAGATTATACAGACCTACAAAGTACACTTAGTTAAGACTGGGAAACACACGGCATAACGAGGGAAAATCACGCTACTAATCCCCTTACCCTTGTCCCACCCTCAAAACCTAACTAAATTGATCTAGGAGAGATCAGGGATCATGCTCACCAACCAGGGTTCCTTGATAGTTTGAAATCCAGCCAGGTAAGCCTGTTGCAGTTTTGGGGTATGCTCTTTGTGTCCTCTGGGGCCTGCCGTCCCCACGTGGTCCTGGTCTGTGGAATCTGCAAAGGTTCTTCAGTTGGGTGGAGGGTGCGGTTGTGGTGGTCGATCTTTGTGGAGGGCTGCGGTTGCGGCCTTGATGTCTTCGATTGAGCCTGCCACCCTTTGCCCCTTGCTGTGATGTTTCCTGCGGGCCTGCAAACCTCCAGATCTCCTTCCTCTGCTTGGCTCAGCTACCTCTCCCTGCTTAAACTCTGCTTCAACCACTCCAAAACTGCTCACCCTCCTCTTCTTCATAACTGGTGGCCCAGTTATACTGTTTTTCAAATTTCTTATCTGAAACCAAATCAAGGTTAGTCCTTTGTCTGATTTTGGTGGGCTTCTTCAGGTGATTGTTGTCTCGTTGGTTTTAATGGGATTGCATGATGTTTATCATTGTTTTCCTGTCCCCGTAACTAGTCCTGAATGGAAAGCCATTGTTTTCTGTGAAGTATTGATAGGTTCCCATAAGTGCCTTGATTGCTGCCTTCCTGCCTTAGTAGTTAGTAGCGATTATTGTTGCAAGATTTTGATAGGTTTTAGTTTCATGTAAGATGAAGTCTTTCTCTAGGTTGATTGTTTTAAAGGGAAGAATGCATATTCTGCCTCCTCCCGCTGTCTGATTTCAGGCAACAATCCACACTGCACTCAACAAGCCCGGGCTTGTCCAGTCCCAGGCCTTCATGGGCCTAACCTCCTGCCTGCAGGGTTCTACACATAACTCAGCAGTTGGGTCCTCTGCCATAAAAGTCCAAAAACCATATCTTTGTTGATGATATGAAAAATGTGGGAAGTTTGAGAACCGTTCAATACTGAGGATGCTGGAAATCTGAAATAAAACAGAAAATGCTGGTAAAATTCAGCAGGCCTGGCAGCATCTGTGGGGAGAGTCCATATGACACTTCTTAGCTCTGAAGAAGAGTCATTCAGATTCAAAATGTTAACTTTGTTCCTCTGTCCACGAAACTGCCAGACCTGCTGAGTTTTCCCAGTATTTTCTGTTTTTATCTGAGGGCTACAATTCCTGGTATGCTGCTGCTATGGAGAATGCACAGAGAGCAGCAGGGAGATGGGTCACACATGCTTGGAGATGATGTGAAGGGAGTGACCACAGGACCTGGGGAGATGACCAAAAAGTTGCTCAGGGTGCCAGGGTTTTGGGGTGCAAAAATGAGCTAAGGAGACAATATTTGTCTGGGCTTGAGAAACCTCAGGAGCACAGCAACATGAATCTTGAATCAACTGCAGGAACAGCGGGAATGTGAGGCTGAAATGCAGTAACTGATCAACACCATGGAAGTTGGGGCTCTGAGATGTGGGAAGCAGTAGTTGCTCAGTGCAGCTGGGAGCTGGGGCTCAGAGAAGCCGGGAGCAGTAGTTGTTCAGTGTAACTGGGAGACAGGAGCAGTGTCAGCTCAGTGAAGCTGAAGAAGGTTGGCAGCACTTGTTGGCAGGTAGCAGCTGGGGAGCTGGAACTATGTATGATAGACAGTCTGTAGTTCAGCCCGGAAAATAGTGTAGTCTCGGATGAAGTGATGGAGTGGCCAGGGTGTAGGTGATCATTGGGGTAGTCTGAGCTGGAGTCCAGGTGTCTGACAACTCATTGCAGGAAGAAGAAGCAAGAGGCTTCCAGGCTGAATTGGAAATGCTATTGAGGGAAGTTAGAGGCTATGTCTTGAAAAAGAGGAACTGAAATACCTCATGAGGAAGACAGACTTTAAAGGATTTTTGTGACACACAGTGATCACTGACATCTAGGTGGGTTGCTGAGAAATTTGTGGGATCTGTCTTGGATGTAAATGCCATTTAATGTGCAGTCTGTGATGAGTTCAACCACAGTTTGCCTGTTAATTTATGTTTACTGCATGTTCATTCTGGATGTTAGAGTATAGGATAGATGGTAGTGACTGTTTGTTTTGTGATTCTTGTATAGTAAAAGTTCATCTGTTTGTTTAAAACCATGAATTCTTGTGGTTTCATTCTAGTAGTAAATAAATTGAATTTTAAATCCTGTCTACCTTAAGAAAAAAAACTAATTGTCCTGAACTGGATCATAACAATTTAAAACATTCAGCATAGGAAAATGTCCCAAGGCACTTTATAGGTCATGAAGCAAAATTTGACACTGAGCCACCTAAGGAGATACTAGAGTTTGAAAGCTTAATCAAAATGGTAGATTTTAAGAATGACCGTAAGGGCAAGATGGTGGGAGAGAGGCAGAGAGGTTTAGGGAGGGGGCTTAGGGCCTGGGTAACTGAAAGCATGACTACCAATGGTATGGAGGAGTGCAGAGACCTCAGATGGTTGTAGAGCTGGAGAACATTACAGAGAGAGGGAGAGGTAAGACAGCAGAGGGATTCAAAAATAAGAATAAGAATTTTAAAATAGAGGCATTGCCAGAATGGAAGCCAATGTGGAAAGTGAACTTAGGGGTGATGGGTGAAAGTTAGGTACAAGTTAGGCCAGTAGTTTTGTCTCATCTATTCCACTGTATGTTATGAGCATAATTTGCTTTAATGGATAGGCTTTGAAGTCTCTTATTTGGACTAAGCATATGAGCTCAGCAAGTTAATTCGAAAGACTGTTGAATTGGTGTTATTTTGAATTTAGTATTTCATATTCCTATATTTTGCTCTGCCACCATTTAATGCTTTGTAGCTGATACCATCATGTAAAAATAGTTTGGGATTTAGGCCACAACCAAGGCCCCAAGCATCTCCTTACAATAACAGACATTGCGCATTAGACTCCTGCAGATTCTTTCAGCTCTTCTTATTTTGTTTTGTTTGCTCCCCCAATTTTTTATATTCTTGTGTGACTTCTGATATTTGTAAAATGTTTTCATAAGTTTGAAGATAAAGAACAGAGTTCCATCAAGACAAATCTCATACCGTGTTGGCTAGCATGCTACAAAAGACTTGTATAAATATCTGCTTGGGATGGTGATTGGAGTTATAATGAATGACTAAATGTTCAGTGAAGCAGAATGGATTGTCAGCATGCCAGTGCCTAGAAACATGATGTCAAAACATTAGGCAGAGATCAATCTTATAGGATGTAAAATGACATGGGTGTTTGAGAGCTTCCCTTTAATTTTGGGGGTGGGCAGAGTAGATGCTTTGTAGGGAATAGGTTTGCTGCACCCAAGTGCCTTTTTCTGATTCCATTGGCTGGATTTTGTCATTGCAATGATAAAATGCCAGTGTCGGCAGGAAGATGCCCTTAATTGGCCACTTGAGTGGCTCAATTGGCCTCTGGGTAATTTCCGCCTGCTGGCAAAGTGACGTGTCAGTAGGAAATGATAGGCACTTCATCCACCATCTTCCCTCTCCATTTAACAAGAGCTCTCACCCTCCAGACTATCCCCAGAAGGCTGGTAAATACAGCTCCATATTTACTCATACTTCTACGTTGAATCAGGTTTTCAATTCTCACCACTCTCACAAAATAAAATTCACTATTATCGCCACAGGTTGAAACAAAAAGGGACATATTATCTCCAACTGTCTCTCAGTCTTCAAAAAGAGCAAAGCATAATTGTAATGGAAGGCTTGTTCAAATTTTGCTGAAGAAAGAGTTAAAATAACCAGTGTCCCTCAGGGTAATCAGTTCATATGTTAAACATAAACTATCTGAGCTAATAAAGAACAAGTTCGATCCAGATGTACAATTGAAACTGGCACCAATGCACTATTTAGTTATAAATTGACAGGTATTTATAGCCACCCATTTAACTGCAAACTTTATATGTTTACATTGTCGTTATATTTGTTTTTGTTGCATGAAAATCAAGATCCAGAGGAAGCAGAGGTTGTCACATGACCTTGGGCTGGGTGGAGGGGCGGGGGGGGTTCAATATCCCCACAGATGCTCCCTTCAGTCACCAGGCTTCCACCGGATTCTAGTGTTCAGTAGTTCTGTGCCAGAACACTTGCTCTTCTGTTACATTTTCTTTATATGAAGTTTTAACATACATGTGAAAATTACTTATCTAACTTTTAAGGCATGTGACCCTGCATGAGCCTTTGTATTTTGGCTCCATGACACCCAAGCATTTCTGTAGTTAATTAACTAGTACATCTCCCAGACTCCCAGAGACATCTTCAATATGTTTTGGCTGTACTTCAGCTTCTATTTTTTTTACCACCATTAGGATCACAGCTCACAGGATATGGCAGCTCCACTTTGAAGTTAACAAGCTTCACTGCTATATAAAGCAATTTACAAGATCATTAATCAGTTGCCAGACTACATCTTGCAAAAAACAACATCTTCCAAATTCTTAAAAGTAGCTATTGACATGCTCGCAATAGGAAGTGTTAACTGCAAGGGTTGGAATACAACGGAGGGCAAGTTGACACTTATGCTCTTTCCCTAGCAATTAAGTTAGGACTGCATTTGGCTAGTTAAAACTTGTGAGGAATATATTGGGAGAAATCTATTCAGAGGTGGAAAAAAATCATTCTTTTTTACCAAAAAGGCTTTGAAATGTTATGTCGGCCTGTGTCATCAGAGGAACCTATTGGATACGAAATTTACCAAATTGCATCAAGCAGTAAAGGGCATTAAAGGCTTGATGCCTGAAGTGGGATAAGTAATCAGAGGAAGGTGAAACAATTGGTGTCATTTTAGCCTAACATGTTAATCATGATTCTGCCAGGATCAGATTGGTTGACTATTTTACACGCCAATCAATTTTACTTTCTGTTGAAATCAGTGTCTCAAACAGGTCTCATTATAAATATTTGGCTGCCAGTGTGTGGGTAGAAAATAAGCGCCTTGGGCAACCCATCAGCTCCAGATCATGGCAATATTGGACAAGAGTGCAGGACTACAAGTTTAAAAAAGGTAGATCCATAGCGATAGAGGAGTAGGGTTGGGGGAGTGGGGACAGATCTTGGGGAGGGGTAGCTCAGCATGGCATCAGCCCAGGCTGGTTTTTGTGAAGCCCAATCGAGCAGACCAGCCACGTAATAATAAACACAAACTCATCAGTCAGCCTTTGACCATCAGCTGATGGAGTGGATGCTCAGCCCATTGCCCCCCTAATATGTCCGTCATGGGATCCTGTTTTGCAATTTTAAATAAGCTTCCAGTCTTCGGCAGGTGTTCCAGTGGCTAAGTCTGGTGATTATGATGGCCACTAGAATAGTGGGAATGGGACAGTCAGTCCTTTCTTACCATTTTTTGAACAATACTCTTTTTCCACTAGGTTGGCAGGCTTAAATTCTACACCATGGGGATTGTAATGTTACTGTGTCAATGTTTTAATTAGACCTTTTAATTAATGACTTTCATTTGGATGCTATTGAGTGCCTTTTCCATTAAGAACCATATTATATGAGTATGCTTGAGAGCAGTGAGGACAAGTTAGAACAATATCAATGATAATAAGACAGCAAAACAGGTCAGGTGCTCCTGCTATTCTTCTCCCTTTGTTTTTTTCAGGTTTGGGCTTTTTATTGATTTCAGGGGATGTTAGAATTATAGACAAATTTTCCCCTTGCAGACTGGATCACCCCAGCCAGATAAGGGTGCTGCTCTTGGAGGGAGAATGACCCAACAGCTACTCAGGGTAGATGTGACTAGGCCAGTTATGCTGCCAGTTCCAACTCTATTATCTTCCTCTCAATCAGCAGGTGCCTATCATCATTCACCCCATCAGTATGTATGTCTTCTTCTAATAGGCTTCATAGACACTGTGTAATCCTCATGCTCATTGTAGTTTGAGTCATGACGTTAACATTTGCACTTCAGGAGCTAGGGCCATGTATGCCACTGACACTTCAGAAATTTAGGGCAGGGTTTTCCTTTCATCGAGCAGGCAGGGCGGGTGGGCCCAGCAGCAGCCGCAAAATGGAACGGCCCCGGCGATTGGGCCCGGACCACGATTACACACTGGCAGGCCAATTGAGGCCTGCCCCACGTGAAATGCGGTTCCAGACGGCTGGGAAGGGCCAAGCAGGGTAGGGGCCTGTCAGCTCCAGGCCCAATGGTGACCTGGCGGCCAGTTTAAAAATGGCCCAGGCAGCACCTGGAAGGCTGCCATGGAGGATGTTCCCTGAGCTGGCACTATGGCCCCAAGTGCAGCTGGACACGGCAGGTGGGAGGGCAGGTCGGGTAGGCAGTCAGTTCCCCGTTTCTCGGATGAGTGCCTCACCATCCTGCTAGAGAAGATGGCTGTCAGGAAGGACACCATTGTCCCCAGGAATGGGAGGAGGAAGGCACTGCACCTCACCAAGAGGGGATGGGAGGAGGTGGCAGGGCTGGTCAGCAGCTGTGACGTGGTGCGGTGCTCCTGGGTACAGTGCTGTAAGTGCTTCAATGACCTGCTGTGCTCAGGAAGGGTGAGTACCATGTTGGTGTGGGTCAGCGTGAAGATGTGTT
The DNA here is from genome assembly GCF_017639515.1 of Carcharodon carcharias. Lineage (NCBI taxonomy): Eukaryota > Metazoa > Chordata > Chondrichthyes > Lamniformes > Lamnidae > Carcharodon > Carcharodon carcharias. The sequence continues at coordinate 91,497,555 of NC_054469.1, forward strand.
AAGGTCTGGCTGTCTGCCTGTGGAGCTCAGGAGTAATAGAGTCTGAGCGCCAACTGTCAATCATGCCGGAGCTGGCTGAGGTGATGATCCCTGGCTGCTTGGACTGAGTGTCTTGGGCCTCAAGGGCCAGGTCTCAGATGTGCCCTGTCAGGTGCTCCTCAGCTGAGGTTGGCCAGGCTACAAAGGCGCAGCAGGTACAGAGTGGACTAATCAAAGCTCCTCTGTTGTTTCAGGAGAAGACCGCCCACAACAATATAAAGAGGGTGTGGACTGGTGGAGGCCCCGCTAGCCTCCTAATTCTCTCGAGGTATGAGCAATACACCCTAGAGCTTGAGAGCCAGCACGCCCCATGTGCAACCGGGAGTGGAGAGACAGGGTTGCCAGACAAAGGTAAGAGTGCAGTGCACAGATGTGAGAGTTCGTCTTGTGCGACCAGTCTACTGTAGTCTCTTCACTGATGTGAGTCTTGAACCTGGAGACCCCATTGATAATTGGAAGGTGAAGGCACCATGATGCAGATCTCCATTGTCTCACCAGGGTGCCTGGCATGTACAGTGTTAGCGTGAGGATTCTCAATAATGGTATGTCCTTCTTCTCCCTTTTAGATTCGCCAGCAGGCATTCACTCTCCAGACCCCGAAGGGCCACACCTGATGCTGGAGCACCACCGGGCATCATTTGCACCTGCTTCCCACCCACGCTCTGAATCAAGCACCAGCGTAGATACCAGCACCTTGGTGGGCATTAGAGTGGTGCCTAATATGTTAGTGCACATTGGTGAGGGCACTTCACACTCACTTGAGATGCAGGCAGAGGCAGAGAGTGCCCAGGGAGTTGACAGTCGGAGGACTTCAGTTAAAGGCTGGTGATGAGCCTTGGGAGTTGTCCATTAGACGACAAATACTGGATGTCCAGCGAGATGTACAGGAGGATCTGGTGGAGATCCATGAGGGTCTGCGTGCCATGGTCTCTGTGATGGAGGAGTCCATGCAGAGTGTGAGCACTGCATTGATTGTAATGGTTGACCACAGTGGAGGCCTCCACTGAGAGAATGGTGACTCTCATGGAGATGCAACCCCAGGGATAAAATCAAGGGTTCCTGGGGTTGCGGTCAGACCTGCAAACCCTCACACAGGCACTGACCTTAGGTGGTCAGTGTCAGTGTGGGAGATGGATGAAGCACCCAGTATCCCAGCTAGGTGCCCGTCCATCAATGGTGTGCAGGGAGGTCTGCAGTGACCTCACGTTGGTGTGTGAACTGCCTGTCATCCCTGAAGGTTCTTCTCAGGGTGGTCTGGACGACAGCAGCAGCTCCTCCACTCCTCTGCCAGTGACCGTGGCATCTGATGAGGCTGTGATGACTGGGGAGATGCCAGTCTTGGCACTGGCCACTCACTCCCAGGTGGTCAGCACAGGCTCCACTGGCCAGAGGATGACCGCCAAAGTTATCAAGGCCAACAGGACAGCAGAGTCAGCAGGCTGCCTCCAATGCCAGTGCTAACGAGAGGGGAGCACCTAAATGTAGCACTTGCAAACGTAAGTTAAAGGCACCATGAGCAAAGGAGGGACAGGTCACTCCTGATTTTATGTTCATTTTTGTTTACTTTATGAATACTGGTTTCTGTTAAGATTATTGAACTGTCAGAATGATATAATTTCTGTTTTTGTCATCATGGCCTACGTAGGCTTCATCTTTTTTTGTTTCATTGTCATGGAGAATGCCAGGATGTAATGCTGGATATATTTTGCTCTGAACTTTATTGCACAGGCACTGAGTGTTCTTTGGGTTCAAATTAAAGGATCCTTTCAGACATCCGGGATGGAGGCGGCAGCCTTGGCGAGCATTTGAAGCTGATCTTTGGTAGCTTAGCTGAAGGAACGAGGATTAAGGTGCTCCTGTGTCCCTGCCTCCCTGCAGGTTACCAAGGTCTGGCTCCACACCCTCAGCATTCTCCTCACCATGCTCCTCCTTGGACTCACCACTGGACTCATCACCTGTGGCCTGTGGAGCTACGTCAAGATCCTCTTCCTCCAGTTGGTCCCCACTTGCCAGTGCCAGATTGTGGAGACAGCAGCATGCAACCCTGCTCAGTGACAACTGGTCTGATGGGTATTGTAGTACTCTCCCTGAATGGTCCAGGTATCAGAGGTGCATCTTGAGAAGACCTATGGTCCTCTCTACCACCAGCCTTGTGGAGGTATGATTCGTATTGTAATGCTTCTCTGCCTTTGCTCTTGGGTGGCGGAGAGGTGTCATGAGCCACCTCTTCAATGAATAACCTTATCACACAGCAGCCATCCATACAGTTGGGCTGGAGCACTGAATAGCCTCGGCGCCTGGGATTGTCTCAGGACTTAAGTGTCATGGGAGCTGCCAGGGTACCTTGTACAGATTTGCAGAATCTGCATCCTGTGGTCACACACTATCTTCACGTTCATGGAGTGGAATTACTTCCTGTTGTCAATGCACCCGACTGACCCGCTGCTGCCTTGATGGCCACATGTGTGCAGTTGATGGCATCCTGGATGTGGAGGAACCCAACAATCACTGCAAAGCCTCTGGCTCGCTCAGCCTGGCTGCCCTCGTCCATATGGTAAAGAATTAAGGTCAGTACCCACCTGAACAGAGCTTCTGTCACCAGCTTAAAGCAACTGTGGACAGCTGATTGGGAGATTCCATACAGAATCCCCACTGAGCCCTGAAAAGAGCTGGAGGCATAGAAGTTGAGGACCACTGTGACCTTCAGAACCACTGGCATGGGGTGTCCACCCACACAGTCAGACCTGATCTCTGGCCCAATCATCTGGCAAATGTCAGTCATGCTCTCCTTTGAGAGGCTGAGCCTCTTTCGGCATTGCACCTCAGACACATTGAGGTAGCTGCATCGCTGCCTGTAAAACCTGGCAGCAGGATATTGGCGTCTTTTATGACCCCTTCTGTCTTGGACTACCTGCTGGCCCTGAGTCCCTTGTGCCTGCACCTCTCCTCCCACAGGTCCCTCCCCTGGAAGCTGCACAGGGACACATGGTCCCCTCTCCCTTCTGTCCCTCTGTTCTTCCTCAGGGTAAATGCCTCCAGCGGAGACCACAGTCCCCATTCCCAGGGTGAGGGAAGGCTGTCTGATTCCTGGAAGGGTCCACACAGTTTGAATTCTCTGGGGACCTGGCAGATAGCAATGAGACCTGAAATTAAGCCTGTAAACACTAAGAATGAAGCCCTGAACAGAGATGAAGTTGCCAAGCACCAATAAGCAACCAGTTGTAAACTATCTCCGAACTTATCACTACTCACACTGGCAATGCTGCTGATCCTTTTTATCCCGCCCTTGGATGAGGTTTGTGAAAATGTCGGCTGGCCGCTCGCTCGTTTTGCCTGTGCGAAAAACAGCAAATCACACAGGCAAGAAAAAAAATCACAGTCAATTGGACCTTAACTGGCCAGTTAACTAACGGCGGGCACCGCACTGGCACCTGCGTGAACCTGCCGAGTGAAATATTGTCGCTCGCTTGATGTCATCGCGAACTATTTTACTCCCAGTTGGGTTGGGCATGCGCCCGCGGGAAGAAAAATTCTGCCCTTAGTGAAGGTGATGAGTGCAGTAACATCACTGATTGAGGGGCAGCTATGCATCATTCATCCTTACTAGCACAGTTTCTACTTTTGTTGCCTCAGTGCCTGTACCAAGCACTCTCAGATTAGGTAAGACAAGGGCCTTATTTTGTTTGCTGAGCAGGCTAATATTGACTGCTAATAACTTACATTGATGGATGAGGAGATACAAAACCTGTGGAGCCAGAAATGGAGGTTCAGTTTCAGTGACTGACAATGTAGAAATGGGGCAAACAAGACCATAAATCCCATTCCAGTCTTGACAGTTATGTGTCACCAGGAACTGCAAAGTAGGTCTTTGACTTTATGAAGACACATTCAGAATTTGTCTGCAACAAATGTGATTGGAAAATTGGCACGATCTTAGCCCAAATGTTAAGAAAATCGGAGTTCACAGACATGATGGTGTTGACTGCAATGGACGGGGAACTAATATACAAAAGGACAATGGCATGTGGCACCAACATAGAATCACTGATTCAGTGACTTCGAAAGGAGGAATGGACAAGAGTTAAAGACTAATCACTATGAGCAGATCCTGATAGGATGTCGGAAATTAATTCAATGATATTGAATAGATCACAGAGTTAAAAAGTAGCCTTCGACAAATAGATTCTAAATGTAAAAGATAGGGATGCTGAAATGCTGAAATTTAAAAAGTTTCTGTAGGCCCAGAATATAAAGTTGTCTAGCTCTACCTGGTGTTGGTGATTTTAGATATATATTTGCAGACTATGCAATATTTTTAAATTATTATTCCATTTAAGTATTGATCATCTGGCCCTATACGAAAGATCCTGGCCTAGAAATTGGATTGTACCATGCCTATTTTTCTTGCATTTGACAGAGGCCTAATGGCCCAATATGGTGACCAACACATGAATTCCCATTCCGCACTCCAAAAAGTGTATTATCAGACAAATTATCCCTGATTTTAGATTGGAGACTGGAACAGGCAATGCAAGGGCAGTAACATTTTTCTCAGCCTATTCGCACATCAGTGCCACTGATCCAATTGAAGCAGTTTCCACTCTGAACCCAGTCATTATTTAAAGTCTCAGTCTACTTCTGCATTCAGTCAGGGCTAACTTTTCATTGACACAAAATGATTGTTTAAAATTGTCCCTATGGCTGAACAATGACTCCCCAGTTCTCTGATACTTCTCATGATAGTGAGGGTCAACTCACCTTTTCCTGCAAAACAGGAGGCAGAGGGGGTTCAAATCAAAGTCACTAGATCAGGTTTAGGTTACATTCTGAAATCCTGTAGAAACAATACACTGATTATGGAATCCTTTTAAGAAATTAGCCTGATTGTCATATGATAAACTCACCTAGCAGATCATGATGGTAAGAATCAGTTAAGATTCTGCAAAGCTGTATATAAAGTATCTCCTCTAACCAGGTTTGTTGATGGTTTGCCCTGTTCAGCTGATGATTAACTCCTGGGCCTTTATGGGGGCTATTTTCTCCATTCCCTTTTTGACTTAAGGGGCTTATTTTTCCTGAGGGCATTGGAAACCCAACATTGCCTCCATATGGGGGTCCACAGCCCAATCATATCATCAACACACCCTCTGGTGTAACCTTCCAGGAGGTGGCCTCCTAAATGACCGCTTTCATGCTCACCATCATATTAGGCTGGAGGCCTAATAAGAGGGCCTATAGTATAAGACTGGTGGCAGCCCCACCGGGGGAGGAGGCCACTGCTCAGGTAGAGAGGCAATGGCAAGGGTGCCTCAAGATTGAGGCACACTTGGTTGGCTGCGGAAAAATCAGCAAATATAGAGTCCCAAAGCTGGTAGGGCCATCAAAGTGAAGGGAAACCACCACATAGTTTTTGATTGGTTGGTGGCCTTTCATCCCCACTGCTCCATCATTAACATGTGGAGCCTTTGGCTCTGATGGTATCATCCCTGGCCTGCCTCCAAAGAGCAATTGGTGGGGCATTGCACCAACTGGTAGAAAATTACTGGCTCCATTGCAAATGTCCCCTAAGTTCACCCTGGATAATTCCCCCAGAAGCAGAAATGCTTTGGAAGCTGTCCCAACGTGGCACCCTCCTATCTTCCCGACTCCCCGCTTCGTCTCCAGGAAACCAAGAAAATTCATTCCCATGAGTTCAGTGAGCAATCATTTCCTGGTCCTGGTCCTGGACTGCTTGTGCGCCTTTTAAAAAATGTATTTCTCTTATGACTGGACTGCTGGTCTGCCTGTGGGCCGAAGAAGGAGGCAGAGCCACAACAAAGACAGGAACAAACAGGAGCAGCTAGAAGAAGAGAAAAGAAAAGGGCACTGTGCAGGAAGTCCTCAGCCAAAGTTTGTCTCCAGTGCACACGTTTCCAATATTAACCTGACCGAAGAACAATGTGTGAGGTCCCTGTGATTCATGAAGGAGGCTGTAATAGAGTTCTGTCACCTGCTGAAACCACAATTAGAGTGTCAAACCCGGGTACAGGCAGCACTGTCAAGGTCACAGTGGCCCTTAACTTTATGACAAAGGTTTGTTCCAAGTTTCAGCAGATGATATCAGTGACATCTTGTAGCAGTAAGTTAACCGTACTTCAGAAGGAGCACCTAGCTCCTCTTCCCACGGACCAGGAGAAACTGGGTGAGAGGACGTGCATTTCAGTAATCTCAGAGGTTACAGAATACACTTACACTACTTTGTGCACTCCCCATCACCAGACTGGCAACTTCCTCAACAGAATAGATTACCATTCCCTCAGTGTCCAACTTATTTGCAACCATAAGCAGCACATAATCCAGGATTATGCCCAGTTTCCTGGCTGTAGTCATAATGCCTTCATCCTGTGCCAGGCCTTTGTCCCACCTCTATCAGGCTGACAACCTGTCAACAAGTGATATCTTTTTCAGTGATTCATGACTCCTCTCAGGAACCCAAGCACAGATAAAAAGTTCATCTTCAGTGAGAGCAATGTGGCAATCCAAAACCTTCTTGAGCAGCTCAGTGACATGTTCAAATAATGTTTCTGTTGCCTGAACTGTTCTGGAGGAGCTCTGCACTTCACTCCTGACTGTGCCTCCAAATTTGTTGTGTGCAGCTTGATGGCTTCACCACCTTCTGGGAAGGAAGAAGTGAAGGAGGAGGAAAAGAATGAACTGACCACCAGACCCCCGAGCTGCCTGAACTCTTAGGATACAACCAATAAAAGAGCACTTCACCTGAACCATTCTGCCCCTCTCTCAGAATCCAACAGTTCCACCGCGCATCTAATTACCCTCCATATAATCACCATTGCCCTCCAGCTATCCACCTTCATGGGCATTGCCCTCACTTGACTACAAATATTAACGATAAATCCAGAGTAATACACAAGTTCACTGCAAGAATTGGATAACAGTTAACTTGCAGAATTGAGAATCTCTCTCAGCAAAGTTATGGTGCCTGTCTTATGTGCTTGTTGACCTTTGCTCCTGTTCTTACAAAATATACCCCCAGTGGCTACAGCTTGGAAGGTGGAAGATTGCTGAACTTCATATGCAAAAGTGGGGGAACTTGAATGGCCCTAGGCCTTGAAAGCCTGACTGTAACCTGCAGGATCTTGATATAGGTCTAAGTAGAATGGCCCAACTGGCTATCAAACATTGACAAGGATGTTAGTGGAGCTGGTAGTAGGAGACCAAGATTGCTTTCATCCTGACAAAGTAAGCGGAATAGAACATGTTAGTTGCAAAAGGAGATGGAATGAAGTGTGGTGTAATGATTGGATAATGTGAAAGTGTTAGAAAATAGAGGCAGTTTAAGTAAGTTATAATTGTATTTGTGGGTGCTAGGAATAAATTTTAGCTTTAATGTTTAAGTTGGATTTTTATTTCTGTATCTGTGTGTTAAGAAAAGGTTAAATTGAGTTTTTGTATCACTTTAAAAGGTGTCTGCATTTCTAATGAGAGTGTTATGACACTAAGCTAATAAAACAAACAAGAGTAAAAAACCTGGGCTACTGCCTAACAACAGAGGTCTAGAGAGGCAGGTCCCTCCCACAGACACAGGCAGAAGAAACTAGAAACAGCAGTTTGACTTGAAAGCTGTTTGAGTTCAGTTGGCTTTGAAAGTAGCTGCCAGGTGAAACTAAAGCAAAGGGGACAGAAAGCCAGCCCCAAGATAATGAAAATACGCCAAAATTTAGGTGATTGGAATAGGAGAAAGTCCCAAGCAGCCCTTCTAGTCAAAGGAAGGACAGGAACCTGGAAAAGGTCCCGTTAAATGAAGTTGAGTGAGGAGCAGAGAGAAAGGCTTCAAGCTTCAGATTTAAAACGACAAAAGCTGCAGAAATCAGATTTAAAGTGAGAACAGCTTGCAAGAGGCCAGGAGGTCGAAAGAGACAACTGAAGGTCCATAACTCTTTGCTATGGGCATGTGTAGCAGTGGTGTACTGTTGACACTGAGAGAGAGTGCGTGCAAGTTGGTTTGAATGCATGTAGTGACCCAGGGAAGAGGAACATCGGAAGGAGAATTTGAAACCCTGGAGGTGAATCCTTGTGGGAAGGCGTCTGAGAGAAAGCATTGATTTGGGAGAAGATTCCAAGGCGAGTTATTGCGAAGTGGAGATTGGAAACTTTTATGTGAAAGATGAAGTTCAGTGTGAATGATTGGCTTACGGTGTGACAAGTGTCTGGAGGAATTGAGGAGATATCCAAAGCATCTGTGTGAGGTAGCATCTGTCATTTGGTATCAGAGTGTGATGTGTCTGACCACAAATCACCATAGATTTACATGGACTGTGTATTTAGTGAATATTAAAGTATAAGATAGCTTTTGTATCTTGTGTTATCCTTACAAATCTGTATATATCTGTAAATATATAGTTGTGGGTGAAGGAGTGTTGTAATATAGTTCCTCTTTTCTTGTTTAATAAATGTTTTATTATTTTGTTAAAAGTTCATTAGCTGACTGTTCATTAGCCCCTCTCCACTTATCTAAACAAACAAATAAAAGTTAGGATATATCAAGCTGTGTTCCACTCTGGGATCAGGCTTGCCTAGTGGTAATCTCAGCTGGGGATCATAATAAAAGGTAATGGTGGAGAGAGTATTGTGAGTAATGGGGCTGCAGATGGTGCAGGTGCCATTGAAGTTATAGGCAAAATTCTTACCTTGACAAACCTGGTGAGGTCAATAGTTTTTTTTTATCAGCATTGTAACCATGTCCTGGTAGCTAAGCTCCTGACAGTCTTTGCTTCAGACATTTCTTTTCAAAGTGTTGCCTCAAGGATTTTCTCACTATAAGGGAGGGAGCAGGATCTGTACAAGGGTACCCAAAAGTTTATCAGATAATCTGTCTGACTTATCTACAGCCCTTCTAGTCATTTTTACCTTTGGAATACATTTCCTCCTGCCTACAGCCACAGAGTACATCCCCAGAGTAGACTGTCTTTATAAGTGGTGTCAGTGATGCCTGATTTCCCACTCCTTCAAATAGGCATGCAGTCAGTTAGCATTATGGGTTGAACTGGCTTGCTCACTGGTCTAAAGGTAAAATGACTTCCCCAGCACAATCCTTTGCAAGATCAAACAAATCTGTCCTGTTCTTTTCCCAAAGCTCTGTTTGAACTGATCAAATACAACATGTTTTTTGAAAAAAAAAAACTGTAATCACTTTTTTCTCAATAAATTAAATTTTAAATGTTGAAAATAAGTTTTTAAGCAAGATAAAATAAATTGTAAAACCTCTTTTTAAAAAAATGATACGAAATTGGGTACCAATGTGAAAATGTGATGCCTGCAACACTTCTGCCAGTTGGATGCTGCCCTAAGGCATCCCGTGCTGGGAATGGCACTAGTGTGAATGCACCATGTGCATATCAGAAGCTCCAGGAGATATCTGAGGCCGATGTTGACTAGCCATTCCTGCTGAATGGATACAAGTTTTCATAACTTTGGCCAGGCATGTTGCTAATCATTCTCAGTTTAACAATCGTCAGCTGCAAAAGGGTCCTTGCAGTAACATCATATAAAAAGGTATCCAGTCAACCAACTTGCAGTGAGGTATTTTTAACTTACCTCTGCTGTGCGGACCTTTGTGCAAGTGCTGTGGCTTGTTTCTGGGGGTCAGTTAGTGAGCTGATGCATCCATCCAGGGGGATCAGAGGATTTAGTCACCCAACTCTGCAAGAGGTCTGGAGCTTGTGGCTGTAGTTTCTCTGCGTCTGCAAGACAACCAAGAAATGGAGCAGAGGCTGCAGGCGAGGAAGCTCTGTGAACAGGGAGGAGGAGAAGGCTCTCCACATAAGGACTCACCCACCATGGATTTTCAGTGAATGCTTTTCTACCTTCACCTCAGCCAGGAACAATGTGTGAGCTGGCTCAGATTTGACAATATGTTGGTCATTGAACTGTGTCACCTCAACCTGCAGCCTCACATTAGGGTGAGAATGGTGCTGCTAGTCGCCATAAAGTTCACAGTCACATTAAACTTCTACATGGCTGAATCATTCCAGGAGGACTTAGGTGACTTTCCAATTTCTCTCAGTATGTCATCCATTGCTGCATCCAGGAGGTGATGGAGGCCAAGGGGAGACAATTACATTGTATTTTTTCTGTGCGCAGAAAAGCAAGGGGACAGGTTAAGTGGATTTGCAAGGATAATGGGATTCCCAATTGTGGAGAGAACCATCGATGTCATACAAACGTCAAAAAGGTACAGGAACAGCAAAGGGTTTCCGCTCCATTAATGTGCAGTTGATGTGTGACTATGTATAACCCATGAAGCCGCTGAATGCCCTCTATCCCGATAACAGCCACAATGCTTTCATCCTGAAGTAGTCTGATATTCCCACCAACTTTGGGCCTCCAAGAAGAATCAATGGTAGCCATGATGGCTACACACTCTACACCTGACTAATGAATCCCACCTTGCCATCTGACCATGTGAGGGCAAGTTGTGAAAACCATGGTGCCACCATGAGTATCATGGAGCCGACCATCAGCAATCTAAAGTAATGTTTTCACTGCCTGAACCACTCAAGGGAGCCCTCCAGTACATGCTGGACTGTATCTCAAAAGTCATGGTGTTCTGCTGCATCCTTCAGTCGTCGCCATCATGAACCTGTAGCCATTGCCACCAGACATCCTGAGGCCACTTCAGGAGGAAGAGGAAGAGGAGAGAGGGAGGATGCACCTGACACCCCTTTGCTCTGTAATGGCTGCCTAAGAATGCCTGCTCAGACTCTGCTTCCCTTACAAGAAAATCCCCTCACCACAATGGCTGCCTGATTCCCCACCTTGCCATACTTGTGGGATGCCCCATTACAAAGCCCCCTTGCCCAGAATCCTGCAATAAAGGCCATCAACAATGATCTTTCCAAGCATCTTTATCCAAAAACAAATCACTTATAAAAACAAAATGAGCAATCACTCAATCACTCTTGCGGATCCTCTTCATGCCTGCCTTGTTTCACTATCCTAGCAATCTTATACATTGCTACCCCTATGGTTGCAGCATGGCTGTTAGAAAACTGCTGCCTTTCAGTGGAGGTGACTGTAGATGGCCTTGGAGGATGAGCTTGAGCAGCTCTTGGCCTAGAAGGCCTGGCTTCGGACTGTACTACCTCTACATGGGCAGCAGCACTCTGGCCTGGCTGGTTGATATATAACAGCAAAGGCTATCAGAGTGGCAGTGGTGGGAGTATCAGTGCTGTCATTCTGAGGAAGGACAACAGGTATGTGTGCCACTGAGCCACTGCCATTTCTATAGCGCGGCATTTCAGTAATCCTAGTAATCTGTAGGAAGAGAGATTACTGGGCTGTTGTGAGAGACTGCAAGTCCATTTGAGCATTGGGATCCACAATCATGATTGCAGCAATAGGAGTCTTCATGATAGAAAGCATGAATTGCATGACCTCTGTCTGAGCTTCCGCTGCAGCACTGAGATGTCACGTGGCTTCCACTTGTAGAGCAGTAGAAGCTGAGGCAGCGGCCACCACAGTTTTTGGTTCCGCAAGTGTTGCCGTGGAGTTGGATACCACTTCCATGGTGCTCTGCTCTGTTCAATGCTCTGTGCCACAGAAACTGGACTCCTCCATGCTTCTTGACAGTGAAAGACTGTCTGGCAGGCCTACCGATGCCCCAGACCCCTCCGTCTGCACAATAATTAGCATTCTCCCAAATGCTGCCCCATTAAAATCTTCATCTGAGCCTGCTTGCAGCCCATTCATTCCGATGACTCACCATGTGCAGATCCCAACTCTACACTGTAAAGGGTTAACATAAGAAGCTTACATGATATTGATGTAATAATGACTCCAGATCACTTGACCGAGTAGTAAGAAAAATCTTGACGAGAGCAGAAGCTCTAACCTCTTATGGAGGTCCAAATATGTGAATACTTAAGTGTGTAAGTAAACAGTTATGGTTAAAGAGACTATGGATTCAAGCAGCATACTGTGGAAGACTAGCCAATCCCCAAAACCTCATTTAATCCCCTACCACACATCGAAACATGGTGGCAATGAGAAAAAACCCAGCGAAGATTGAAAGAAGCTACTGGACTGGCAAGAGAAGAGATTCTTGAAGGAAGGACAAAAGAGAAAAAAATTCCGACTCACCGGGATGTCAGAGCATCACAACCTGGGCTTAATACTCAGATCCTGAAGAAGAAAAAAGACTTACTACAGTCTCTACAGGCACCCAGGAGAAGATCATTCACACCAACAGAAGGGAGAGTACGGAATTTCCTCGACATCAGAAGGAGATCAGAACGAGATCGGGGGATTGATCAAGGCACCTTAGAGATTAACCCTGTGAAGTCTTAGACTTTGGAGGGAGATGTAAGTGGATGTAAATATGATAGGATTAAAGACTTGGGGAGGAGGTATAGAGTAAAGGTTTAACATCAGAAGTATGATGTGATGCTGATGTAATAATGATGTCAGATCACATGACTGAGAAGTGGGAGAGATCTGGAAGGAAAGAAGCTGTAACCTCATGCAGAGGTCCAAATATGTAAATGCTTGTTGTAAACAAAGAGTTCTGGTTAAAGAGACTAGGACTTGAGCAGCATTCTTTTGGGAGACTAGACTATCCCCCATCTAAATCCCTACCACACAACAAAACAATCTGGGTCTGGTTGCAGCTCACTCATGCTGATGATTCACCATGTGCAGATCCTAACTCTAGACCGAACTCTAAATTCATGCTTTGTCAGTACCTGAGATGAAAGTTGCAAATGTAAAATCAAATGATGGCATTTCTGCAACGGAAGTGTGCTGCTGCTTTCTCCCGAGGTTGCTGTGGTTGGGCCGGCAACTGTTCTTGGGTATCTGAAAGCGGAAGATCAGAGGGAGATTTGGGGTTTGGGAAGGGGAAAGGGATGGAAAGCAAGAGGTCCATAGTCACACTATATGCAGGTGGCCTTCATGCTAGATATCAGGACGAGGGTGAGATGGGATTTGAGAAGCAGCAGGAACATATTGTATTCCTCAATGTTCTGAGTGATGCTGGATGAATCAGGCTTTATCTAAGCAGGATCCATGATGCAGAGCAACCTCTCATTGGAAGACTTCAGAGGATACAGCATGCCTGTCCTGCCATTTCTGCTCTGTTGTCTTCTTATTCTGCAAGAGAGGGAAGAATCTCAGTGATTGTGTTTTTAGGTGATGTGCCTGCTATGGATTATAGCTGGAGCTATGTGGAGGCAGTGGGACATGATAGATATATGAAGGTGAGGTGGAGCATCTAAATGTAATCTGAATTCTGAATCTACCTTTAGTGTTAAACACTGCTGATGGACAAGTTATGGGGATCTGGCGCATTGAGTAGCATGAGAGGTTGGTGATATGGTGGGTAGGAGGTGTCATTTGAAAATGTATTCACTAACTTTGACCACTCATGTGAGTTCATTGAGCTTTTTCCAACATTGCTTCCAGGTCCTCAGTGCCAAACTCCTTCAGTCTTGGCCTCCTTTGCCACCTGCTCCCATTCCATTCAGAGTGCATTCCATGATGGCCTCCTGGCCCTCCGCAGAAACATGGCTTCTCTCTTCCTATTGACCTCCATGCCTAAGGTCTTCAGCAATGCGTCCATGAACCTGGGAGTGGAGTAATTGTAATTTAAACTTTTCATACTGTTATGTGGATCATGTGACTGTATAAACAAATCAGCTCTAAGCATGGGTAACCTTAGGGGCAGAGCTTTCTAACCTTGCTCTTGGAACAAGCATGGAACTTCATCTGGAGCTCTGTAAATAAAGTTTATTGTTTCTTACAAGAAACTTGCCCTGCATTCCAAGTTTATTGCAAGTGGTGATGAGGATAAATAGCTCCAACACTGCACCTCACCTCTTGAATGTGAGTATTTCAATTTTTAAAGGAAGAAAAGAATTCTGCAATGCCTCTTTTTGGCAGAATTGACCCGTATGACTCATCCACCGAGGACTGGAGTCAATACATAGAGTGCCTAGGTTTCTACTTTATGGTGAATGAAATAGCGGCAGAGGAGAAACAGAAAGAAGTTCCACCAATATTTGCAAGGTTGCCACTTAACCATAGCATCAGACCACAAACTTTATCTGGAGCTCTGTAAATAAAGTTTACTGTTTCTTACAAGAAACTTGCCCTGCATTCCAAGTTTATTGCAAGTGGTGATGAGGATAAATAGCTCCAACACTGCACCTATGTATTGACTCCAAGTTGGGTTTGTTTAGTGAAGATAAGGCAATCCCTCCAATACTCTCTGCTAGAATTCAAAGGTTTTTGTTGGCATACAAGTACACTTTTATGCACTGTCCAGGCATGCATATAACAAATGCAGATGCCATCAGTCATCTTTGCCAGATAGTGTTACACATGTTCCAGCACCTTAATAATTGATACTTGTGTTGAATTTCCTGGACTCCTCACCAGTCTGCATGAAACAGATAAAGAATTGGACAAACCGGGATCCAACTTTATCAAGAGTCTGTGAACAGGCATTGCAAGGCCTCTGAAGAATTAAAACCATTTGAAGCCTGTAAATCTGAACTGAGTTGTCAAGATAGAATCTTGTTATGGGGAACAAGAGTCGTCATCCCTGTGCAAGGAAGAGAACTACAAGGAAAAGAGTCTCATAGTGCACATCCTGGTATTTTGAAAATGAAAATGCTCGCATGATGTTATATTTGGTGGCCAGGAATAGACAGTGATATGGAAACAATGGTGAAACACTGCCTCCAGTGTCAGCAACAGCAGAAATTGCCTGTTTCAGCTCCAGTGCATCCATGGGAGTGGCCTGGTCGACCCTGGGTTGGACTACATATAGACTATGTGGGTCCTTTTATTAGGTACCATGTTTTTAGTGATCATTGACGCATCTTCAAAGTGGATGGATGTGTCTGAGGAGGGATCACCTACATCTTGTGCAACTATTGAAAAGCCACACCAATGTTTTAATGTACATTGCCTACCAGAAGCTATTGTGTAGGATAATGGTACTGCTTTCACCAGTACCAAATTCCAAAGATTTGTGAACCTATATAGGATTAAACACCTCAGAACAACACCGTATCATCCCTCATCCAATGGGTTAGCAGACAGAGCAATACAAACCTTTAAAACAGGCATGAAGAAACTATTTGAGGGAACGTTAGAAACACAACTTTAAAGATTTCTGTTCAACTATCGCACAACTCCTCCTGGTTCAACACCTTCGGAAATGCTAATAAAATGTTGACTTTGTACAAGGTTGAGACTAGTATTCCCTAATGTAGAGGGGAAGGTGTAGAAACAGCAGAGCAGTCAGAAAGTGAATCATGATGTTCACAGTAAAGGTCGAGAATTTACTGCGGGAGAGACAGTTTTTGTACAAAATTTTGCAACTCGACCAAGATGGATCCTTGGTACAATCGTCTCTGAAACAGGACCTTTATCATATCAAATGGAGGTGGAAAACAGGATTGCTATTAAACACGTGGACCATCTCAGAAGTCGAGGCACTCCAACAATTAGTTCATCCACCTGAAATTGAATTTGAACCTATGACCCCTAAGGTGCCAGGCAAAAAATTGACATACTTCATCTCTGTTGAAGTAAATAATTCTGAACTGCCATTGTCTAGGAATGTCCCTGAGGCCTTAGTTCCTGGTCAAGTTGACCCAATGGATGAAACTTGAGGTGTAGAGCTATGTCACTCTACCTGAATCAGAAAATTACTTCAAAGACTAAACCTGTAATGGCATGAGCTGTATACATCTGTATATGATATGGGTTAAGATATTTTTGTAAATAAGAGTGGTAAAACAAAATTAAAGGGGGAGGAATGTAGAAAGTTTAAGTTAAACATTTCATACTGTTATGGGGATCATGTGGCTGTGTGGACGAATCAGCCCTAGATGTGGGTACTCTTAGGGGCAGAGCTTTCCACCTTGGTCTTGGAGCAAGATTAGGAATCTGTAAATAAAGTTTACTGTTTTTATAAGAAACCTGCCCTGCACTCAAGTTTATTACAGGGAACCCTCTTTCTACCTTGATGCTCCATTTTCTTTGTTTGGAATTGCAGCTGTTTGTAGTACTGGCAGTGAACAGCAGCTTCCTTGCTGTCCCTGTAGCTTTCCTTTAACAGGGACAGACTGCCTTTGATAGCTGAGGTTAGCTGGAATATATGCTGGCCAACCAGCAGGGTGAATCATACTCAGCTGCATGCTGCAATCAGGTAAATGAGGGGGCAGCACAATGTTTACATGCTGTGTACCTCATTGAGTTTGGGCATGGGCATAATGCAACAATGTTGCAGACCAATTTTTAGCTTTGCACATCTTACAATAATCTAATTAAATCTTCTCAATAATGTATTTTGCATCCTTTGATATCTTTCTTAAAATGTTTATTTCAAGGCTCCAGATTCTTCTAGAAGCCTTGGCTTGATCACATATTTTTCCCAGGAATATTTGGAAAATTATCAACCAAATTTGTGTGTTTTTGAGAGGTTCGCAGCATACATCTGCAGTATTCTGTGAGCTGAAGTAAACTGCTGACTCCTCTTATCCTGTGAGGTCTTATTTTTGCTTTTCTCAAAAGGCTTTTCGATGAATTGGAGATTGAATTCCCAAAGATTTATTTCAGGAGAGCTTCACATTTAAAAACACTAACAATTTTTAATTATGAACTGCTCAGTTTTTGACAGTTAAATAGAACTCTGATGACCATGTCTGCGGTTTCTTTGATCCATATTTAGCCCTGTGCTTTCTTTAAAAAAATATCCTGGTTTTTGTGTGGTCTTCTGGTTAATCTATAATATCTTTAGTATCCTCTCTGGGAGTGGATAATTGCAAACATTAATCACCATAAAAGTAAGTTAACAGGAGGTTTCCCTGAAAAAAAACAGATTCACCAAATGACCAGAAATGTCCATTTACTGCTATCTTCACTGTGCCCTCCTACCACTCCTCCTTATTGCAGTGACAACCCTTTGTGCCTAGACCTCTTTTAGTCATGAAGCCAACCATTTATACTTATGTAATGCTGCTTCAATGTTAGGTGGTAATGAGGTTTGCAGCTGGGAACACATTGATGGAGTCCTAGAGGACTGAAGTGACAATCTGCTCAGTGATGCCACAATCCTTGAAGGACTGACTTCTAATCACATCACTTATGTATCTATTGCTTACATGGATAAGATCAGAAGCTCCCTCTTGTGCTGATTTTGGAGGCGACTGCATTGTTGCTGGTATGTCAAGACAAATATTAACATCTGCATCAACTCCCTCAAACCCATTACTCCTGGATTAATCATCTGCATAAAATAAGGATAGATGGTGCCAATTACAGTCTTAAAGCTCTGCTCCTTAGGCCATTTTATATGAACATACGTACAAACATATGAATTAGGAGCAGGATTAGGTTACTCGAGCCTGCTCCGCCATTCAATAAGATGATGGCTGATCCAAATGTAACTTCAACACCATATTCCTACCTACCCCTGATAACCTTTCACCCCCTTGCTAATCAAGAATCAACCTAACTCTCCCTTAAAAACATTCAAAGACTCTGCTTCCACCATCTTTTGAAGAGGAGAGTTTCAAAAACTCACAACACTCTGAGAGAAAAAAATTCTCCACATCTCTGTCTTAAATGAGCGACCCCTTATTTTTAAACAGTGACCCCTAATTCTAGATTCTCCCACAAGAGGAAACATCCTCTCCACATCAGGATCTTAAACAAAGAACAAAGAGAACAAAGAAAAGTACAGCACAGGAACAGGCCCTTCAGCTCTCCAAGCCTGCGCTGATCACATTGCCCGTCAACTAAAACATTTTGCACTTCCATATCCCTCTATTCCCATCCTATTCATGTATTTGTCAAACTGCCTCTTAAACACCACTATCGTACCTGCTTCCACCACCTCCTCTGGCAGCTAATTCCAGACACTCACTACCCTCTGCGTAAATAACTTGCCCTGCACATCTCCTCTATAGTTTTCTCCTCTCACCTTAAATCTATGTCCCCTTAGATCTTAAAGATTTCAATTAAGTCGCCTCTTACTCTTCCAGTGGATAAAAGTCTAACCTGTCCAACCTTTTCCCATAAGGCAACCTGCCCATTCCTGATATTAGTCTAGTCCTGAACTGCTTCTAATGCGTTACATCTTTCTTTAAATAAGGAGACCAGTACTGTACACAATACTCCCCGATGTGGTCTCACCAATGCAACTGAAGCATAACCTCCCTTATGGAAGTTGTCATTGCTGCAACTCTGTAAGTGACAACAAATACAACCACCAGGGTGTTCTTCACATTATGCCATACCTCCTGTATTGTATTACAGGTGAGGATTATGGATTCCTTCAATGCTTCCATCAGTTGTACCACAAGACCTGATACTATCTCCACTGCTGTACATGGGATCTCTGCTACAGCATCTGAGATCTTTTAAAGGCTTAGCCAAGAAATGTTGGCCCTGAGCTCCTCAACATAAAACAACCCTTTCTGCTCCTTTGGGAATGAGTTTGGTACCTTCATTTTCCAGTTACTCACGTTCATTTGTGCTCTCTGGTTTATTCAATGATAGCTCCTCTATTATTTTCTGAATATCTGGGCTGCTGCTGAAATAAATAAGGTATCATGATAGAGAGGGTGAATCAGGTAAAGGGTTTCAATGCATTTAGTAGGTTGTTCATCAGATGCTTTCTGTTCAGCACAGGTGAAAGGACATTGGTTTCAGAATGTTCACTCTGACCCATGAATCAGATGATATAACTGATCAAAAGCCTGAACTTATAAGGTGTTGGGCATAGTTCTGTAGGTCTTACTAGGTATTTGTAGTCTTAGGTAGTTCACCAGTAAGTATTTATTAACTACTAGAAACTATATACATTGGTACAGTAAAGGTCCAAGCTAGAAGTTGCCTCTATGCTTGTTTCTACACATGGCTCTGTCCAATACTACACTGACCCCTGTCATGTGCTCTCGTACATCACTGAGTGGACAATACTGTACTCAGTCCCACGTTAACCCTTTATGTGCCAGAGCCTTTAACCACACCTCCCCCAAATCTTTATCCAACCTATGTGTAAGTCACACCACTGTAGTAATCTGATGTGTAATATACCTTTAAGACAAATGTTGTAATGATCTTGATACCCAATAGCAGAGTAGCACCGGCTACCTCTGTAGTCAGTAGTCTTGAGTTAGGGTGTGAGGAGTAAAGATGGAGTTTTGAGTTATAAACACACAAGTGCAGCTGCTGAGTTCCTTTTGTAAATAAACAGAATGTGTTTCTTCTAAGAGCAGTCTACAGATCTTCTCTGTCTTGGTACCAACTCGGTCATACTGAAACAAGCATGCAACCCGGATCCTTTAGCCCCAACAAATCAGGGCATTGGATGCAACAAACTGGTGACTAGAATAAAAAGCAAAAAAAGACATGAAAGGGTGAGGTAAAAAGCAAGAAAGAACAAAGGAAATCAGAAGAACCAAAATCAGACTGTACCACACATGGTAGTTGTAAGTAAAGAAAAATTTCCTTCCTGATCATCAAAGCAATCCCCTTAGAACATATCGCAATTTGGAAGAGTGGAGCCTTTCGATCCAACATCAGGCGACTGATCTTATTATGTTGAACGCCTCACGTTCTTCTTCCAGGTGAACGATATTGTGGAAGAGGAGAAAAAGTGTGCGATCCTCTTATCCACGTGTGGGAGTAATGCATATGGATTAATTTGAAATTTGTTGGCACCCAGTGCTCCAGGTTTTGATGACTTAGTGAACCTTGTAAAGAATTACCAGCCAAGCCATCGGTGACAATGCAACAGTTCGAATTAACTCAAGGAATAGAGCACAGGGGAGACAGGTGCTTTTTATGTGGCAATTCTGAAACAATTAACTGAATATTGCATGTTTGGTACATCTATGAAAGATATGCTTAGAGATCATTTGGTGTGCGGTATAAGTGGAGATGTGATTCAAAAGAGATTACTGTCTCAAACAAATTTAGATTTTCAGAAGGCATTGGAAATCGTTCTGGAAATGGAAAATGCAGTGCAAGATTCGAAAGCCATACAGGGAGCGCAAAATGGTGCCGCCCTCCAAGTTGCGCGGGGAGCCTCAGCCAAGAAGAGATTGAACATGCAAAGCTTTACTCAGAAGCGGGAAGCAGCCATCGCTAGCAGACAAATTAAAAGAGATAACTTAGCAGCAAAAACATGGCATAATAGTAACAGGGGTGGAAACAGACAACCTTGTAATGAATCAGTTTAAAAAGATTGAATGCTTTTTCTGTCATCAAAATGGACACCTCATGAAACATTGTAAAGATAAAATCAGGCAGACTTTCAAACAAAAGCAAAAACCCAATGAGATTAACAATATTGAAAAGCCTGAAGTAATAGATTGAGATACTTATTTGCTATATAATTTAAAGGTAGGAAGAACAGAGCCTATCTATGTAGCCATGAGAGGTCTATCAGAATGGAGGTGGATACTGGAGCAGCCACTACGGTGATAGGTGAGCATACTTTTAAATATCGGAATCACGGGGAACATAAACTAAATTTGGAAGAAACCGATGCCAAATTGAAAACTTACATGGGAGAAGACATACAAATCAAGGGCATATGTAAAATCACAGTACACTATGGAGGTCAAACAGTGAGATTACCCTTGATGGTAGTAGCAGGTGAGGGACCTAGTCTCCTTGGATGAAACTGGTTGAAAGAAATTAAATTGGAATGGACTGAAATCTTTCAACTGAGAACTAATGAACTATTAGAGCTACTAGAAAAATATGCCACAGTTTTCAAGGACAAGCTTGGAAAGATTGAAGGGCTACAAGCAAAATTCATGTAGATCCAGAAGCAACACCAAGATTCATGAAGGCAAGGCCTTACGCAATGTAGAAAAAGATAGACACCAAACTGGACAGATTAGAAAAACTGGGAGTGATGCAATTAGTGCAGTTTTAAGAAGGGGCATCACCAATTGTGCCTGTTCTCAAACCTGACTGAAGTGTTCGAATTTGTGGAGATTACAAATTAATAGTCAATAAAGTGACTAAGTTGGACAGGCACACCATACCAAAAATTGAAGACTTGTACGCTAAACTGGCAAGTGGAACTGCCTACACGATGCTTGATATGAATCATGCCTATCAACAATTTGAATTAGGGAAGGCACGTAAAAGTTTGTCACCATTAATACACACAAAGGGTTGTACCAATACGCCCATTTTCCATTTGGCATATCTTCAGCTTGTGCAGTATTCCAAAGAACAATGGAAAGTTTTCTAGAGGGATTGCCCCATGTTGTAGTTTATTTGGATGACGTTCTTGTGACTGGACTCACTGAAAAGGAACATTTCATGAACTTGGAAGAAGTTTTGAAATTTTTTTGCAGGTTGAAGTGCAGCTGAGAAAAGAAAAATGCACATTCCAAACGAAAGAGGTAACTTACCTAGGTCACAAAGTAGATTCACAAAGTCTACATCCAACTAAAGAAAAAGTGGAAGCCATTAGAGAGGAATCAGCACCAAAGAATACATCCAAACTAAAATCATTCTTGGGGATGATTAATTACTATGGACGTTTCTTGCCTAATTTGCCAACAGAACTGTATTACTTGCTCAAGAGAAAACAGCGATGGTCTTGGCAAACACCACAGGAAGAAACTTTCACAAAAGTGAAACAGTTGTTACAATAATTTACATTTAAAGTATATTTTGACCCCCAAAAAAGAGTTGGTACTAATGTGTAATGCATCTCCCTATGGAGTGGGAGCAGTGCTTTCCCATCGAATGGATGATGGATCAGAATGACCTACAGGATAAGTATCGAGAACACTCAGTACAGCAGAGAAAGGGGACTCTCAAATTGAAAAAGAAGGTCTGTCAACCATTTTCGGTGTTAAGAAGTTTCCCCAATTTGTACATGGTCTTCATTTTACTATCATATCGGACCACAAGCCATTACTGGGATTGTTCATTGAAGACAAGGCTATACCCGCTATAGCCTCAGCAAGAGTACAAAGAATAGGCATTGATCTTGGCAGCATATGAGTATACTTTCATTCATAGGCCTGGAAGTCAAATTGCAAACGCAGATGCATTTAGTCATTTGCCCATGCAAATAAAAGATGAGGATGTTTTATTATTGAACTTGTTGGATTCATCACTGATATGTGCTACACAGATTGAAGATTGGACTCAGCCTTATCCAAAGTGTGAGATCAAGTTCTTCATTTTTGATTAAATTAAACCATACTTCCAGAGAAGATACAAAATAACCAGCCAGGAAGGTATCTTATTGTGGGGAGCACGGGTGATTGCTCCTCTAAAAGGGTGAAAGCAATTGTTATCTGACCTTCAAGGGCACATCCCAGAATTTCCAAAATGAAGGCAATAGCATGCAGCTATTTGTGATAGTCGGGAATGAATGGAGAAATAGTGAGAAGTTGTTTGCAGTGTTAGCAATTACAAAAAAACCCTGAAAAAATTACCTCTGAAGAGGAGGAGAGGGGCAGCAGGGAAAGGAGGCCTGGTGAGTGTGGGCAGTGTCCCAGGGTCAGACCTTTAAGAGAAGAGACACTGGCTCACTTGGTGCAGGGCCAGCAGAGAGGCCAAGGCAGGAGGGCATGCCAAAGACGCCACTATCCAGCGTCTAGAGTGTCCAGGCTGTGCTCTAACTACCTCCAGCTGTCCGAGGTCCAGTGTCACAAGAGGCTCTGCCTCACCAGGGACACAGCAACTGCAATACATCACATGATAGATCCAGAAATCACCTCCAACTGCACGGGCAGACACCCATGCCAGCAGCTCTGAAGGTCACAGTAGCCCTGAACTTCTATGCCTCCGGTTCTTTTCAGGGCTCAGTGGGGGATCTGTCCGGAGTTTCTCAATCAGCTGTACACCGTTGCATCAAGTTCATGACCCATGCTATATTTAGACAAGTCTGCACTTTCATTCACTTCCAGGCAGACAAGGCAAGCCAGGCAGAGAGAGCACAAGGCCTCGCTGCGATGGCTGGGTTCCCTCGCATCCAGGGTGTAATAGATTACATTTACGTGGCCATCAATGAGCCGGGAGCTTTCATAAACATAAAAGGGTTCCACTCAATGAAAGTTCAGATCATCTGTCATCATGGACCCAGATTCTCCAAGTTTGTGCCCGTTACCCTGGGAGCTCAGATGATGCTTACATCTTGTGGCACCCACAGGTACCATGGCTGTTTGTTGCTCCTGCATGAGTGGATGGATGGCTCCTGGGTAACAAGGGTTGTCCATTGAAGAGGTGACTAATGACCCCACTCCGTCACCCAAGAACTGAGGCCGAGGAAAGATACAACAGGAGTCATGCCTCCACAAGGGCGGTGGTGGAGAGGACCATTGGGCTGCTGAAGGTATGTTTCAGATTCCCTGGACCGATCAGGGGAGCATTGCAGCATCCTCCAGAGCGTGTCTCCCTCATAGTCGTCGCATGCTGCACCCTGCACTGGCTGGCTCTGGCAAGGGGGGACCCACTGGAGGCCAGGAAAGTGAAGCAGCTCCACAGGCCATGGAGGATGACTCAAGTGATGGCTCAGAGGAAGAGCCTGGGGATGAGCAGGGTGAGGATCTCGAGGCAGAGGACAGGAACCTTCAGGGTTGCTTTGATCCAGCCAACCTTCTGCTAGGGATCCAAGGCATCGATGCCTCATCAAACCAATGGCACTGTCTCCTATGCTAACAATCAATAAGTGAGAACCCAATCCAGTACGCCAGCACCACACAACACCACACATTTACAAGACTGTGCTGCATCCAGCACCTATTCATACCATTAGCCAACTCTGCCCATTTAAGTCAAATAAATGTTTATGTTACTCCACATGAAGATAAAAAGAACAAAAAAAATCCATCCCTAACACAAATGTCAAAATGATGTCACTGTTGTAATGTGGCCAAATTGTGCTATTAATGATGGAGTTCAACTGCAGACACTAATTGGGTGGAAACATTATGTCTATTTACAATATACTCTAACTCTAGGTCTGCTGAGGTAAGCCCTGCTACTGTCCTATTGGTTACTATAGATCATGTGATCTTGTTTAACAATTATTATTCTTAAAGGCATATTGTACACTAAATAAAACCATAATTACTACATTCCTCCCCATTCAACTCAGCTATACATGTTATATTTACAAGTACGTATTTTTCATGACAACATAATATTTACACTGGGTAAGGAATTTACAAGTTGAGTCTTTCTGGTACTTTCCTGGTATGTGTGGAGCATCGCAGCTCCACAAGTTCAGATTCTTTGTCAGGAACCTCCTTTTCTGGAGTTGCCTGAAAATCAGGTGCTTCGGTGGGCATTTGGAGTTCTGTATCCTCAACTCTTACAGGAACCTCAGACATGTTAGTCCTGGTTTGAGTATCCTCAACAAGAAACACAGACTGGTCATGATCACTGGTGGAACCAAATCTTGGTGATTTGTTGCTCTCTTCCTTAAATAGTCCACATGCTTACAGATGATCTGGCCTTCCACCTCCATGTGGTAAGATAGGGGTCCAGTTATCACATTTATTTCATCCGGTAACCACTTTGGTTCTTCCCTGAAGTGTTTCACGTATAACAGCTTTCCCACAGTAAATTTCCTCTCGTGACTATGGCTTCCCTGTTTCATTTCCACCTTCCCCTCTAAATTTGGCATTATTAAGCTCAATCTCAGCTTGCAACAGCGTTTCATCAATAACACTGCAGGTGTGACACCTGTTGTTGTATGAAGGGTGGTCCTATAATGAAAAAGAAAGCGTGCTAATTTGGTTGCTAAGGAATTACCAGTTAGCTTTCTCATGCCTGCCTAGAATGTTTGAACCGCCCTTTAGGCCAGTCCGTTTGATGAAGGGTGGTACAGTGCAGTTTTCACGTGAGTCATACAATTGAGGCTGATAAACCATTGAAACTCAGCACTCGTAAATGCCGTGCCGTTATCAGAAACGACTATTTCTGGTAGCCCGTGAATGGCAAAACTCTGACGTAGTTTCTCAGTTGTAGTGGCCGACGTATATGTCCAACCAATTTGAATGGGCATCGACAATAAGCAGATACATTGTTCCCAGGAAAGGTCCAATATAGTCAATGTGTAACTGCACCCAGGGTCTGCCTGGCCACTTCCATAGACGTAATGCAGCTGTCACTGGCAACTGTTGCAGTTGCTGACATTACTAAACTCTCTATTTCGCCATCCATCCCAGGCCACCATAGATAGCTGCGTGCTATGGTCTTCATTTGGGAAATTCCTGGATGGGCCCTGTGTAGTTCAATTAAAAGTGGCTTCCTTCCCTTTGGACGAACTATCACTCAAGCCCCCCCATAATAAGATGCCATTCTGATTGGTTATTTCATGTCTTCTGTTGAATTACGGTTTCATTTCTTCAGATGTGGGCTTCTGTGACCAACCATGTAGCACTTGTTCTCATACTTGAGATAGGACTGGGTTCCGATTTGTCCAGTTTCTGATCTGTCGAGCACATACCAGCGAGGAATCTAAGAAATTTAACAGCAAAACAAGTTCCTGTGGAACTGGGATGTGCTCATCATTTTCTTGTAAAGGCAAACGACTAAGGGCACCGGCGTTTGTAATTTAATTGCCAGGCCTATGTACAAAAGTGTATTTGTATGCTGCCAGAATTAAAGCCTGTCATTGTATTCTTGCTAAGGCAATGGGTAGTGTAGCCTTGTCCTCACTAAACTATCCAAGCAATGGTTTGTCATCTGAAATGATAGTAATGGTGGCCGTGTACATACTGGTGAAGTTTCTTGATACCAAAGATGATGGACAGGCCTTATTTTTCTATCTGCGAGTATCCCTTTTCTGCTGAAATGAGTGTTCCTGATACATAACTTATTGGCCGTTCCATGCCGTCGTCCATCCGACGAGAGAACATTGCTCCCACTTCGCAGAGGAGGTGCATCACATGTCAGCACCAATCCTTTCATCTGCTCACAATGCACTAATAGATTAGACAAGTGCAACCGGGTGGAGGTCCTGTGAATCTACCTGGTGACCCAAATAGATTACCTCCCTGGCTTGGAACAAGCACTTTCCTTTTTTTAAATGCACTCCTGCTTGCAAGAAAACGTTTTAAGACTTCTTCTAAGTTTGCCCAATGCTCTTTTTCAGTGAATCCAGTCACCAATAGGAACATAAGAACATAAGAAATAGGAATAGGAGTAGACCATTCGGCCCCTTAAGCCTGCTCCACTATTCAATAAGATAATGGCTGATCTGTTTGTGCTTTGATTTCCACATTCCCATCTAGCCTCGATAACCTATGATTCCTTGCCTTACAAGAATCCATCTACCTTTGCCTTAAAAATATTCAATGACCCCGCCTACACCACCTTCTGAGGCAGAGAATTCCAAAGTCGCACAACCCTCTGAGAGAAATAATTTCTCCTCATCTCTGTCCTAAAAGGGACAACTCCTAATTTTAAAACTGTGCCCCCTAGTTCTGGGCTCACCCACAAGAGGAAACACCCTTTTGATGTCCACCTTGTCAGGGCCATTCAGGATCTTGTATACTTCAATCAAATCACCCCTCACTCTTCTAAACTCCAGCGGAAACAAGCCCAGTCTGTCCAACCTTTTGTCATAAGACAACCTACTCATTCCAGTTATCAATCTAGTAAACCTCTTTCGAACCACCTCCAATGCAATTACGTCCTTCCTTAAATAAGGAGACCATAACTGCACACAATATTCGGGATGCGGTCCCACCAATGCCCTGTATAACTGAAGCATAACACCCTTATTTTTATGTTCAATCCCATTCATAATGAAGGATAGCATTCCATTAGTCTTCTTAATTACTTGATGTATCTGCATACTAACTTTTTGTGACTCATGTACTAGAACACATAGATCCCTCTGCACCTCAGAATTATGCAGCTGTTCTCCATTTAAGTAATACTCTGCTTTTTTGTTCTTCCTGCCAAATTGAACAACTTCATATTTTCCTACATTAAACTCCATTGGCTAGATCTTTAACCACTCGCTCAACCTATCTATATCCATCTGCAACCTCCTCATGTCCTCTTCACAACATACTTTCCTACCTATCTTTGTGTCATCTGCACATTTAGCTACCATGCCTTCACTCCCCTCATCTAAGTCATTGGTGTAAATCGTAAAAAGTTGAGGCCCCAGTACAGACCCCTGTGGGACTTCACTTGTCACATCCTTGTAATCCGAAAAAGACTCATTATGCATACTCACTGCTTTCTGCCAGCCAGCCAATCTTCTATCTATGCTAATATGTTACCGCCTACACCATGCACATTTATTTTCCGTAATAATCTTTGATAAGGCACCTTATCAAATGTTTTCTGGAAATCCATGTACAGTATGTCTACAGGCTCCCCTTTATCCACTATGCATTTTACTCCTTCAAAAAATATGGATAAAATGGTTAAACATGATTTTCCTTTCACAAAACCATACTGACTCTACCCGATTGTCTTGAGCTCTTCTAAGTGCACAGCTATAACCTCCTTAATAATCAATTCTAATAACTTCCCCATGACAGATGTCAAGCTAATTAGCCTATAGTTTCCTGTTTTCTGCCTCCCTTCCTTCTTGAGTAGAGGGATTATATTTGCTACTTTCCAATCTGATGGAACCTTTCCAGAATACATCGTCTAAATGGACTACAATGTGGGGCAGTCCCTGCAGTAAGCTTTCCATTGTTCTCTAAATGATGGCACAAGTGGAGGAGACACCAAAAGGCAATCATGTATGTTGTTATAACCCTTTATGGGTATTAATTGTGACAAATTCCTGGAAGGCATTATCCAACTGTAATTGTTGATGAGCATGACTCATGTCAAGCTTTGTGTACATTGGCCCTCCTGCTAGCTTGGCATACAGGTCTTCGATTTTTGGAATGGAGTGCCTGCCTGGCTTTTTTACTTTATTAACCATTAGCTTGTAGTCTCCACAAATTTGGACGCTTTGGTTGGGTTGAAGGACAGTAATTATGGGTGCTGCCCAATCTGAGAACTGAACAGGTTGTATAATGTCCGTTCTCTCTAGTCTGTTCAATTCAATGTCAACTTTTTCTTGCAGGTTCCCCTTCATGAAGTGAGGGGTTGCTCTCAGATGCACATGAATCTTGGCCTGCAGGTCCTGGATCTTCCCAAGTTGATACTTGAAGATGGTGGCGTACTTTCTGGGAAGAATTTTCCCCTTCGGGGGGAAGTGCAGGAGCGGATGCAGGCGGGCGCACCTCCGATTGGCGCCCTCGATATGGGGCTCACCACCATTTTGCGTGGACAGGCCAATTAAAGCTTGCCCAGCGTGATGTCCACCAGGAAGCGCTAACGCTCACATGCAGGCGGGGAGGGATCCCCTCAGCCGGCAGTGCGCTCTTTCGTGCATGCACGCGAAAGAGTGCACTGGTCTCCCTGAGGCTAAGCGCTGCTTCAGGGAGGTCAACTCAGAATTAAAACTTTTAACGTAAATGTTTAAAAAATTTCCCTGACATGTCCCCTCATGTGACACTGTCACATGAGTTGGGACATGTCCATCACTTAAACTCAAACATTTATTAAAAATTGAAAAACCCTCATGAAACCTCATCCCGCCTGTGGATGCGGTTTCATGCTTTTTCTGAAGCCCACCAGGGGTCCCAGCCTGCCCGCCAACCCCGAGGTTGGACTGGCAGGTCCATTAATTAGGTTAATGACTTTTTAAATGGTCTCAGTATGCTGTTGACAGGTCGGTGGGTACACAGCTGATTTGGCTGCGCCCCTGCCGACCTGAAAATGGAAATGACGCAGGGTGGTGACGGGAATTCCACCCAACGTCATTCCACATCATTTTACGCGGCAGCGAGTGGGCCTGGGCACCCCCCGCACCCTCCACTCGCCGACCTAAAGATCTTGCCCTCTAAGTAGCTCTGGTAGCCCACTTGCTCTGAACTGGAAAGTTTCAGCCCGTACTAACTTAATATCCTTTAACCAATTATGGCTCAGGAGACTTGACCCTTTACCTGCTCCCACCATCAAGGGTAGCTTTGCCGATTGGCTTTCATAATGGACATTTACTCTGCTCATGTCTTTCACTTGAATGTCTTCACTCGTGTCTGTTTTTATCTTGGCATCTGTTTCTTCTAAACTTAATTGATGCTCACCATTATTCAAATATCTGAAGGTATGTTCCCCAATTACTCTAGTGGGAGCTCCTGTAGCCATTTCCATTCTAACAGGTTTGCCATTTACTTTCATTGTGACAAATATTGGTTCTGTCTTTCCAACTTTCAGATTAAACAATGAGTAAATGTCTGAATTTGTTGTTTCAGGCTCTCCTACATTGTAGATTTCATTGGGCTTCTTCTTTTGTTTATAAGCCTGCTTGAATCTTTCCTTGCATTGCCTCATCATATGTCCATTTCTCTGACAATAGTGGCATTTGATTTTTTTAGTGGCATTGGAGGCAGCCTGCTAACTCTGCTCTGCTGGTGACTCTGGTGAACTTGGTGGTCGTCTTCTGGTTGTCAGGGCCAGAGCAGGCTTCGCCTGGGAGGGTGCATCCAGCCCCATAGCTGGATCATCTTCAGATGCATCGGCCACTGGCAGAGGGGCGGAGGAGCTAGTACCCTAATCTGGAGTGCCCTGAGAGGAGCCCGCAGAGACAACAAGCAGCTCATCCCTGTTCCGTTAGCTGCTTCAAATTTGCCAAGTAGCATGCAATTGTCACACCCGGGTCTCTATTTTGCGAATCCAGCAGAGACTAGGTGCCTTATCCATCTCTCACACTGGCAGTGACCTCCTGAGGTCATTGCCTGTGTGTGGGCTTGCAGGCCTGTGTGCAACCCCAGGAACTCCTGAGTCTGTTCCTGAAGCTGTCACTCCATGAGAGTCACCACTCTCTCCATGGAGGAGGCTGGGTGTTTGGTGTTAAGGGTCAACTCAGGACTCATGCTCCTCATGGACTCCTTCATTATGGAGATCATGGTACGTAGACCCTCATGGATCCCTGCCAGTTCCCCCTATGCATCCTGCTGGACATCCAGCATCTGCCGCCTGATGGATGACTCCAGAGGCTCGTCATCTGCCTTAGACACAGCATGGTCCTGCTGTCCAGCAGTGCTCCCACTGAAGCTCAAGAACTAATATCCACCGACGTCTGAGTGTCTGTGCAGATGCCTGGTTCAGAAAGACAGTGTGATGCTGGTGGGGTGTGATGTCTTCCTCAGAGCCTAATGTGGGGTCCTCAGGGTCGCCGTGGCTCCTGTGGATGGCGCATCTGCGGGAGGAAGGTTAAAGATCAGTATGCTCAATCATCAAAAGTCACTGTGCATGCTAGGCTGAGGGGACAGTGGAGACCTGCTACATGGTGCCATCTGCATTGGAGCTTCAATGGGCTCTCTGGCTATGACAGTTCAGTTTCTGATGAGAGGAGCCCATTATGTTTCCAGTTCCCGCTGCACACGCATCTGTCACCTGCTCTCTTACCATCATCTGAGCCCCCCACCTCACCGTGACTGGGGGAGCGAGCTGGCTGGTGGCATTCCAGCTTCAGTGCATTGCTGTCATGCTTCATGAAGATGCACAGATTTGGCACTGCTCCACCTGTTCTGCAGCACTCTGTGAGGTTATGATTCCTCTTCACCTGACAGGGAAAAATAGAAAGCCTCATTACCGCTCCATCTCCCTGAAGGCCCTTTTCTAGCTCTAATCCTCCACCTACCTGGGCATTAGGCGGGCCATGTCATTGTGGCACATCTCACCCTGCAATGCACTGAGGCCAGTCGTGCTGACATCCCAGGCTTGATGGGCACTGCAGTCTGTTTAGAACGAGCGGCACCAGCTGGTGACATGGCGCTGACACACCGGAGCAGGTTATGGAGACAGTGACAGCTACGGCCCGATTTCATTGGAGAATTAAGGACAGGTCAAGCAATGCTCAGCTCCATGCAGAAGCTGAGACTCGGGGGTCATAAGTGAAATAGAAGATACAGGAGCAACAGAGTGAAATGTGTGGACAGAGTTCCGAGAGGCTCTTTGCTCACAAGCACAGATGATGGAAGAGTCCAGCAATGCCATGAGGTGTGCCATGTCTCTGGTGTATGAGCACATGGACCCCTCCACTGAGAGACTGGCAATCCTCATGGAAAGCCACAAGCAGCAGACCACAGAGTGGATGCAGGAAGTACACACTGACCTCCACAGTATGGTGTCAGCCTTGAGAAGGGTAGCACACTAGGTAGGTGAGTTGGCCCAGAGACACATGGGGCCAAATCTTCCAATTAGTGTCAGAACCATTACATCTGATGTTGATCAGTCAGAAAATTGTACCCTTACCTGGTTACAATTAAAAAGATATGACTTCTGATGCAGCATCTGGAAGAATTTACATAGTGCAGAAATCTGTGCAAGAGAGCAGTGAAGAGGATAAGTGAAGAATACTTACCCCTTTTTTATGGCTCTAGCTGCTGTAGGGTGGGTTTAGACGTCCAATGTGAATGTTAGTGAATAGTTGAGTGGATGAATGATTGAATGAGCAGGAAGGTAGAGTGGTAGGTAGATGAGGTAACTGGGTAAATGGGCTGGGTAAGTGAAGTAAGTGGGCAAGTGGGTAGTGTGGCAGGTGGGTAGGGTGGCAGGGTGGCAAGTGAGAAGGGTGGCAGGTATGTAGGATGGCAGGTGGGTAGGATGGTAGGTGTGTAGGATGGCAGGTGGGTAGGGTGGCAGGTGAGCAGGGTGGCAGGTGGGTAGAGTTATATGGTGGCAGGCAGGTGAGGTGCCAGGTGCATGAGGTGGACGGTGGGTGAGGCGGATAGTTCAGTGAAGTGGGTAGGTGGGTCAAGGGGGGTAGTCAGGTTGGGTCAGGAGGGGTAGTCAGTTTGGGGCTAGTCAGGAAGTGGCGGCACCTCATTCGAGGCGTGCCCTGCACGCATTGGGGGCACCCAACCTCCAAGATGTCGCCCACTCCTTTCCATGCCACCTGCCTGACAGAACACGGTCCTCCACCTCCCTCTCTCTCTCTGGGCTTTGGGATCCCTTCCTGCCCTAAAACCCCAGGGCTTACCTTATTGGGGCAGCCATGTTCCTCTTCGACCTTCTTCCCATAGTCCTGGCAGTGCCCACTTTTCAGCTCTGGCCAATCAGGTTGACCGGCAGCTCCTGATGGCGGGATTTCCTCTAGAGTGCGGGGCAGAAGTCCTATCTCCACTAATTTAGCCTGTCCGCCCTGTGCATGGCTGTGGGGCGGGCTGGCATGGAGCAAGTTGGCCTCTGGTCGACTTTATTTCTCGGGGGCATGAGCAGTCCACTCTCCCATAAAATGCAGCCCACTGTGTTATTGCTATGTGTACCTTAACATATGTTGAAATTCTCACTTAGCTCATCTGTTTCTTTCTATTCCAATGGCCCATGGCCAAATGTTGAAGCTTTGAGATGACGTGCATGAAATTGTGGCCAATGAATGAAGGGCTGCGGTGAATGCAGCAGCTGAGAGAGCATCATCATGGGGCCTCTGACTTAGTGATGGGGTTTCATCACAGGTCACCATAGCGTCTAACAGGAAGATGCTTGTCTCATATACAGTGGGCTACAGGAATTCTCAGTTAAATAGCCTACAGATGAGCAAGTCACATGTTGCCCTTGCATGCATGTCAATAGCTGTGGCTAACACCCCTCATGTGTATGACCATTGGTTGCCATGCCTAGGTGCCACCTCCTCATCAAGAAGAGGAGATATGGCAAGGAGGGCTCCCAGCATGGGGCCTTATTCAGCCATTATCTACAAAGAGCCCTACTCCTACAAACACATGATCCAAGACCAATGCATGAGCAGGCTTCACTTTACCAAGGAGGCCATTGCAGAGATCTCTGACCTCCTAGACTGAAGAATAAATGATAAAAGTTACATCTCATAATTCTCTGTGCACTGGTACACAAGGGAGATCTCTGCAGCTCTCACAAATAACTATATATCTATATATCATTCCCTATTATCAGAGAAGGACAGAGGCAGCTTGTCTGTGACTATGCAGGTGAATGTCTGCTTTCAGGGAGCTGCTACTATGCATTCAAAATGAAATAATCATCAATCCCACATTTTAAACTTAATGGAAGGCCTTTGATATGAAATTTTAACTCTGTTTCTTCTGCACAGGTGCTTCCAGGCCTGCTTAGCATTTCTAACATTTTCTGTTTTTATTTCCGATTTCCAGCACTGTAAAATTTTGCTTTTGTTTTTGTGAAACCTCAAGGTCGGCTAATAGGTGACAATAGTGCCCTCCATTACTATCGCTCATAATTCTCCTAAGAAACCTCAGACACTAGTGGAGTATTTGGCCACTGGGAATATCGTTGAGCAGACCATTGAGATCCTAAAGCAGAGGTTTGAATTCTTTGACCATTTAGGAGGCACCCCAAGAAGGTGTCCAGATTGGTGGTGATTTGCTGCTTACTCCGCATTTGGTGATTGCCGTTACCAACAACAATTGTGCCAGAGGGTCAAAATCAGAGCCACAGGAGGCGGAAGAAAAGGAAGAGGAGTTAAAAAAAGGTCTTCACCTGACTGTCCTCTTACAGAACTAGAAGCAGAGCCTTGCGCCCCCACCCCCCTGTGCCGATAAAGGTGGTGTTTGTAGTGTCCATTCCACTCTCTTTGGTTACTGCCCGCTGGTGCCCAGCATGTTCCACCATGAGGCACCCACTTCTAAGCTAGTCTCTAAGTTACACACAGTGCTAGCCTCTGAGCTGATGCATGTGAATGTGGTCATTTTTGATGCTGTGCATTCTTTCTCACTCTCCTTCTCGTCCTCCTATTCCTCCTCTTCCTATTCCTCCTTTCAAGGGGGATGAGGTGGGCATTACTTGTATTGAACCTGAGAAGTGAATTTTGGTCCTGGGAGCCTACACTAATATCACTGGAGGGGTAAGGGGGAAGCACATGTGATCATTATAGGAGGATGTGTGTAATGAGAACATGTAGAGATTGGGAATGAGGATAGGTTTGGGTAATTAGGAACCAAGAATAGCTGTACATCTGTAAGGAAGCTGGAGTCACTACAACCCTCGATGTGAGATGTTCCCTGCTCTGTCTCTGGCCATGAGGTCTCCCACTCCTCTCTCAATCACGGCCGGCACGACTCCCTTAAGGAGAGTGATAGCATGTAGATATTATCTGCAGTCAGGTCCTGCTGCTGTCTGTTATGTTCTGTAAATTTCCATTTCTAGGGAGAGAAAGAGTGGTGAATGTGAATGAGTGTATTTCCAGATGTATTTTTGTATATGATGTCTCAAATGGTTAAAAAGCTGTGAGATATGGCTGAGGTGTAAGTAGTTCCTGTGAAAGTCATACTAGTGTGGGGTGTGTGAATGTTAGTGTACTGTTACATGGTTGGTGAAGTGTGTGGTTGTTG
Organism: Carcharodon carcharias; assembly: GCF_017639515.1. Classification (NCBI taxonomy): domain Eukaryota; kingdom Metazoa; phylum Chordata; class Chondrichthyes; order Lamniformes; family Lamnidae; genus Carcharodon; species Carcharodon carcharias. Next base: position 91,532,006 of record NC_054469.1, read on the forward strand.
TGATGCTGGTAGTTCTGGTGCAGTTATTGTGAAGTGCTTTTATGAAATGGGAGCATAGTTTGGTCACTTTTATCAAGTCAACTGAAGATGGTTGATGGGAAGAAATCAGCTCACAAGAAGGGAGCCAAGGAATTCTTAAAGAAACTGACAACAAAGGGCGGCAAGAAGTGGCAAAGATCGAGGAAGGAGAGTTACCCCATCTACATCTCCAAAGTGATGAAGCAGGTTCACCCCAACACCGGCATCTCCTCCAAGGCCATGAGTGTCATGAACTTGTTCGTGAACGATATTTTCGAACGCATTGCGGGTGAGGCTTCCTGCTTGGCCTATTACAACAAGCGCAGCACCATCAGCTCCCGGGAGATCCAGACTGTCGTGCTGCCTGGGGAACTGGCCAAGCATGCCATGTCGGAAAGGACAAAGGCGGTAACCAAGTACACCAGCTCCAGGCAAAACTCCACAATGGACTGAAAAACACATTCAAAATGCAACTTTTATCAAGTCATAAGAATTCATACAGCACTGGAGCCATTTCCTAGGTGTAGAGGAGACTGATCTCTTCTGAAGGAATGAGGAGATGTATGTCTTTTCCCTGCTGCTTCTGCTCTGTGTCCTCCTAATGTGTGAGGCTGGAGGTGCGGTGGTTAAGAAATGTCATATGAAAATACATTCATTGACCTTGACCACTCACATGAGGTTATTAGGCTTTGTGGGGCACTGTTGTCAGGTCCTCAGGTACAGACAAGAATTGACCTCCCTGGCTATCTGTTCTCAAGCCATTCTAAGGGTGTTCCATGAGGCCATCCTGCGGAACCATGGTGTCTCTCCTGCTGTCTAACTCTACCATTTAAGACCTACAGCAACACATTCATGACCCCAGAGCTCTCTCTCTGCCCTTGTGCTCCATTTTTCTTGTCTTGAATAGTATTCAGCAAAAGTCTGTTGTTCCTTAACTTTCCTTTAGGAGGAACAGGCTGCTTTTAAGAACATAAGGCTGGCGGCACCACGCATTACGAACTTCTCAGTCCCCTGTTAAACACAGAAGCAGTTGGCAGCACAGGTGTCACTCGACCCAATACTACTATCAGGTAAATGAGATGACAGCACCAAACTTACATGCTGCCTTCCTCAATGGGACGTGATGTGGGCAGCTTGTAAATCATGCCCCCACTCCTGAGAAATCAGGCAAACCAATTTTTAGCCCTAGCAGCTTTAGAATTGAAGTGCTGATTAAACACATTTTCCTGAAGGAGTATATTTGTGCCTCCTTGCTCCCACTTGCTGAAGATGTCAAGTGCTCTGGCTGTCACACAGCAGCAAGTTACATCGCTCAGGGACCAAGAGAGAGGGTGCACAAGTTTTTGGATGCTGTATTGGAGATCCCGACAGAGGGGACCCAGGAGGAGAGGGCTGTCCCATATCCTTAGGGTGGAAGGATGCACCTCATATTCCTACCTCCCTCCCCTGCAGCAGCTGGTGCTGCTCTGCCTGGCCTCGTATCCTCCTTGCATTCCTAGCTCAGATCAAGGGGGACTCCTAGAAAATTGCCCATGAACAGGCACTCCCTTCTTTCTGGTGGCTCCAATAAAGTATCCAATAATGTGGAGCACCACAGCACTCACTCTTTCTTAGGTGAAATCCTCAGAGAATTTGTAGAGTAAATGTTGTTTGAGTGTCAGTGAAATCTTGATAAAGTGTCCCAGGAAGGCTTTGAATGTGAATTAGAGAACTTCTTCTCAGCTCCCACGGCAATGATCATGAAATGGTCAGTGTATCCCTTTAAGTAGTACTTGAAGTTGACATCAGCACCATCTTTGCTCCAAAACAGCTATCTGTTTTAGGAGAGGACATTAGGTCAGGTGCTAACCCCAAAATGTCATGTAGCCTGTTTAATGAACACTAGCATGCAATTTAAGTGGCAATCAACCATTTAATGAGTCTAAGAGTGGTTGTTCCTAGTACAGGCTTCAACTCCTTTGCCAAGATAGTGTTGCACTAAACATAAGCTAAAGAGTCATTCAACTTAAAACTCCACCTTGGCCACCTCACGGGCTATTTAGTGCCTAAGGTGATTGACAAAAATCACCCACAGCTGAACCGTTTACCTGTCCAATTGATTTCATTGTTATAGATTTTGTCAAATTGTTAGGACTGGTTTTCCTGGCCTCCCCTTGTCCAGTGCAGGACAGGTAGAAAAGTGCAAATGGCCTTCAACTTGTTGGGAGGTTGCAAGAGAGAAGCAGCATTTACCTGATGTCCACTCCTGCCTTGCAGACTGGCTTTTGCAAACCTTCTGGTCAAGGCCCACCACCTTGGGCCTGTGGCTACAATAAGTTGAAGCCAAACTCTGCAGAAATTAGGCAGGAGTCAGTATGTGTTACATTGGATGTCCTGCACCACTGAACTACCATAAATGGAGTGCAGGATTCAGAGCATCCACACATCCCAAATTAATATCGGCATGAAATGCCCACCTGCTTGATGTAAATGTAAAAATCCCATAGTACTACATGAGGAAGGGCAGGGGAGGCCACCTAGTGTCCCAACCAATGCTTATTATTACCATCATTAAAAAGATTATCTGGTCATTTGTTTCACTGTTGTTTATGGGACTTTGCTGTACTCAAATTGACCACTGCATTTCCTACAATATAACTATTATTTCATTTCAGAAGTACTTCATGGATTGTTATGTGCTTTGGGACAACCTGAGATCATGAAAGACATTACATAAAGGCAAGCGTTTTCTTTATTTCCTCTTAAGGATACAAATATGATAATGTCATGAGGACCAAGCCACATGATTAAATTGGGCATGAGCAGGGAAGCCACATTGGTAGAAGACAGCTGAAGAGGTTCTTGGACCTTGAAATGTAAAGGAATGCAGGCACTTTAAGGTGTCCTTTCAATCTTCTAGTGATGACACTTCAGAAACACTTAAAGGGTTTTGGCATAAGCTGAGGTCATGAAAGGTGCTATATAAATGACGGTCTGTCTTTCTTTAATGTAAAGCAATGTAATGATATTTAGCACATGTGAATGTTGAGTATACAGGATCCCTTATGGAGCAGGTGGACCAGAGGACTTTAAAAGAGCATTTGTAATTTAATCTGCGTACAGTTATGCAGTTTAAGAAATTTGAGACTGGTATAGAATCTCTATTGAGTGTGAATTTTATTTTGTGAGAAAAATTAATGAAACAGCAATGATTTTGCAGTGTTGCTCATGGTCAGTTGGAGGATGTGCTGTTTTGTACAATGTAACACACAATCTATTATTTCAATGCTACAGTGGAACAGTGTGTAATTGATGTGTCATTTTAAGAACTATTTGTTATTTAGACATATCCTGAACTCTATTACAAGCTAATTGTTCTTAAACAAATCCTGAAGTCAATTAGAGGATACTCGTCTGTTGCTAGGCAGTTGCTGTTCAGTTTGGCAGGACTATTAACTTCCTGGCTTACCCCTAACATTAGAAGAAACAGTCATAAACACTTTTAAAATAAAAGTTTGACACAAAAGTTTGGAAATGTCATAAAGTGTAATACCTAAAATTTGTTAGATGCATCTAATGTCATGTCAATCTACTATGACATTGTTCCTGGAATGAGGATGATTATATAGTTCCATGAGACTACTTAATTGTAAAGAAAAATAGAACTAACAGTAAAACAGATGTTCATACATTGATATAATGGTTTGAAAAAATGCAAATGATAACAACAACATGCATTTATATAGCACCATTTACGTAGTAAAATATCCCAAGGTGCTTCATAGAGTGTTACCAGACAAACATTAACAAGGTGGACATGTTGAGCTGAATTTTCCTGGCCCCACATCCACCCCTTTATACCACCAGGGAACTTTCCCAGGGGCAGGGTTGAAAGTGGATAGGCTGCCTACTCCATGGAGGCAGGTAGCCGATTATGGTGGTTAAGGATCCAATTAGGGTCAATTTTGCCAGCAGTGGAGCAGCCTCCTTGTAGCAGGCTGGAGGGCCAGTGGAACTGGAGACTCCAAAGCTCAAGACCAGCGGCATTTATGAAAGGCCTCAGTTGAGACCAAGGGCAGGATTTTGCAGTGTCTCCCACTGGTGGGATCTTCTGGTCCCACCAAATTCAATGGAGATTTGAATGGATCACCCCATCCACCACAGGAAAACCCACCACAGCAGGGCTGGAAAGTCTCGGCGCAAGGCCGATCAAGTGGAGTGGTTTCTATTGCACTCTAATTGACCTACCAATCTATATTCCTGTTATTTGATGCCTGATGTGCAGGTCAGCGAGGGTGTCTCCCTGTTGTGGTGCCCTTATGTTCCCCAACCTGCCTCAGTGGTGCACACCTCTCCCAGTGTGGCTGTTGACCTTCTGATTGGATTACTTGCATTGGGAGACCACCCACCATCCTCAATAGGACAGCAAGTTTAAAGGTATCCAATTAGGAGGCCGCCTTTTAAAGGTTGTTCCATCAGCTTCGCTGCTGGCAAGTGTGGGCTCAGTACTCCCATTTGATCTGGCTGTAGGGGTCCTGAAACCCGTGGGAGAACCCAGCCCATTAGGACCGCAAAGATGTAGGCTTTAAGAATTGTCTTAAAGAAAGAGAGAGAAGGCCAGAAAGAGATTTGAACTTGAAGAAGAGAGTTTTAAAGTTATAGCATTGGTTCACCAAGAGTCAATATAATTCATGGCCACAGGGGTGATGGGTAAATGGTACATGGTCGGAGTTGGGATATAGACAGCAGTAATTTTGGATGAGCTTAAGTTTAGGAAGGGTTGAAGATAGGAGAGCTGCTGAAAGAGCATTGGAATAGTCAAGTCTGGAGGTAGCAAAAGCATGAATGAGGGTTTTGTACAGGTGAGGCAGGGCAGAGATGGTTAATATGCAAATGTGGAAGAAGGCAGTCTTGTTGATGGAGAGGAAAAGAAGACATAAGTTCAGTGACTAGCCTGGTTCAGTATGAGCCAGTCACCAGCCAGAGAAAATAGATTCTGTGACCAGGAAATTGAATTTTGTGATATGGGCTGAAGGCAAAGGCCTGGATTCTAAGATCAGCAACTAAGCAATGGACTTCGCTGCTGACCTCAAAGGAAGCTGCAGTTTCTGTGGTGGTGTGCATTTTCCCTTACCGGATGTCAATTTGAATTTAGCACCAAGTTAAAATGACCTCAAGGTATTCAGAAACACTGATGCCATCAAACAGTGTGAACAGCCAATCACATAGAAGTGTTCTCAGAGACAGTAAACCAGGAATTAAAATGCACCGAGTTTTTCAATTTTAATTAAAATCTTTACAGTGGGTGAAAGAAATGAATGGAAATTGCATATAGGATTAAGTTTGAAGCTGAAATATCATAAGCGAACGTACAAAAAAAAGTGAATTATTTTTAACATAATAGAGAAGTTTGTCATTCCGCAAATATAATTTAATTTTTCAGGGACTGTGAGGCTGTTCAGTAGTAATTCTGAACTTAGTAGGCGATTAAAAACAGTTATACCTTATTCAGCAAGGTAATGACTTTCTCAGGAGTTTTTACAGCAAGTCTAATAGTGTAAAAGGGTGGGTTTTCATCAGTTCTGTTATTTCTACTTGATAGCATACCTTTTGAGGGGATATGCAAGCTACAGATAATATAAGTATGCACCTCTTATCTTCCCCCACCCTCTGCTTATAACAATCCTACCTTTTTGCATTTCTCCCTTTAGAAATCCAAATAGTGGTGCAGAAGAGTGAAGTTGAAGGCAAAGGAGTGACTGAAAATGATGAAATACCATCCCAAACTGATGCTACATCTTGACTTTCTGATCTAAGATCCTCCTTCACTAATGTACTGATCTCAGCCTTTATTAACAGCGCTACCTCTTTTTTCATTTTGCCTATTCTTCCTAAATGTCAAATACTCTTGAATATTCAGTTCCCAGCCTTGGTCACCCAGCAGCCACATCCCCATAATAGCCATTAGATCATACCTGTTTATTTCTATTTTGCTGCCAATTCATCTACCTTATTGCGAATGCTGTGTGCATTCAGATAGAGTGCCTTTAATTCTCTTTTTATTCATTTTCACAATTTCTAGCAGTATTTGCTGATGCAAGCTTAAGTTTTTACACTTTTTTCATTTGCAGTACATTTCAGCAGTTCAATGCAGTGCTTCAAAACCATCTGTGTTTAGCCAATGCACCCTGTACCATTGGGAAGCCTCCTATCCTTGCAATGCCATGTGCGCACTCTGACTGCTTTTCTCTGTGCCGGGAGAACACAATGAACTCCCCTTTCCTTGCATAAAGATTATTTGTTCACCTCCCTGATGCAATACTAAAAGGCAAATTGGGAGATATTACAGATGTCGCCTGTTCCATTCTGGAAGGGTCCCAATGCATAAGGACATAAGAAATAGGAGGAGAGCTAGGCCAATCAGCCCCTCAATCCTGGTTTGCTAATCAGTAAGATCATGGCTGATCTCATCGTGGCTTAACTCCATTTTCCTGCCTGACCTATTTAGCCCTTGACTCCCTTGTCAATCAAAAATCTGTTTAACTCAGCCTTGAATATATTTAATGACCCAGCCTCCATTGCTCTCTGTGGAAGAAAATTCCAAAGACTAATGACCCTCTGAGGGAAGAAATTTCTCCTCTTCTCAGGTTTATATGGGAGACTTCTTACTTTTAAATGGTGCCCCCTAGTTCTAGATTTCCCCATGAGGGGAATCACCCTCTGGGTATCTAACCTTTCAAGTCCCCTCCAAAGCTTATATGTTTCAATAAGATCACCCTCATTCTTCTAAATTCAAATGAGTATGGACTCAACCTGCTTAACCTTTCATTATAAGTCAACTCCTTCATCCCAGGATTCAGCCTTGTGAACCTTCTCTGAATTGCTTCCAATGCAAATATGTCCCTCCTTAAAGTAAGGAGACAAAAACTGCACACAGTACTCTAGGTGTTGTCCCACCAATACCTTGTACAGCTGTAGCAAGACTTCCCTACTTTCATACTCCATTTTCCTTTGTAATAAAGGCCAACACTTCATTTACCTTCCTGCTGTACCTGCATGCTAATGTTTTGTGATTCACGTAAGAACACCCAGATCAGTCTGTAGAGCAGCATTGTGCAGTCTCTCTCAATTTAAATAATATTCCGCTTTTTTATTCTTCCTGGCAAAATGCACAACTCCACATTTTCCCGAATTAAGCTCAATATGTCATTTTTTTGCCCATTCACTTAACTTATCTACGTCACTTTGCAGATACTTGGGCCGAAATCTTCCGGGACCGACTGCAGTAGCAGCGTGGCAAGGGGCTGGGTGGAGATCCTAATTTGTCATGAGTCCAAAAATCAGTTTCCTGACGGCAGGATGAACTTTTGCAATTATGCTTTTGGAACTTTAAATGCAGATCAAGCTTTCCGATGAACGTCATTCAATAAGTTGATGTCTGATCTGATTGTGGCCTCAACTCCACAATCCACCTGCCCCCAGTAGCCTTTGACTCCCTTGTTAGTCAAGGATGTCATGCAGGCTCATTGAAAAGCCAGCTCGCCAAAATTAAGTCCCCCCTCCAAATTAAGTACCCCATCAGTCAGAAGTTAGACTGTTCCCAGTTATGACTGCATATAAGTGGAATGCCCTAGGCAAAGTTGACTGCTTCCATGACTTTGCAGTGTGTAGACCGTGCCACATACCCTAGCAGAGAGCAACAGGTCACTCATCCTTTTCCTGCACCGCTGGGTTGTTTTCATGTAGGGTCCATGGGTGCTAACAATGTGGGTGTATCTACAGCTCATGGACTGCAGTGGTTCAAGAATACAGCTCACCACCACGTTCTCAAGGACAACAAGGGATGGGCAATGAATGCTGGCCCAGCCAGCGAAGACTAAATCCCCTGAATGAATTGAAAAGAAACCTCTGCTGTCACATGTGCCCAGGCCACCGTGGTCAGATGGGAGTGCTTCCTGCTGTCATCCTGGGGAAACAGCACCTCCTGCCTTTCCTGGATGGCCTGGAGGACAATATGCATGGAGGCATCATTAAACCATTAAGCCATTATCATATAGCCCATTGTCTACGCTGTGACATTCTCTTTGATGCAGAATCTGGATCTCCCGGTCTGCAGTAAGTGGCTAGCTATCCAGGTGCATTTTGAATATGGCACCAGAATCTTCGACCCCCTATGAGGTAACGGCGTGGACGGTGACTTCCTGGATGCCCGCCATGAGATTCGCCATGGGCCTCGTGGATGCATATGAACTGAGCTGAACAGTGCGAGATCATGCACGGCCGCCCTGCCCTCCAGTGGAAGTTACTGCCGCTCCTGTCACCAAACTTATGCTCCAGAATGGAATCCAGAATGGTAGAATGTATCCTCCTCACAACTTGCTTTCCTACCTATTTTTGTACCATCAGCAAGTTTAGTTACAATACAGTCCCTTCATCCAAGTCATTAATATAGATTGTAAGTAGTTGAGACCCCAGTGCTGACCCCTGTGGCATTCCACTAGTTACAGTTTGCCAAGTGACCCATTTATCCCAACAGCCTGGGCAGAATTTTCCCCAGCTCGAACTAAATGTGGTGGTGGGTGGGAAAAGTGGCTTTTTCCCTGCTGACTAGAATGCCATGTTTTTGCGCCCAATTGTCCACTTCTCACCTCAATAAATATGAATCAGCCAGAAACACGCCGTTTCGCCAGTGGGCATCCTGTGATTCACCCACCTTGCCATGACTTCAGCAGACTTTTGCTCACGTGTCATATTTAAACCGCACCCACACACAGATTTTTCTATGTCCGCAGCCCAGGACTGCTCCAAGCAACAGATGTCCCCCAAAAGCAGGAAGAGTGCAGCTCCCAAGTTTAGTGATGCCTTGCTGGGTAACCTTCTGGATGCTGTCGAGGCCCACCATGACGTTCAGTACCCTTAGGATGGCGAGACAAAGTCCAACAACGTCACCAACCCGGCTGGGGGAGGGGTATCTGCGGCAGTAAGTGCCACCTCAGCCTGCAGGAGAACAGCGATTCAGTGCCACAAATGGATCAATGATCCCATCCACACAGCCAGGATAAGTCAATTTTCTCATCCCTCTCAGCTCACACTCTCAGAAACCCCTCACACATTCACAGGGTGTCTGTCCACAGGCATCTCACACACAGCCAAAAGAAGGGACATCACTGCTCACTCTCTCAACCCCCACCCTGACATCTCCATCTGGGCTCACATCCTGTGCATGTCACATCCTCACTCTGTACATGGTTCCATTCAGCACCCACACAAGGCAGGCGTCCTATCATCTGTCTTTGCAAGCTTCCTGCTCACACTCTCTCCATCTGCCTTCATGCAGGCCTAGCTTGCCCACTAGAAGAGGGAGAGGTCCCACACCGATGGCAGGATGCTAGAGATCAAGGCCCTAACCCAGTATGAGGAGCGTTCAGTACACCTGGCTGGAGAGGACCGGGACCGTATCTGTGATGAAAGTGAGGCTGGTGGCGCACCCCCAAGTGAGGACTTGGAACCAGTTGATCCTTCAGACAGCGAGACTATGAGCGCAATGTTACATCTTGCAGGCTGTTGCCATGCACTAATTACCTCTACTATCTTTAATAGGTGCCTTGGCTAAACACCCTAGGGTCAACAGGAGCCAGCCTCTCATCTCCAGCCTCGAAGACACCTCGGATGGGGATCTTGAGGACCCGCTTGTGGAAGACCTGTCGTAGCACTCACTCACATCCTCCACCAGCGCAGAGACACACACTGCAGTGTGATCATGATTTAGAGCAGGATTAGTGTCACAGTCTGGTGAGCACAGCACAATTCTGGTCCACAGCAGGCAGAGGGGGAGACATTCATGGTCACTGACACATGGAGGACTGCTGGAGGCCAGGATTCTGCTGAGTCCCAGTCTGATGATGAGCCTGTGGACCTGGTCTTAACACAGATGTTGCAGCTGCAGCAACAGATATGGGAATATCAGGCAGGGTTGTCAGCTGTATTCCATATATTGTAATGAATGATGGAGGAGTCTGTCCACATTCAGTCTGAGGTGATAGCGCTGTCATGCCAGTGCATCGAGATCAATACTGATAGGATGGCGGCCGCCATGGAGACTTTGGTCCAGGACATTGCGCCTGTGCTGGAGTTGCACTCCATTGCTGTAGATATTGGTGGTATCCAGCAGTAGCTACTTGATAGGGGGCCAGGACACCTCAATCTCACTCCAGCTCCCTTCAACCCAAAGAGTCAGCCAAGGATTCTTGGACACTCAAAGAGAAGAGGACCAGCAGCTGGACATCCTAGGGCCATCCACCCAGGTGACTCTGGGACTGTCCAGCTGATCCCAATCCCCTCTGCCTGTGACCCCATCACCTCCAGTTTCACAAGCCTAGGAGGGTGCACCTGACCCACAACAAGAGACGCATTGCAGGCCAGGACCCTCCAAGTCTCGGTTGACCAAAGTCCTCACAGGCAACGGGGTGTAGCAGTCAGCAGGCTGCCTCCACCCCTGCTGTGGATATCGGGGATGCACCAAGACATAGAGGTAGGGTTAGGAAGATCAAGAAATACTCGGAGCATAACAGTGGCATGGGTGTTGACTGCATGCATATACTTCCCACCAATGTGAATTGAATTGCACCCCTTCCACATCTCCTCTTGTGTATGCCTCCTCTATGAGCTGAGTTGTGTTGTGCTCGATCAGATGTCGCACCATATTTCCTCCCCACACATATTTCTGATTTTGCATCACGTGCCTCTGGTCGATATTGCATTTAGCCATCTCATCACAGTGTGTGTCCTTTCTCAGTTCATGCCCGACATCAGTGATGCCTCACCCTCAGTGTAAAGTGTGTTTGTGCAAGTTATCTCATCGATGTGCATTGCAGGTTCAAGTGATGTTCATTCTTGGCTGTGTAAGATGGAGGCTCATGTAGTCCCCAACTTGTCTGCAAGTTGGTGACTACATGGAGGAAGGGTGAAAGTGTAGTGTAGAAGGACAGATGTAGATGCGCATGGAGAAGGGTAATTTTTCCAAGAACTCCATGCTCATTGTCATCTGTGAGGGTTTGCAATCTATAAGCCCATACTCAGAGGTTGTGTGCACTCCTGCCAGCCTTGCGTGTTGTTGACTCTATGAGTGTACATCTGCTAAGCTGACCAATAAGTATGTGAACATTCTCACCTCAAGGTGACGGTGCTCTGTCCCTCGCGGGCACAATTTTGTCCTGGCACTCAAAGCTACAGCTTTAATTGTTTGGAATTGTCTGCATAGTGCCAACAAGGCTATCGTCAAAAAGAAGGGATGCAGCACTGGCCCATTCAATCTGCTTAATCCCTCCCCTAAACACTCACCGAGCTCAGCGATACTACATCCATATGGAGATGTAAGGCGATCATTGGAACCATTGAGCATGGTCTCAATATTCATATGTTAGCTTGAATTTAAGTCAGTGCTCAGGGCAGGAATGGGCTAAGGGTAAGGATGTAATGCAGCTGATGTATGCTCTTTATTATTAAAGAAGCGGAACATTGAGGGCTCCAGGGTGTCTGCATTTTCTGGGTTGCAAGGGCCAGGGTTGACCACTATGAGGCTTTTTTATGACTGTTAGGCGAATGTGTGAAGATGGTCATTCTGAGGTGATCCCTGGCCATTGAAACGTCAGGCTAACTTGAGCCCCACATCCCTAACTGAGAGTGGAGGGTCTCAATGTAATGGTGATTAAGGTGACATTGAGGACTGAGTGCTTTGAACAAGTGCTAACACCTATTGAATGTCCTCACCTATCTTGGTCCAAGTCTAGTCTCTCAATTTCATCATCGAAGTGACACATAAGGCATTTTTCTGTCACTGGAGGTGGATCTCCTTTGGATGCGTTGTCAGACCAAAGATACACAGCCATGAGTCCACTGAGAAATACAATGCAACTCCTGCCTCTTGCAGGATACCTTAGTGACTGGGATGCTGAAGAGATGCTTAAAGAGGCAGCACCTTCTGTTCTGTATTGCCGGAATGACCTCCTGTAGTCATTACCTCATCTCAGGAAGGACCCACGCCCTAAGGCTTCATCATCCTTCAAAGGATGAGGACATATTGAACAGCAATTGTATATGTTCAATCTCAGAATGAAGAGAATGGTCAAGAAAACTAGCCATGCTGGTGGTGATGTGGGCCAACATGGGCAGCAGTGGTCTGATAGGGTAAGCACTGCTATTCGTCATCATCATCCTGGAACCTGGTGGCTCTGAGGGCCTCACATGCACACCTGCCTTATCTTTCCAGTGCCATGGCTTCTTCTCCTGCAGCATCAGCTCCCTCGACCTCATCACCCTCATCCCGCTCAGTGTCCCCCTCATTGGAGAAGATATGCAGTTCCTCCATCTTGGCATCTGGCAAGTCCTCCCCCCTTTGCAGCGCCAGGTTGTGCAAGGCACAGCAAACCATGATGATCCATGAGACTCTCTGAGGACTGTACTGGAGCGTTCCGCCAGATCTGTTGAGGCATTGGAATCACATCTTCAAGATGCTAATGGCCTGCTCTACCAATCTTCGTGTGGCGGAGTGAGTAGCATTGTACCTTCCCTCAGCTCGAGTTTGTAGCGGTCAGATGGGTGTCATTAGCCACGTTCTTCCCGGGTAGCCATTGTCATCGAGGAGCCAACCCTGAATAATGCATGGTCCCTCCAAGATGTCAGGGACCTGCAATCTCCTCAAGATGTAGGAGTCCTGCAGCTTCCTGCGTACCTCACACAAACCTGCATGATGTGTTTCTGGTAGTCGCAGACCAGCACATTGAGCGAGTGGAAGCCTTTCATGTTGATGCATTGGAATGTCTGTTGCCACGGAGCTGATCTAGCCAAATGAGAGCAGTTGATGGCATCCTGCCCCTCTGGGAATCCGAAAATAAATTTATTCATTCATGAGATGTGGGTGTCACTGGCTAGGCCGGCATTTATTGTCCATCCCTAATTTTCCTTGTTCAGAGGGCAGTTTAGAGTCAACCACATTGCTATGGGTCTGGAGTCACATGTGGGCCAGATTAGGTAAGGATGGCAGATTTCCTTCTCTACGGGGCATTTGTGAACCAAATGGGCCTTTACGAAAATTGACAATGGTTTAATGGTCATCATTAGACTTTAAATTCCTGGTTTCTATTGAATTCAAGTTTCACCATTTGCCATGGTGGGATTTGAACCAAGGTCCCAGAGCATTACCATGAGCCTCTGAAATACTAGTCCAGTGACAATATCACTACGACACCACCTTCTTCTACCTTCCACCTTTCCCCAAATAGCAGCAAAGCCCAGTGCTCTGGCTGCCTGGTTAGCTTGATCTCTAGTGAAGTGCAAGTAATTGTGGAAAAGACGGTGTCTGTAACCTCTTGTATGTACTTGTGTGGGGACACTTGGGAGATCCTGCAGAGATCCCCAGTGGAGCTCTGGAAAGAGCCTCTTGCATAGACGTTAAGTGCAGCGGTGACTTTCAGAGCCACCGGCAAAGGATGTCCTCCCAGTCCCTGTGGCGTCAACCCCTGGAGAATGTGGCAGAGGTGAGCCACCAGATCCCTGGACATGCGGAGGCATTGATGACACTGTCTCTCACCCATCTACAGAAAAGAGATACGTCTTCTATGCAGCCTTGGTCTTAAGAGGCTCCTACATGCAGCATTTCTGTGAGCTTCATCCTCTGGTTCTGGAGGGGGCCTTGCTGCCCCTTGCTCATCAGGGTGAAGCCCCTCTCGTTGACAAGCCTGGCACCACTGTAGCACTCTTCTCCATCTTTCCCCCTGCCTGCACACGATGATGCAGGCAACGTTGAATGCACCCTCTATCTCCCTGAATGTTTCCTCTCTGCAGGAGCAGTTTAAGAAAGACATGACTGAACATCAGCCTCCAAAGCCTCTCTTTCTTCCGCTGACTAGTGAGTGACTGTGGGTTCAAGCTCTTAATTACAGTCCAGGCACCTATTAGCCAATACACCCCTGGCCATCGCAATGGCCGCTCTTAGTGTCACGGTATGCTTCCCCCCACCCCACCACCCCGCCACCACCCTCCATCCCACTAGCCCATTTCATTAGACCTACTGCTGTGAGATGGATTTGGCCAGGCACTTGTATGTCCTGCATTTATTCAAGGTGATAAATCACTCATTCAGTGGACTCTATGACTACATCCTTTGGAATACACATGGGACCACTTGCTCTGTGAGGGGTTGAGATTCTGTTTGGGGGGCCTGGGAGTTCCCATCTCTGAACCTGGCAGCTGCAAGGTCCTGAGGTAGGGTTTCCATGAGGCTTCTCCTGTTTGTCCAGGTGCTCACTTGTTTTTGGAGTCATTATCACGCTGAGGAATTACCACGATTGGTACAATGCAGGGCGATCAATGATTGGAACGCACCAGAATTAATCTCTCATGAATGCACTATCACATTGAAGGCTCCAGATTGGCTCTATAGATAGAGATGCTCCTAACATGTCTCAGCTGTGTATTCGTCCTCATTTGGTAATACAGATTCCAGATGGATGGGCCTTTAATCGGCCCCCCCCAGTGCTGCCAGAAACCCTAACAGCCCTCCCAGCAGTGCTTTTTCTTAGCCTCGCTTCCTGCTGCGCCATTGCTTGCGGTTCCAAGATGGTGGTCCTCAGGTTTTGTTTCCAGACCAGCTTTGACCTTCCCTGTGTGACTGGAAATCCCTCCCATTGTCATGGGGAAGCATAATGGTCAGGTTTCCCTCCCTCCTAATACCGTCAGTGCTCCCTGCTGATTCTCAATCCCATTGTAATTGTGGTTGATATCCCTGTGTTAGCCGTTGAGTTGTTTGAAGTGAATGTGCCTATGCCCCATGTAGACCTTACCTCTCTCCATCTTGAGGCCTACTGTACCGTCACATATAGGGAACCGCCCCATGAGACCATCGAGTGCACACCCTTACCATATCTGTTCCCATCTACAGGCTGCAGATTCCTCCCCTGACTGTGACTGTACCACTGTTTCTGAGTACAATGCCAGAAATGCCCCAGACCGCCATGCATGACCACACCCTGTGCACAATATGCTGGGTAAGACTGACAGTGACATGCCTTCCCCATCCCTGGACTGGTACAAGGACCGTCTTTGGAAGCTCAGCAATGTAAACTGAGTCTCTTCTTCACTCTGCTATCCTCCCACTCTGGCCCCAACTTGTTTATGTCTTTCTGTAAGAGACTCTCTCCCGTTTCTGGCCCAGAGGATTCTCCCTCCACCACCACCCCCCCAGTTATGTGGCTGAGTTCAACCTTCCTCAGTCTTCCCCCTCCCCTCAGTCGAGCCCTTGCCCCCCCAACACTTTCCCTTGCCTCTGGCTTGCCTTTCCATCCCCCCAGCACCCACACCACTAGTCGAGCCCTTGACCTGCTGCACATTGAAGCCCACCCGTGCCTTACTGCTGCTTTGGTATATAGAGTCCTGCCTCTAAAACCCCATCTTGAAGCAAAGTGGTGCTGCCTGTGAAGCCAACACAGAGTCTGAGCTGACAAGAACACTGCAGGATGCATGGTGGGTGAACAGACCTCGAAGTCACGAGCGAGGTGCAGGTCGCCAGGTGTACGTTGCGTATATGCAGTTGTGAATCACGCCGATCTAATTAGACACCTTGTGCCCTTTTAATCCAGCGTGGGGGTGTGTGATTCTGGTGAACTGCCTTGATAATGAATATTCATGATATTTTAATATATTCAAGTGACATTCCCGACCTGGTGCAGTGCAAAAAGCGCACCGCCATTGAGAGCGGGGGCAGACAATCACAAACTGTTTTTATGCCGATGGAAAACAGACTTAATCACTTCCACGATATTTTCCCCTCCTGCCTGCCATTATGCCCATCGAGAGTGGGATCGGAATATCCTAGCCTCTGCTTTCCAATAGTTAGCCAATCCTATATCCACACTAATATATCACACCTCACATCTTGAGCTTCTATCTTGTGCAGTAACATTTTATAAGGCACCTTACTGAATGCCTTTTAGAAATCCAAATACACTACATCTACTGGTTCCCCTTTACCGACCATGCTTGTTCATCCTCAAAAGCCTCTAATGAATTTGTCAAACATGACTTCCCTTACACAGAACCAAATTGACTCTGCCTGGTTGTATCAAGTGTCATTTTCTAAGTGTCCTGCTATTGATTCCTTCATAATGGACTCTATCATTTTCTCAGTGACAGATGTTAGGCTAACTGGCTTCTAGTTTCTTGTTTTCTGTCTCCCTCCTTTCTTAAATAGAGATGTTACTTTTGTGGTTTTCCAATCTACTGGAATCTTTCTGAATCTGGGGAATTTTGGAAGATTACCATCAATGAATCCATTACCTCTTTCATCACTTCTTTTAAGACTCTAGAATGCAGGGCACAAGGTCCAGGGGGTCTGTCAGCCTTTAGTTCCATTAGTTTTCCCAGTAATTTTTCCCTAGTTTTTGTGATTATTTTTAATTCCTCCCTCCCTTTAGCCTCTTGTTTTTTTTTACCATTCTTAGGATGCTTTTTGTATCTTCTACTGTGAAGACAAATACAGAATATTTGCTCAAAGCTTCTGCCATTTCCTTGTTTCTCTTTTTTAATTCCCCAGGCTCACCCTTTAAGGATCAAACACTTACTTTAGCTACTCTTTTCCTTTTTGTATAGTTGTAGAATCCTTTACAGACTGTTTTTATATGTTTTGCTAGTTTTCTCTTGTACTCTAATTTTTCCCTCTTTAACATTTTTTAGTCATTCTTTGATGGTAAAATATTCCCAGTCTTCTGGCCTACCACTAATCTTCATTGTCATTTTTTTCTTTCAATTTGATACCATCCTTAACTTTCTTAGTTAGCCACAGATGGCACATCTTTCTCATGGAGTCTCTCTTTCTCAATGGAGTGTTTGAGAGTTATGAAATATCTTCTTAAATGTCTGCCCCTTCTTCTCTACCATCTTACCTTTGACCAATTCTTCCAGTCCACTTTAGCCAAATCTGTTTTCACACATGCAATTGCCTTTATTTAGGTTTAAGACATTTGTTTTGGACACAGACTTTCAACCTCAAACTTAATACGTTATTTTATCGTTTTCTTTATTCTTTCATGGGATGTGCAAATTTCTGGCAAGGCCAGCATTTGTTGCCCATTCCTAATTACCAAGTGGCTTGTTAGGCCATTTTCAGAGAGCTGAATTTTGCTGTGGGTTTGGAGTCAAATATAGGCCAGACCATGTAAGGATGGCAGATTTCCTTCCCTAAAGCACATTAGTGAAACCGATCAGTTTTTAACAACAATCAACAGTAGTTTCATGATCACCATTGCTAAGACTAGCTTTATATTTCAGATTTATCAATTGAATCTTGTGGTGGGATCTGAAACTGTGCCCTCAGAGCATTAGCCTAGGCCTCTGATTTATTAGTCAAATGGCATTATCACAATCCCACCACCTTCCATGTTATGATCTTTCTTGCCTAAGGGAATCTTTTACAATGAGATCAATAATTAATCCTGTCTCATCACTCATTGCCATGTCTGAAATAACCTGTTCCCTGCTTGTTTCCAGAATGTACTGTTCTAAGAAACTATTCCAAATACACTTTATGAACTCCTCCAGGCTATCTTTGGCAATTTGACTCATTAATCAAATTAATAATCGATGATTATTAATTTTAATATTATTAATATTGACCTTTCTTACAAGTCTCCATTATTTCTTGATTAATGCTTTGTCCTACAGTGTAGCTACTGTTGGGGGGTCTATAAGCAACTCCCACCGGTGACTTCCTTCATTTTCTGTTTCTTATCTCCATCCAAACTGATTCTACATCTTGATCTTCTGATCAAAGATTATTTCTCTAATGGACTGATTTCATCCTTTATGAACAGAAGTACCCAAGCATCTTTTACTTTCTTCCTGTCCTTCTGAAAGGTAAAATACCCTGGAATATTCATATCCAACCCATGATCGCTTTATAACCTATCTCGTCATAGTTATATCATTTATTTCTATTTGTGCTATCAATCCATCCATCTTGTTCTGATTGCAATGAGCATTCAGATAAAGGGCCTTAAGTTCTGTATTTTTTTTTACCATTTTCCCTATTCTGACCTTATCTGCTGATGACTCTTATCTTTGTACACTCTGCTCTTCCTGTCACAATTTGGTTATCATTACTAACAGCGCTACCCTGCAAATCTCCCCCAATGTGAATCCTCTTCATAATATTTAGCTTAAAGTTCACTCTACAACCCTCAGTTTAAGAGTCACCAGGATTCTGGTCCCAGCATGGTTCAGGTGAAGACCATCCCAATGGTACAGCTCCCTCTTTCCCCAGTACTGGTGTCAGTGCCCCATGAATCAAAATCCACTTCTCCCACACCAATCTTTGAGCCACATATTCAACTCTCTGAACATTTTTACCCTATGCCAATTTTCTTATGGCTCAGGTAATAATCCTGAGATTATTACCTTTGTGGTTCTGCTTTCAATTTTTCCCCAAGCTGCTTTACTCCCTCAGCAGAATCTCTTTCCTAATCCTACCTATGTTAATGGTAATAACATGCATCATGACAGTTGGATCCTTCCCTTCCCCACTTGAAAGGTAGGATTTTCCCGATCCATCAGCGGTGGGCATCATGGTGGGCAGGACTGGAAAGTTCAGAGTGCGGCCAAAAGTCAGTTTTCTGCCGGTAATAAAACAGGTTGCAAATTTTCTGCTCCTGACTTTCATGGCGGTAGGTTGCCCACCGCACCATGTGGTGGGAAATGCATTAACACGTCTTTGCATCTCATGAATGCTCACCGCAATTATACTGCAACTCCAAATCTAATGGGCATGCTGGCAGCTAATTTTGGCCTGTATTGCGAGAGGGTTGGAGTTTAAAAACAAGGAAGTCTTGTTACAGCTGTGCAGGGTGTCAGTGAGGCCGCATCTGTAATACTGTGTGCAGTTTTGATCCCCGTATTTAAGAAAGGATATACTGGCATTGGAGGCAGTTCAAAAGAGATTCATTAGGCTGATTCCTGGGATGAAGGGGTTGACTTATCAAGAACGGTTAAACAGGTTAGGCCTTTCTTCATTAGAGTTTAGAAGAATGAGGGGTGATCTTACTGAAACATGCAAGACTCTGAGGGGATTTGACAGGGTAGATGTTGAGAAGATGTTTCCATTAATGGGGGAATCTTGAACTAGGGTACATAGTTACACAATAAGGAGGCACTCATTTAAAACTGAGATGCAAAGGAATTTCTTCTCTCAGAGCGTAGTGAATGTCTAGAATTCCCTACCCCAGAGGGTTGTGGAGGCTAGATCACTGAAAGTACTTAAAGAGAAGGCAGATAGGTTTTCAAAATATTGGGCTGTTGAGGGTAATGAGGAGCTGGCACGAAAGAGGAGTTGAGGCCTAGGGCAGATCAGCCATGATCTTATTGAATGGCGGGGCAGGTTTGAGGGGCCGATTAGCCTACTCCTGCTCCTACTTCTTATGGTCTTATGTTCTCATGTTTCTCTATGTGTGAGTATCTTCGGTCTGCAACACTGAGTGTTCCTGAGCCGTAACCAATGGGCCATTCAGAACCATCTGCCATCTGTTGAGAGAGTACTGCCCCTACTCTGTAAGGGGATGCATCGTAGGTCAAAATTAATTTTTTCTTTGGGTTGAAATGTACCAACTGGGCCAACGAATGTAGCAACTGCTTTACTGTCAAAAAAGCCTGTTGTTGAGGGGCTTGCCAAATCCACCTGTTGTTTTTTTGAGCAAACCGTATAATGGAGCCAGTACTGTTGACAAATTTTGGAGAAAATGGCCAAAGTAGTTAACCATTCCCAAGAAAGGCTTGAGCTCTGTGGTGTTTCTCAGGGCCTGGCGCCTCAGGGATAGCTCTCATCTGGTCTTCTTCCAGGTCAAGGCCCAGCGAGTTGACCCTATGAACCAGATAAACTACTTCTTTTGCTTGGAAGATACATTTTTCTCTTTTTAAATGAACTCCAGCTTGTGAGAAACACTTCAATACCTCTTCCAGGTTAGCCAGATGTTTTTCATCAGTTAGTCCTGTTACTCGGGCTCTCCACTGTAACATTGTGAGTGCTAGCTCCAGCACCTTGCTGAAGTCTAAATTCGTTTCTGAACACAGAGGAATATTTCTGTATCACCAGTATACATCTTTAATTTAGCATCTGAATTTTCCAGATTTAATGAATGGCCTCCTTCATTCAGATATTTAGTCGTATGTTCCCCGAGAACTGTCGTGGGTGGCCCTGTATTCAACTCCATTTGGATGGGTTTTCCTTTGACTTCCACTGTCACGTAGGTTGGCTCTGTTTTACTAATTTTTACGTTGTGTAGTGAGTAAATATCTGACTCTGTTTCTTCTGGTTCCTCTATTATGTGGATTTCATGATTTCTGCCTTTTTGTTTAAAATTTTTTCTCAATCGGTCTTTACAATATCACATAATGTGCCCGTTATGATAGCAGTAGAAACAGTCGATTCTTTTAAATTGTTGTTCGCTTGCATGCCGTCTGGTTCCATTTCTGCCATTATTATTGTAGGTTTTCTCTGTTAAATCATTGCTTTTTGCAGGTCTGTTAATGGTGGCTTTTTCCCACTTTTCCGCAGAGCTCAACATTTCTGCGCCATTTCTAACCAGTATTTCCCTCCTGACGCGAAGGAGGAGCCATTTTATGCTCCCTTGATTGCTTCTGAATCCCTGCCTGCGCTCTCCGTTGTGAGCGTCAACTCCAGCGCCTTGCTGAAGTCTAAATTCATTTCTGACAACAACCTTTTTGAATGGCGTCTTCATTAATCCCACATACAAATCGATATCTTAACGTCGTTAATTGACATCCTGAACTCACAATGCTCTGTCAGTTGTTTTAACGCTGCTACATAGCAAGCGACTGTCTCTCCAGGGGCGCGACACCTCAAATTAAATTTAAAACATTACGTTATTACCGAGGATTTCAGCTGAAAGTGGCTTTTCACAAGATTTACCAACTCATCAAAGTTCTTGGAATCTGGGGCGTTTGGTGCCATCAGACTATGAATTAAGCTGTATGTTTTACTGCCACAGGTCAATAACAGGTTCCCTCACCTCTTCTCCTCCCCCGACATGTCATTGGCCAAAAGGAAAAACGTGAGGCGTTCAATATAATGTGACCAGTCATCAGTGGTCTGAACAAACAGTTTGATATGGCCAACCTGTGGCATACTGGAGGGAGATAACTTCGACGACTATGGCAAGAGTTGTACTTCCAAATGCCCGCAAGGCATGGCTGATTCACTTCAGTGGAATTTTCGCGGCTTTCCTGGGTGTCATCGGCTGGTCATGTTTTGTCTCGTTGCCAGTTTTTATGTTTCCTCTGTCAGGTTGCTTTGCTGTGTGGCAGTGGCACCTTCCTCAGCCTATGGAGTTGGAGCTGCTGAGGTCACCGGAAGAAGAGATTTGGATGGGCCAAGCACTCCCAGAGTCACCTGGATGAATGGCCTCCGGGGAGGGGGGTACACCTGCTGATCCTTCTCCCTATGGGTGCCTAAGGGCTACTAGTTGAATCCTTGAGGAGAAGGTGCAGCTGAGTGAGATCGAACTGCCTGGCACCCCTCTCGTGTACACACTGTTGGAGGCCAACTATGGCGTCAACAATGGAGGCCAAGTTGCACAGCAGTCCAGGAGCAATGTCCTGGACAAAGGTCTCTATGGCAGTTGCTATCCTATCAGTGATGACCTCGGTGAGTTGGCATGGTGGTACTATCACGTCAGAGTGAATGTGGATGGACTCATGACATTCAAGGCTATGGGCCAAGTGCTGGTAAATTGGAATACGTAGGTAGGTCAGGTGTTTCTCACGTGTCAGTGCAGACTCGATGGGCTGAAGGGCATCTCCTGCATTGTGCTTCTGTGATTCTGTGATTCTATGACTTCTCCAATGTGCCTTGCAATCTGAGGAATGCAATGGACATCCCTTTCTGATGTTCGCAAACTTGCCTTTGCAGCTCCAGCAACTCCGGTTGTGCCTGCGGAAGCAAGGGGAGATAAAACAGGACATATCACTGTTGAATAATGATGGGCTCCAGGGTTAGAGGAGGAGGAAGGAGAGTCGTCAGAGGGAGGAAAACTTGCACATGATACTCTTCCGGGACAATAGGAGGGACTTGGATGGTGACGAGGTTTGGAAGCTGGTCCCATAAAAGAAGTGGAGCAGCACTATTTTGACAGCTGATGGAATGACACAGTTGAAAAACAACATTGGTAAAGAATCACTGAGGAGCAGTCTGAGGGTATGTGGGAGGAGTCAACTACTGTACTTTTGAGCCGATTGAAGGGGCACCCTAATAATTACAAGCTCAGGATATGGACTGCAAAGCTCAGCTGAGAAATGTTAGGAAAACTCAAATGCCAATTGAAGGATATGGGCACCTTAACACATGGTCCACATTCTTGCAAGAATGCACTGTGGCTTGGGCCCAGATTTTGATTGGGTTTGAGTGACCATTTGTCTACCTAATAGAAATGTGCAAAGGTCAAAAGGATCCAACTGGAAAGGGGCCACAGTTAAAGTACCTATGCAAAATGCTCCAAAGGAACCTACAAAATGCAGCTGAGAACTTCAGGCTTTATACAACTCAACAATTACAATCATTGCTACAAGCTGGGCTCTAGCCTACTCCAAAGGAAACAGCCTGACAGTGCCCTGACTGAAGCTGACAGCTGCACTCATCTGGATCCAACCCCCTTTGTGAATGCGCTGTCGTGCCTGGGACATTGGGGGAGGGGTGATCCTTAAGGCTGTGCGACGGATGCAAGGGAGGATTTGGGGATGGAATAAAACAAAAAAATGCTGGAAAATCTGTGGTAAAGTGAGGTACCCTGTCCCTTTAAGAGAGTGCAAATATACTGATCATGTGATAGCACTGACAAACCACTGTACAGCACTTGACTGTAAGTCTAGTTCTGGAGGTTTCTGAGTGAGCATGTATGATCTGGTGCTCTTCCCTATATCTCAATAAACCATCACTGTTTATTCTTACATCAGTCTCTCTTCATTATTGATTGCAAGCAGCAATTGATGAGAACATAGGAAGGAGTGCAGTTAGCGTTTGATTGGCCAAATAACTCATTTACCCAAGACATAAATGTGGCGATGAGGATAAAGAACAAAAGAAAATAAATTTCAAGATGGGTGAGTAAAGTATTGTAAAGAGCATCTGTACTTCTTGTAAAATAGACAACAGCTGGCAATTGGAGCAGAAAGCAGTGCTGCAGTTTAAAATAAAAAAAAACTCTGCAGAATCGCGATTGTGGGATCCTGCCAAATCTTGAAAAAAGTGTAAAATCCAGTAGAGAAAACCCGACAGCTGCAGCGGCAAAATTAAAAAAAACGGTGACAGGTCTTAAAGCAGTAATGCATTTAAACTGGCTATCGGCAGAAAATTATAAGAGACCCCAGAGAGAGCGCAACTCCACGGTAAGCCAAACACTTAAATTCATCATTACCTGGAAAGCTAGAAGTGCAGTCCACTTGCAGTTGTTCACAATGCTGCAGTTCGGGCATATCAATCCATTTGACCCCATTTCAGATGACTGATCTCAGTATGCCAAATGCCTAGCATTCTCTTTTACAGATAACAATATTGCGGAGGAGGAGAAGTGGAGGGGATTCTTTTGTCCTCATGTAGGAGCAATAGCATGGGCTGATCCACAGCCTCACGTTACTTTGCGCCTCAGAGTTGAAGACTTTCAATGAGTTAATAAAAATTGTACAGAGCCACCTGAGACCAAAGCCCTCAGTTACTATGCAATGCTTCAAGTTCAATTCAAGGAACAGGCTTCCAGAGGAGACAATAGCTGACTATGTGGCAATTTTAAAGTATATAATTGGGCATTGTGAATTCGGAACATCCATTAGTGATATGTTGAGAGACCGCCTGATATGTGGGATTGAAGATGATATTATCCAGAGGTATTTGCTAGCCGAACCTAGTCTAGTACACAAAATGGCGCCATCCATCTGGTTGAGTGGTCTAATCTGGCAGCAAAAAGCACGAAAACTTTGGACTCCATGGAAAGACAGGAACCTCTCTCTAGCTCCAGACCATTGAAAAACGATAGTACTGCAGTGAAAACTCACAGAATGAATGAGAGAAATACATACAGGCCTCCTGTGAGCGAACGGCAACTCAAACAAGTCAAATGCCTTTTCTGCCACTGCTATGGCCACATAAGGTGAAATAAATTACCCCTGCAAAATTACCCCTATTTGTAATGCCAGGCAGGGGACCGAGTCTTGTCAGAAGGAACTGGTTGGGAGAGATAAACCTTGAGGGCCCACTAAGTTTCCAATTCGAAACTAGAAGTGTTGCTGCAAGAAAAAATGACTACGCAAAGACCCAAAGGGAGAAGTCTGTAGACATGTTACACCAGGACAGAGCTCAAGCTGAAGTTAGCACCCTTCAAAAGGAAATGTCAAATCTATTAAAGGAGTTTCGTGTGCTACAAAATTCAATCAGCTCCCAATTTGTGCCACGAAAAAGATATGAAGAAGGAAAGGAAGAGTTAAGCCTGTCTCTGGCTGAGTTAAGGAATTAATTAGCTGAGAAGGGGCAACGATATGTGATTCTCCAGGAAACTGTTAATGAGAATAGAAGCAGCAGCTGTGTAAAAGCCCTGAAATTTTACAGCTAGTAGGCCCTGAATTCTCAGAAAAGCTGTTGGAAAACCCAACTACTGAGCTCATTCATGTTCAGCTCCCCTCTGAGTCTAATCCAGCCAACAGCGAAAATAAAGAGAAGACAGAGAAACGGGTCAGTATTACCAAGAAAAGGACACACAGGAAGAAAAAGAGCAATTATTGATAGCCCTCGAAAAGAGAAACAAAAAGATTTTTTTCCTTTTCCTCTTTTTCCTCACGCATAATGTAGCTCATCGCTGTATTGCTTTGTGCTTGTTGCCCTTTATCTATTTCAGCTTGGAGGAGAGGGGCAGCAGGAGTGAACATGACTGCACCTGGAAGATGGTGAAAACATCCACTGAGGGACATAGTGGGCAACTGCCCCTGAAAAGGAGCAGTTGGAAACACCAGCCAAGGTTATTGGGCTACGATGTTCACCACTTCCGAGAAAGCCTCCTGAAAGACTGGACCTGTAAATAGTTATTGTGTAAATAGTTAATGTGTTTTAAGCTTGTTAGCTGTACTTTTAAGTAAAGGGGGAGAGATGTGGTAAAGTGAGGTACCCTGTCCCTTTAAGAGAATGCACGTGTACTGATCATGTGACAGCACTGACAAATCACTGTACAGTGCTGGCAACTGGGAACTGTAAATCTCATTCTGGGGGTTTTCAGAGTGAGCACATATGACCGGGTGCTCTTCCCTGTGTCTCAATAAACCACCACTGTTAATTCTTACATCCGTCTCTCCCCATTATTGATTACAAGCAGCAATTGATGAGAACATAGGAAGGCATACAGTTAGAGTGCAGTTGGGCAACAAACCCATTTACTCAAGAAATTAAAAAATCTCATCAGGCCTGGCAGCATCTGTGGAGAAAGAAACAGAGTTAATGTTCTGAATCTGTATGACTCTTCTTCAGAGCTGATCTGGGATGGAATGCCTGGAATGAGGGCAGCACATTGACTCCCTAGTTAAGCAATTGAATGTGATCATTGTAGGGTTACGTTCAAATTTTGCACAATAACAAGAAGTGCAGAATGGAGGCAGCAGGCAATGCCCCCTTTTCCATGTCTGTCATGTAACTGATGAGGAAAATAAGAGCCTGTTGCCTTCAGGTAGGGCAAAGGGAAAAGCCTCGTCCTGAGAAACACGGGCCATGGGGCCCCAAGAAGACCCAGAAGCTGAGGCGGAGAGACCAATTTCACAGAGGCATTTGGCACAACCAAATGTACTGTGCACTGAAGGCGCCTCCCATAATTGCAGATGAGCAAGAGGCAGTGTCGTAGACATCTATACTTGTCAAGGGATATGGTGGCTCTCATCTGCCAAATTCTTTGGGCAGACCTGATGCCGCACAGCTTCGCAGGTCATCCATTGCCAGTTGCTCTAAAGGTGACCGCCACACTCAACTTTTTTGTGAGTGGCTCTTTCCAGGTCTCCACTAGTAGCGCCTGCAGAAAATCACAACCCTTCACTCATAAATGCATCCAAGAGGTTATGATGCCCTACTCAGTAAGGCACACAATCACATCCAGTACTCCCTGGATGAAGCCAGCTAGTGGGATTTGCAGCAATCTCTGGCTTCCTACAGGTGCAGGGTACTATCGACTGCACACATGTGGCATTAAGAGCTTCCTGGCAGCAGCTACAATGAGTCATCAGTGAAAAAGACTTCCACTCTTTCGATGTGCAGCTGAGCTGTAACACCAAAAAATTATGCAAATCTGTGTGAGATACCCTGGGCGTTTGCATGACTCTTAAATCTTGAGGATCTCGTAGGTGTCACAGATTTTCGAGTGTCCTCAATGTATTCAGGGTTAGCTTATCAGTTACAAAAGCTACCTCCAAAAGACATGGCTAATGACACCCATTCAGCGGCCACAGAGAGCTTCGGGGAGAGGTACAAAGCAGTTCATTCTGCAACATGCTCCTTGATTGAGCAGAACATTGGCAGACTGAAGATGCGTTTCCGATGTCTGGAATAGTCAGTGATGCTCTCCAGTACTCTCCCCAGGGGGTGTACCACATCATTGTGGTTTGCTGCTCCAAAGGGGGAGTTGCCAGATGGGGAGATGAGGAGGATGTCATGAGGGATGAGCTCGATGAGGGCGAGGATGTTGTGGCCCCAGAGGAAGAGGTCTAGCATGGGCCAGATGTAGCAGACATGCCCGTGAGATCCTTATAGCCACAAAGTTCCAGGATGATGAAGACGAATAGCTCATACGAGCCTCTTGCACTTGTGCTCTTCTTGCAAGCTCGACAATAACATCTTGGCTATCCTCATCATCTCAATGAAGGACATCAGTCTCAGAATGAGTAGTCACAAACTTGAATAATGATGATCTCATCCTTGTAAGGTTAGACAGCCTCTGGAGCATGCGACCATTCTGTTACGGGATAAGAACAACACCAGCACTCACTGTGAGGAAATTAGACATTGTGCAGTCTTTTCAAGCATTGTTACCTCTGGCACCACAAACCTCAGTGCACTCATGGCAGTATGCCTGGAGCACTGCAAAGTGCTTTGAGGAGGGCAATCATCAATCCCTGGTTCTCGCGTGAATGTCTGAAGATTGATCTAAATCCAGACTGCGGCATCTCTCCACAGGCCATCTCTCATGCAAGAATAATGTCTGGTCTTCCAAGGATGAGCCCAGTGTCATGTAAGATTGTGACTATTCATTCTGAGATTTTTGTTCTTCATTAAGATGATGAGGATAGCCAAGAAGATGTTATTGTCGAACTTGCAAGAAGAGCACAGGTTCTAGAGGCTCGTATGAGCTATTCATCTTCATGACATGAGGGTGAGTCCCCAGCACGAGATTGTTCTTTAGGATGCAGTGATCTCTCGCTCTCAGTTATGGATGCGAGCCTGCGAGTCAGGTCACCTTTGTGTGCCCAGAGAGAGCTTCAGCAGCGTCATCGTCTGATCATTGACAAGCAGTCATAATCCAGCCTTCATATGGAGCTTCTCATGTTCATGTCCAGCATTGCCTTGGTATCTGGGCGTGAGGTGGCTCAGTCAGTTGCAACATAGCATTTAAGCATTACTTAGTAACCTTGTTGATAATAGAGCACACACAGCAGACGTACTGGAGCTTCGCTCTGATCCCATTTGAGGCCTCCACGTTTTCACTTCAGCAGCTTCAGATATACATAGGAAGCATGGGACACTAAGGTCACAATCAGATAACCATGTTGGTTGCCTTTCGAGAGCTGGCTCAGGGATTCTTTTAAGCCACGTTAGCTAGACCTTCAGGTCCAGAGAAGCATCCTTCCATTTAATAGTCTGCCATCTGCGGCCTAGACACACACCTCTATTCTCACATATGGCAGGATTTTCCACACCTGCCTGCCACCGTGATCCTCTGGTCCTGCCGCAAATCAACGGACTTCTGGCTGGGGCACTGCCTTGCCCGCAGCAGGTCCCACCCGCAACAGGGCTGGAAAATCCCGGCCATTGTCATGGCCATCTAGCTAACATTTCAGAAATCACCAAGGCCCATAGCTCTGCATCATGTAGGTGGAGAATGAAACTACCATAGGGGTGATGTCTCGCCAAACACACAGCCGTGATGTCACGCTACAGGCCGCCATGACCAGCTAAGATCCTCAACTATCACTTGAAATGTAATCCACAAACAAGCCTGACAGACTTTACGTGGAAGCCAGTTAAAGATGCACTGAGTTAGACTGACTCCAATGCAGGTTGCCATTAAAACCTATAAGATCAACATAGACCAATCTTCAGTGAAGCAGCATCAGGAGAATAAATCAAAGTGTTAAATATATACTTTGAGGCCACATGATATGATCCTCTGACGCAAGTCTAAGTTATGCATTGCCCAACCATCATTTTGATATAGCAGCTGGCTTTGCTCATGTGAAAGGCAACTTACGGTACTGAGACTATGCAAGACACCAAAGGCCTGAAGCATCCTTCAGGTGGGAATAAGTGAGGTGAGGGTGTGGTGGGGGGGGGTGGGGGTGGCACCTGTTACATTTGTGTTGAACCCTGTAGATTCTCGCTGCCAGTTTGTTGTGAGTGGTGGCCGAATTGGTACTATTGATAGAATTGGTCAACAGACACTTCTTTGGTGGAAACTTTAAGTTTATTTACAAAGGTACTCAGCAGCAACTACACATGTGCTTTCACTTCAAACTCCATCTCTACACTACCGATTACTAACTACAGAGGTAACCCGTGCTACTCCACATTGGGTACTAAAGATCATGTGATCTTCCTTAATAAGCATTATTCTTAAAGGTATATTACACACTAAATAGAACCATAATTACCACATCCCTTCCCCATTACTCGAATATACATTTTATACTATTTTATACATTTTATCAAAAAAGCAAAATATTTACGCTGTTAAGTCATTTACAAGTTCAGTCTTTCTGGGAGTTTCCTGATGCGTGTCGAGCGTCTCAGCTCTACAACTTCAGATGCTTTGTCAGCAATCTCCTTTTTCTGAGTTGTCTAAACATCAGGTGCTTCGGTGGGTACCTGCAGTTCTGTATCCTCCACTCTTACAGGAACATCAGGCATGTCTGTACTGGGTTGAGTATCCTCAACAGGAAATATTGACTCGGTCGAAAACACTGTTGGAATCAATTCTTGGTGATTTTTTTCTCTCTTCCTTAGATGATCCATATGTCTCCGTATGACTCGGCCTTCCACCTCTACGTGGTAATTGAGGCCCAGTCACTGCATTTATTTCACCCGATAACCACTTTGGTCCTTCTCCAA